>NC_070602.1:125339019-125639019 GCF_027172205.1 Podarcis raffonei
TAAACTAACCACCTTGAAAATAGATCAAGGAACCCTGTAACGTAAATCAAATTAACTTTCTTAGGTTAAATCCAACGATTTCTTCCACGATCCTCACAACTTCAATAGCCTAAGTTAATGCTTTATTATTTTGATATATTTTGCTTTTATTGTGTTTTTTGTTGTTGTTGCAAGCTTTGTGACACATGGAAAACTGTGCTTGCTAACAAAACTTAAAACTCGAGGGCACCAGAGGTACTGCCAGTGTTACAAACATCTTAATAAGAAATCAATTGCTGGTGTCTCAAGCGCCAGAACAGTACCCTTTAGAATCTCTTTCGCACAGAGCTGAAACACTATCTGAGATGTAGCTCCCCAGTCACTGTATTAAGGGCTGAGTGTTTTATCAGGCTGGCTGATAATGGGATGAGCTCAAAGAGTCTACTCTGAATCCCAAGCTGCCACATGCCAAGGAGTGGCTGTTTTATCTCGATATTTTCAAACCCCCTAAAGAGGGGGCGGGGGAGCTCACCCTGAAGCTAGAATCCCTTTCTTATTAAAAAAGATACCTTGAAAGGTCAGCTAGGAGTTGGGGAAATTCTCAATTGCCTTTCGCGAGAAACACCACAACCACCATTCTATAACAAAAGGTGAATTCAGAAAAACTTCAGGCACTACTAGGCAATGCCCATCACATATCTCTATGTGGCTTTTCTATATAAAGATGTGCCCACCAGCAAGATGTCAAAGGTAGTCAAAATCTAAGCTATTCTAACTGAACAGAATTCATTCATTAGCTCTCAAGACAGATACCGTATTTTTCGCTCTATAAGACGCACCAGACCATAAGACGCACCTAGTTTTTTGGAAGAGGAAAACAAGAAAAAAAAATATTCTGAATCCCAGAAGCCAGGACAGCAAGCCGGATCACAGCACAGCGATCTTGCTGGCTGTCCTGGCTTATGGGATAGCCGCGCACAGCCTCTCCAGGGCAAGGGGAGCCTTCATCCCCCTGCCCAGGAGAGGCTGCGCGCGGCTAAGGCTCCTCCAAGAGCCGCGCTCCTTTAAAGAGCGAGCGGAGTGTGTGTGCGACTCTTGGGGGCTTTTCCCCGAGGAGGGAGCCCTTCTCCCTCCTCGGGGAAAAGCCCCCAAGAGCCACACACACGCTCCACGCGGCTCTTTAAAGGAGCACTGAGCAGAGCCTCCCGCCTGCATTAGCTTCATGAGACGCACACACATTTCCCGTTACTTTTTAGGAGGGGAAAAGTGCGTCTTATTGAGCGAAAAATACGGTATATCATGAAACCGCTTTGAAAGCTTCCTTGCTGCATTCAGCTAGGATTTTATTATGTAGGATTTAGCTGTAACACAAAAAAATGTTCTGCAAGTCCACAAGGAAGGAGTCTGATTTCTTTTTCTTTTTTTATTTTAAGGCAATCATTACTGTTATTAATTAAATTTATGTACCTCCCCTTAGCAAAAGAGTGGATTAAAATGTAATTGAATGTAATTAAAAACCACACCAATAAAATATACGATTAAATTAAAACCAATAAACATGTCAGGAAATTGTGCTTGCGATACCACAAGCAACCTCCCCATCTCCCAGTTAGCCTTGCAATTGTTTTGAAAATGTTTCTGCTTGGATAAAAGAAAGAGTGAATGCATAAATGAATGTTTCACAAGTGGTGCTTTGAAATGTGTTTTAAAGCGTACTCTACATGTGGAGCGTTAGTAAAATATGTTGGGGCACTTGCCTAAAGCACAGGGAAAGGACCACGGCTGATTGCTAAGGCAGTGGTTGACTGGACAGGTGCTACCCCCAAAAGCTGCTACCATTCTTCATAAGGAAGTCGCCCAACCCACTTAAATCATTTCGGTTGCCTTTCTCTGAACCTTTTGCAACTCCATGGTATCTTTTTTGAGTTGAGGCGACCAGAACAGTACATAGGATTCCAGATATACCACCAGTTATATGCAGCTTTTATGTCTGTGTAGAAAGACATGTCAGCCCCAAATTGGCAGCAGCTTTGAAGTCTTCCTTAAGAATCAAGGATGAGTAAAATACTACAAAAGCCCCAGGAGAGGTATGTACTGCCAAAGGGAAGAAATGTCCTCTCTTCATGTTAAGACTGATGTGGGAGGAGAAAAGCTCCACATCTACAGTGGTACCTTGGTTCCCAAACTTAATCAGTTCCGGAAGTCCGTTCCAAAACCAAAGCGTTCCAAAACCAAGGCGTGCTTTCCCATAGAAAGTAATGCAAAATGGATTAATCCGTTCCAGACTTTTAAAAACAAGCCCTAAAACAGCAATTTAACATGAATTTTACTATTTAACGAGATTGTTGATCCATAAAATGAAAGCAATAAACAATGTACTGCGGTCACACAATCAATCAATCAGTAGCTGAACTGGGTTCCACACAGTCGCAAAAACCAAAACGTAAAATAAATAGCAAAACCAGACAGACCTCAGTGTAACACTCAAAATGGAACTGTGGCACTCAAATCGGAAGCGTAAGATTCAAAACAGAGCATGTTCAGCTCCCCAAAAAAGTTCACAAACCGGAACACTTACTTTCGGGTTTGTAGTGTTTGGGTTCCAAGTTGTTTGAGTACCAAGGCGTTTGAGAACCAAGGTACCACTTGTACACACTGCAAACAGCACATCACTCTTGGCAACCATGATAGCTCCCGCCTGCATTCCAGACAGGCTGGAACCCAAGACAGATCAAAGAACAGAGGTGGGGTTTGGATGTGCAGTGCACTGTCTTGCTTCCAGCACAGAGCAGCTTTAAAGGAGGTGGCTGGAGGAGATGCACCTATATTCACAGCCCTAAACGGCCTTGGCCCAGTATACCTAAAGGAGTGTCTCCACCCCCATCATTCTACCCGGACGCTGAGGTCCAGCTCCGAGGGCCTTCTGGCAGTTCCCTCATTGCGAGAAGCAAAGCTACAGGGAATCAGGCAGAGGGCCTTCTTGGTAGTGGCGCCCGCCCTGTGGAACGCCCTCCCATCAGATGTCAAAGCAATAAACAACTACCTGACATTCAGAAGACATCTTAAGGCAGCCATGTTCAGGGAAGTTTTTAATGTGTGACATTTTAGTGTATTTTTGGTCTCTGTGGAAGCCGCCCAGAGTGGCTGGGGAAACCCAGCCAGATGGGCGGGGTACAAATAATAAATTATTATTATTATCCAGAATAAATACAACAATGTGTTCAACAAAATCTTCCTGTTGGTGTGAGGACTTCCATCCTGGGGGGCTGAAAAGGAAGCTGTTTATACATCTTGCAAAAGCCACCTGGCACACAGTGCACTGACCTGCGGTTTCTGGTTTTGCCTCTGCCCTGTCCTTGCCTTCAAAGCTCTTTGGTTCTTGAGGAATTGCTTTCGGTTTTTCACTGGCAGGTTCGCTGGGGGAAATCTCCTTATTACAGCCATTCAGGTGGCAGCCAAATAATCCTTGGGATTCCAGAGACGACAACTTTTCTCTCCCTTCCTCTTTACCTTTCATATCTCTGCTATGGAAGTGCTGCTTAGAGTTTGTTCTTTTCCTTTTGCTGATCTGCAGGGGGGAGGAAATAATTCAAGGATAGCAATGCCACAAAATATAGATCACATTGCAGCAGGTAAAACAACCCTCAATGTTTTCGTTTTCTAAAGCATGGCATAAATTTAACTAATTGTACTAGAATTTGAGTAACTGTGATGCACTACATCATAAGCTTTGTCTTTGCGCCTTAAAAGTAGATCAAGGAACCCTGTAAAGTAGATTAAATTAACTTTATTAGCTTAAATCCAATGATTTCTCCCACGATCCTCACAACTTCAAGAGCCTAAGTTAATGATTATTCTTTCGATATACTTTGCTTTTATTGTGTTGTGTTTTTTTAAAAAGGCTTCTCTTGTCTTTGCTCCGAAAATCGCGAGAGACAAATATATATATATATGTGTGTATATCAGATCTTGGATCTACAGAAGCTGTTCAATCTAAGTTCCTAGGGCCATTTTTTTCCTGTTTCATCCTGTGTTCCAAATGCTTCTCCCCTCTGTTGAATTACAGATTTGGTGCAGGGCATTTAATTATTAAAAGGTAAAGGTAAAGGGACCCCTGCCCGTACGGGCCAGTCTTGCCAGACTCTAGGGTTGTGCGCTCATCTCACTCTATAGGCCGGGAGCCAGCGCTGTCCGCAGACACTTCCGGGTCACGTGGCCAGCGTGACAAGCTGCATCTGGCGAGCCAGCGCAGCACACGGAACGCCGTTTACCTTCCCACTAGAAAGCGGTCCCTATTTATCTACTTGCACCCAGGGGTGCTTTCGAACTGCTAGGTTGGCAGGCGCTGGGACTGAGCAGCGGGAGCGCACCCCGCCGCAGGGATTCGAACCGCCGACCTTTCAATCGGCAAGCCCTAGGTGCTGAGGCTTTTACCCACAGCGCCACCCGCGTCCCTCATTTAATTATTAGCTTTGGCTAAATTTAAACCCCCTGGTCTACTACCCTTAGAATTGCAAGATTGTCATGAGAGCGCTTGGACTAAAATTGTCAACCAAAAGATTTACTTTTCTGGTTTATCACCACAACAGTTATTACCAGGCTTCAGAAAGCAAATAATTTAATCTGACAGCGCCTATATCAGGCACCCCCAACCTTTGGCCCTCCAGATGTTTTGGACTACAATTCCCATCATCCCTGACCACTAGTCCTGTTAGCTAGGGATGATGGGAGTTGTAGACCAAAACATCTGGAGGGCCGCAGGTTGGGGATGCCTGGCCTATATGATATCGAGTGACAGAATAATTTGGCCACGCTAAGGAATATTTTCCCATGGTATGATTATTTTCCACCTAGTCATTTTGACACTTTGTCACCGTATTTGCAAAATTTGACAATTCCAAAATAGACATGCTTTCACTTCCACAATATTGAATATACTGCTTTCAACTGTATTTGAGGGTTGATTTCAAAAAATATTGCTGGAAAAACAGTTATGTCCATGTGGAGATGGCAGTATTGAGTCAGTGGCTCATGAGCTTCGGTCTTGCACTCTTTATAAAGGTTTGAGGAGTGAGGTTATTATTACCCCTCTGTTATTCTCCATGTTGGGTCGCTCAACCATTGCTACTGTGTCCTTCCTTTTAGCAGATCAAGATGATCAGGTGACAGCAAAAACTACAAAGTTTTTAGCACTGGCAATTAGAATAAGATCTATTATTTGATTATTGATGTAAACCTCAAAAATGTATTTTGTATAGTTAAGCTTTTACCTCTATCTTCAGTACATTTTATTTTATTTTATTGCTATTGCTAGTGGTTGATGCAAATAAAGATTCTTCTGCATATATATATATATATATATATATATATATATACTCTCTCTCTCTCTCTCTCTCTCTCTCTCTCTCTCTCTTTCTCTCAAATGCACCATAATATCTGGCTTCTTTCTGAGTTGCTATTCTGAACACAAATGTCTGCGCATTTAAACCACAGTAGCTCATAAGTACTGTATCAAGTATACATAAAAACGGGAATTTGAGGACAACTCATTCACAGCAAGAAAAGAAAAAAATACTGGCACCCAAAGAATTCCAGAACACATATTTCTTTTGGTGCCATCTGAAGATCACGTGGGATGGAAGTAGAACCCATGTTTCCTGTATTTTTTCAAAAGTATACACTCTCTTCTTTTTGGAGCAGCAATCAACATCCATAGCAACTGAATTTTGGACTCGGTTGGATGCTATATTCAGATGGGTTTTATTTCTTTCTGCCAAACACCTGCCATTTGGCACAGTCAGGATAATTCATAGGACAGTAATTTAAAGTGCTTTCCATAGCTGGAAATTATACATTATGTTTGCCCTGGCAGTAATTGCTTGTAGATTCCCTCTAATTCTTCCTTCTGTTTCACAGAAGAGATCTGTGAGCTGACACTAGCAGGAGTCTGGCATAATGTTGTTTCTGAAGAACAGAATTTAATTCTTTTTTTATGATTGGGGACCATTAGATAAATAAGTGCTATTGCCTCTCTGCACCACATTCAGTGCCTACATACTGTCAGAGTTACGTCCGTATCAATAAAAAAGACAAGCACTTCCTAGAACCTGCTGAATCCATTGCTTAACAGAGCTAAACAGACTTCACTTGAGAGTTCAATACCAATTTGTTTCCCATATCAGAAATCTTAGAAAGGGACACTCAAGTTGACATCCAGCTTGAAACACCCTGTGGAAATAGTTCTGAGTGCATCAGTAAGTATTGTAGCCATAGTGGGAGAAATTAGAGGCACACGATGTCACACCTTTGATTCCTTCCAGGAGTCAGTGAGCACTACAGTTGTACCTCGGGATGCGAACGGGATCTGTTCCAGAGCCCCGTTCACATCCCAAATGGAACATAAGACACGACGGTGCGTCTGCGCGTGCACGGATCGCGTTTTTCCGCTTCCGCGCATGCGCATGATGTCATTTTGAGCATCTGAGCAAGCAGCGAAACCCGGAAGTAACGCGCTCCATTACTTCCAGGTTGCCGCGGAGCACAACTCGAACGTGCTCAACCCAAAGCACATAGAACTCGAGGTATCACTGTATAGAAAAATGCACACTTTTACTGGACTGCTGTCAACTACTTTCCAGAGTTGTGAGGAAGCGGGGGGTGAAGACCCAATTTAGCACAGCACCCTTGTGGCCTCTTAGCATGCTTGCTTTGGGCAGGTGTATGTGCATATATATGGGACCTGGGTGGCGCTGTGGGTTAAACCACTGAGCCTAGGACTTGCCAATCAGAAGGTCGGAGGTTCGAATCCCCGCAATGGGGTGAGCTCCCATTGCTCTGTCCCGGCTCCTGCCAACCTAGCAGTTTGAAATCACGTCAAAGTGCAAGTAGATAAATAGGTACCGCTCCGGTGGGAAGGTAAACGGCGTTTCCGTGCGCTGCTCTGGTTTGCTAGAAGCGGCTTAGTCATGCTGGCCACATGACCTGGAAGCTGTATGCCGGCTCCCTTGGCCAATAAAGCGAGATGAGCGTCGCAACCCCAGAGTCGGTCACGACTGGACCTAATGGTCAGGGGTCCCTTCATCTTTACCTATGTACATATATATGTAAAGTCCTTCTCTTATACGGAGAACAAGCCCTTCTGGGTGTAGCTCAAACATTTGCAAGACCTTTTCCCTATTGTGGCCCTGACGCCAGGGGCGGCGCAGTGGGTACAGGCCGCCCCAGGTGTCACCACTGAGGGGGGTGACAAAATGCTGGGCGGCACTCACTACGGGGCCTGCAGCGCACCCAAGCCGCACGTCTCTCCTGGGAGTAACGAGGTGGCTTGGGTGCGCGCAGGCTCTGCGCTGCCCAAACGGTCTGCCCGCTGCCTCACCCCCAGCTGTAGGGCGGCTGAGTGGGAGGAGGCAGGCAGACTCCAGAGGCCCCGCAGTGCACCCCGCCCCTATGGGAGACTCGCCTGCCCTAGGTGCCCCACCCCAGGTGCCCGAGCGGCTTCCTCCCCCACTGCCTGACGCTACTCAAGAACTGTGTCCATGTAAGGTACTCAGCAGAGAGCAACACAGTGAAGACCAGAGCTTTCCCAGATAGGGGATTTTATTAAGAAGCTAAAGCAAACTGCAATTTTATAGGCTAGCTATCGGCGGCTGCCCCAGAAAAGGGGGTGGTAAAAGGGGAAGAGAAGCAGCAGCTAAACAATTCAAACGAGGACCAGAGTGCAGGAAAGGGTGTTACCCAAAAGTATATTTTCCTTAAGAGGGCAAGGTGGTGTGTGTGTGTTTATATGCTTTGCATCAGGAAAAGTGGGGGGGGGGGGAGAGAGAGAACCCTTTCCTCGGGGCTGCAGCCAGATCTGAATTAGGGAAGGCTGCTTATAGATAGATAGATAGATAGATAGATAGATAGATAGATAGATAGAGAGATGGAAGATACAATTCTGGATTTTCAAGGTCTCTTCTCTTTTTTGGTCCTAAACTGGTTGTCATCACTTGCATATCTTTACAGCTGAGTCCCACATATGTATTACCCTTGATGTAAAGGAGAACGTCCTTTTATCATTCAAGGGTCAGTTGCCAGAGCAACAGCTTGGTGCTGATTAGAATTGCTCATAGCATCTTGAAGAACAGTTTTGCGATCTCCATATGAATACCTTAATTATTCCGACAATTGTGTCAGAATAGCAAGCTCAACCTGCTGGTATAAAAACAGCAACAGCAAAGCGGGATTAAAAATGTCCAAAGCACCTATTTATTTTGAAGTCTTTTGAAAGCAGGCTTGCAACAAACAGTTCACAGTTGTTAAAAAGAAAGAAAAGTGTATTTGTGTGTTTGTGTGCGCGCAAAAGCCTTGGCAACAAATATGCTGTTGTGCTCCAGCGAACTACGATGATAAAATGGACTTAACTTTCACAGGAAACTCCTTACCTTCTTTTTCCCTGACATATTCCATTCTTTTAGAACTTGAAGTGCGCTGCCTAGAGGAGAGAGAGAGAGAGAGAGAGAGAGAGAGAGAGAGAGAGAGAGAGAGAAAGAGACTTCAGCAAGTCAACAATAACCCCCTTCCAGTCTGGTGACCATTTGCTCAATTTATTTTAATTTGTTTTGGTCAATGTGTCCCAAGAGTCAGTGAAAATGGTATTTCATTTCCTTTAGTTCCCTTGTCTTGAAACAAGAGAATGTTACCTGTTACCTGTCCCTGTCCCTTGCAGGCTGCTTTGAATAACGGCAGCTTAGCAACTCAGCTGAGCCTAGGACTTGCCGATCAGAAGGTCAGCGGTTCGAATCCCCATGACAGAGTGAGCTCCCGTTGCTCGGTACCTGCTCCTGCCAACCTAGCAGTTCCAAAGCACGTCAAAGTGCAAGCAGATAAATAGGGGGGAAGGTAAATGGCGTTTCCGTGTGCTGTTCTGGTTCGCCAGAAGCGGCTTAGTCATGCTGGCCACATGACCCAGAAGCTGTACGCCAGCTCAATAAATAAAGCAAGATGAGCGCCACAACCCCAGAGTCGGCCACGACTGGACCTAACGGTCAGGGGTTCTCTTTACCTTTAGACTTAAGCACCCAAGTGTAGAGGCTGTCATGTACCTTGCTCTAGGTATCTCTGCCTTCTGGTGAGATCAACAACCAAAAACAACAAGAACTTTCCTTAAAAGTGCATCTTTCCTATGGGGTCACCCTTCTACATAGTGGGTGGGTTTAGTCACCACAAACATTTCTGTTCGCCCAGCAGAACTATCTGCCCTCTCCTCCCCACGGCACACGGTTCAGGGTGTTCTCCTGACCCTCCACAGCAGATGTGGGGGAGGCCTAGGGGGCAGACAGCAGAGGGGAGACAAGGGAGAAAAGACACAGCACACTAGCAGGAGTCATTGCATCCGCTTCTACTAACAGTACCCAATAGCTGAATCCAGCCCCGTGTCCAATTGTTTCTCAACCTACACTTAGGTTACCAGACATCCCCGTTTCCCGGGGACAGTCGCTGGATTTACAAATCAGTCCCCATACAAAATCCATTGAAGCTGAAGTGTCCCCGGATTCATTGAAAAAAAATCTGGTAACTTTAACCTGCACTGGCTAGTCCTCAAGCTCACAATGCATAAATAATGAGTAATAGATAAAATGCAACATGGTGAAATCTCAGGAGCTAGAAAGGAATCCAGCTGCCAGGGAATGTGGAGTCAGTGCTCTATATACCGTATTTTTTGCTCTATAAGACTCACCTTTTCCCTCCTAAAAAGTAAGGGGAAATGTGTGTGCGTCTTATGGAGCGAATGCAGGCTGCACAGCTATCCCAGAAGCCAGAACAGCAAGAGGGATTGCTGCTTTCACTGCGCAGCGATCCCTCTTGCTGTTCTGGCTTCTGAGATTCAAAATATTTCTTTTCTTGTTTTCCTCCTCCAAAAACTAGGTGCGTCTTGTGGTCTGGTGCATCTTATAGAGTGAAAAATACGGTAGATGTTTGCGTTGGCTCATGGCAAGGGCAAACACAATCCTCTTTAAAACTAAAGGGGTAAATTATACAGTGCATGTATTGCATACTGTTAGTTAAAATAATAGCGTTACTGAGAACCATACCACACATATGGACCACCAAAGTCATTTTGCTCGCTTTAGAATAGCCTAAGGATTTGAATTAAGTCTTAAAAGCAAATTTAATGCTTGTTCTGGGCCTCCTGTGGTTTAACAGGATTTCCTTCTTCCGTGAGAAAACACAGTGTAAAGGGTTTGTTTTTGACAAATCAAAGGGGCAGGGATTTAAAATAAGGATAACTACCCATGTGAAACTTGCAGTAATGAAATGTTTCCTAAATTCATCTTTTCTACCAGACTTCGTCATTTGCCCAAGAATCTAAACTGGCTTGAGTATGTTTTTAACCATTTCGATTTGGTCCTTTAAGAAATAAAAGGTTTATATGCAAAGTTGAAAATGAACCTCAGTACGTTTTTCCGTGTTTGTTATCCATTGCTATCTCCCGCTAGGTAACATTTTCTGACATCTATTGAAAGGGAGGCAGTCAGCAAATAATACTTGGCATTGGAATCCGCATTCACACACACCCTCTCCAAATATGAACAAGACAAACTGCAGTCTGGAAGAGGAAGGTTTGCACAATTTTTAAAAGCAATCTTCCAGCATTCTACAAAGGCCAATTAAACCCAGATTTAAGTTTGTTTGGTTAGTTCATGGGCACCAAATGTGTTATGAAAAGGTATAAAAATGAGCAGATGTAGAAAGTGGAGGGTGGTCTATTTTTAGGACTGAAGTTGTTGAACTTTTTTTTATGATTTTACCCAGAAGTTCTTGAGCTTTTTTTAGGAGTTTACCCCAGGAGATAGACTGCCACAGGGGGCCGTATTAGGCCCCCAAAACAATCCTTGGGGCAATGTATGTCCTTAACGAGCACTGTGCATAGACCTTTAGCAGCTAATGCAGCCAATGGTCTCAGCTTCTTAACCATGTGAAGTTAAGGAGCAGATTCCTTTCCTCCTCTGGGAGTCGGTACCAACCTTAGCTGCAGTTAATGCCTCGTAAGGTTTCCATGGGGTGGGACGCGGGTGGATGCGGGTGGCGCTGTGGGTTAAACCACAGAGCCTAGGACTTGCCGATCAGAAGGTCGGTGGTTCGAATCCCCACGAGGGGGTGAGCTCCCGTTGCTCGGTCCCTGCTCCTGCCAACCTAGCAGTTTGAAAGCACATCAAAGTGCAAGTAGATAAATAGGTACCACTGGTCATGACTGGACCTAATGGTCAGGGGTCCCTTTACCTTTACCTTAAGGTTTCCCTGTGCCCAGGGTTTCCTACCACCTTAAGAACCTGCTGTCAAATCCTCATTTTCCAAAAGGAAACATGGACCCTGCATAAAGCATGCCTGGAACTCCTGGATCTCACAACGCTTGGAGATTGGGGTGATATGTGATGTTATCTACACAGGGATTTTTATACAGGGCACACATGCCCACACAGGTTGGCTAACTCTTGACTTTTTAGAACGGTCTCTCAGGTTGCTAAGAAAGACATCGTAATATCTTAGGAAATTCTGAGTGTTCACTTTTTAGCAGCATATACACCTGTGGACCTCGTTTTGGACAGTGTTACTTTTCACAGTGTCCGTGAAATAGAAAAAGGGTACAGACCATCCACAAAAGCTTGTACAGCTTTGTCGACGTTGTTATCAAACTGTTGTAGCACCAGCACTATTTCATTGTTGCTTTTGTTGGGTACAATTGATCGCACCGCATTGATCTGTAAGCAAGAGAGATGAACACAGGCATCTTAAAACACAGAAAAGGCAAGTAGGTACTTTTCACACAAATGCCCCACAATTTTGCAAAGGACTGTTTGTGCTATGTAGTCAGAGCGTCTTAACTACGCCATGTCAGTACAATTACATCCAAAACACGTAAAATAACAAAGGAAAACCATTCCCATTCCTTCCCACGCACTTCTGAAGATTCCCGGAATGCTGATCTAGGTTGCAGTATATTATTTCTTTAGCAACAACTTTCCCCAAATTGGTCCTGATATTTTCCATTTATTTGCATCCTGTAGACTGCTTGATAAGTCTTAACTGGTTTTCAGCCATTGGTACAGAAGCACAGATGTATGTATGAATATGTATGCATGTATGTATTTACACACACACACACACACACACTTTGCCAGCCTGGATATGCTCTTGACATTTAAGATGGTTGGAGCTGCACTTTAAAGCTGTACAATTTCAACAAAATGAGATGCACTACAAGCCCCGTTTCCCTGGCTAAATTCAGCTCCCCCACTGTGCTGGCTTTTATGCTTCTCCTAGCATGCTGCGTAGAATCATAGAATTGCAGAGTCGGAAGGGACCCCAAGGGTCATCTAGTCCAACCCCCTGCAATGCAGGAATCTCAACTAAATCATACACAGCAGATGGCGATCCAACCTCTGCTTTAAAAAAGCAAACCTTCAAGGAAGGAGACTGTTAAGTTGTGGGCGAACATAGCAGACGACACAGCAATTTCTCCAGAGCAGCTCTTGTAAGCTGGACAGAACTGCACAGCAAACAGCTCAGCCGGCCTGCTTTTATAGGCAGCCGGCTGTCAACATTGTAGCAACAACAACCCAGGGTTTCCCGCCTAAAATAACTGACGTGGACCTGAGTGAAAGCTATCTACAGTATCCCCCTGCTGGCCCAGGGTGAGAACTTCAATACATAACAGAGACCTTTTGTCCCCAGCTTGTCAATATCCTTCTTGAACGTGCTTTCGAACTGCTAGGTTGGCAGAGGCAGGAGCAGGGACCGAACAACAGGAGCTCACCCTGTCGCAGGGATTTGAACCGCCGACCTTCTGATCAGCAAGTCCTAGGCTCTGTGGTTTAACCCATAGCGCCACCCACGTCCCTGATGGGTGTTGCAGTCCCCCCCCCCAAATATGGAAGGTCATGTGCTTATCGACCGTCTCTTTATATTATTATTCTATAACACAGAATCAGTCATGATTCTGTTTACAAACAATATTAGATAGCTGTTTTAAGGCAACTAAATGCCATCAGTCAATAACCATAGTCTCAGCATATTCCCGCCCCCCCTTTACCCATGGCTAAGGCAAAAAGCCCTATATCATTATCATTGTGGTATTTAATGGAATGCATCAAGGCCCTCAGATAAATGATACGATTTTATCATTTGCATAATTTGATGGGGGAAAGTCAGCATTTATCAAGCTAGGCCAGGAAATGTCTAGAACTGCAGAGAGATTAAATGCTTTTCAGATATTTTCTTGCGCACAGAATTCTCATTTTTATGGGCAGGGTAATAATAAAATAATAATTATTATTAATAGCTTGATGAACTATTTTCTTTTGAATTTGGCACCTTCTTATTCCCTTAAAACTCCTTATTAAGAGATTTGGGCCAAAATAAAATAAAATGGGGAAATGGATACAGAGATAAGTAACCATAAGAAACAAGTCCAAATAAGCTTTACTGAGGCAGGAATGCCGAGTGGGGTCGCGACTTTCCAAATAGCCCAGTGGTGCCTGCCAAGAACCAGAGGAGTTGATTCAATATTTCATCTCCAGTGGGAAGGCACCTGTGGCCAGTATATTTTTTAAACATCTGAATGTTCTGGACCTTTATGCTGTGTATGTGGAGCAGTATGATAATTAGAGATCTTACCTTTTCCTTGATGTTTGCTTGTGAGCCAATTTCTGCCATCTCCAATTTGATATGGATAAGACCTGCAAGTTAATATAAATAAGTTAAATAAACAGTATTATTTTAGTAACTCAAATGCTTCCCTTGCTATGGAAACGCTTTGCTGCTATGTTCATTTTTTTAAAAAACGAACTACATTGACAAGAAAAATAAAGACATTTTATATGCACTTTCTTTATAATTTCTCATTTTAGAATATCTCAAGCATATATTTTTTTTCCCTCTTTAGGATATCTCAAACATGAAAATGCTTTCAAACCCTCAGGCTGCATATTAATGTCATCATCCTGCACTTACCTGGCAGTAAATTTAATCTGAACATAATGGGATAGATTCTGCTATGAAGTTTAAATCCTAGGAACGATCACAAAATTGCCAACTTTTTGTCAGCCCTTGGTTTTAACCGAACTTGATTGTCAGACGTTAGGGCAGAGGTGGGAAATCTCCAGCCCTCCAGATGATGCCACAGTAAAATTCCCATCAATCCTGGCAACTGGCCATGTTGGAAGGAGCTGATCGGAACTGGATCCCCACAATATCTGGAGAACCACTGATCTCCTTTCCCTGCAGTATAGTGAGAATACTCTGAATAAAGTTTACCTGCTAATTTCTGTGGATTTGAGCAGCTGTTAAGGACAAAAAAAGAGAGGCTAAATCATTGGTTTTCTTGGCGGAGGGGGGGGGGGAGGGGGCTTTCCTAGCAAGAAAAAGTGGTTTGCAAATCCTGAGGGAAGGGATCAGTACTTCACAACCAAACATGGGTGTAGCTGGGGGGGGGGGCAGGGAGGGATAGCTGCCCCCCTAAATCAATAAAAATACATAGCTAACTGAGGTTCTGCCCCCCTAAAAAAAGGCCTGCCTCCCAAATCCTGGTTACGCCCATGTAACTAAGGCACTTCTGTTGGGTGGGGGATAATTCCTCTGGCAGCCCTACCTGAAGTATCAAAATAATTTATAATAATAATTTTTTATTTATACCCCGCCCAGAAGGGTTTGTTTTCCGTACAGTGGTACCTCGGGTTACAGACACTTCAGGTTACAGACGCTTCAGGTTACAGACTCCGCTAACCCAGAAATAGTACCTCAGGTTAAGAACTTTGCTTCAGGATGAGAACAGAAATTGTGCGGCGGCAGCGGGAGGCCCCATTAGCTAAAGTGGTACCTCAGGTTAAGAACAGTTTCAGGTTAAGAACGGACCTCCGGAACGAATTAAGTTCTTAACCAGAGGTACCACTGTATAAGTGTAAGCAGCCAAGGTAGTTTGGTGGATTTCTTAGAGATGAGTGAAAGGACAGTGACCTGTGGTTGTTTCCCATTAAATACAGTGGTACCTCGGGTTAAATACACTTCAGGTTACATACACTTCAGGTTACAGAATCCCCTAACCCAGAATAGTGCTTCAGGTTAAGAACTTTGCTTCAGGATGAGAACTGAAATCGTCCTCCGGCGGCGCAGTGGCAGCAAGAGGCCCCACTGGCTAAAGTGGTGCTTCAGGTTAAGAACAGTTTCAGGTTAAGTACGGACCTCCGGAATGAATTAAGTACTTAACCCGAGATACCACTGTAGTCATATAGTATGACTTCCTGTCACAAAAGTCCAGCAAATCCTTAATTGGGATACTAAGGCACAGCAGAATCGGGACCTTAAAAATGAGACCCACCGAACCGACAGCAATAGTGGAGATAGAAGGACCTTTTAAGCTAAAGATTCTTCTTCTGAGAATGAGCAAGAGAGAGGACGGTCTCTACCATTCCAGTGAATTCAAGCCCTGAATACTAAATGGACTGAACACAGGGTATGTATAGAAAGCCTGCTAGGGAAAGCTTTTCAAGTCTGAATGTCAGCTTTAATATTATGCCTCTTTCTTTAGCAGCATCTCATTCACATTTCTGATACTGAAATGTCATTGCATGATCAGTCTTGTAAAAAGAAAAGAGAGAGAGAGAGGAGAACTGGAGGGGAGAGAGATTAAATAAAAGAAATAAAGGATCTCTTATTTAAAGAAGGTCTCACCTTCTGAAACTGGTTTCCAAGCGCATGTTTCTTGAGATAGTAAAATGCTTCTCTATTTATTCCTTACATAGCAAGGGACAGGAGGGCAGCCTCTGTTCTCATTCAAACTACACACCCTTTCCTTGCAAAACTGAGCAAGTTAAATATAACAGCCGTACACTGGGGGGAAAGCAACAGAAAGCCTTTCCATTTTGCTGGAGCTTTTCTCCCATATGGAAAGTAGCTGTGACTTTCTCATGAAAGGAGAACAAAGAGACATTCAATGAACTAAGAGGTGCCAAATTCTATAACGGAAAGCAACAACCCTGACACACTGTATTGGAATTTAGAGGCTCAAAAAAGGCATTTTCAAATTTTATTTTTAAGGAAGATGTATTTATGGCTGTCTTTTCTATTTAAAGATGGAAGTGTTCACAATTCTACTTTTGCATGGCTTGTAGAACTCATTGCAAATTTTGATGAGATATGGAACTTTGAGAAATCTTGCATTAGCCTCTCAGCTAGGGCTACTTGTATTTCAAAAAGCAAATAAAGTTTTTGAGCTATTTTTTTTAAAAGGAAATTTGCCCCCCAAAATCAACACTTCCAGTATGGGCTGCCAGGTTTTCCTGGACATTTCAACCGATTATAAAATTTTTTCGACTGGACACAAATATGATCTGAGCATTTTCCCCCCAAGATAGCATGAGGACATTCTTTTCTTACTTCCATGTGAGCAGTGTTAGCATGCTGCAGCAAAACCAAAACAACTGTTGCTTCTGATGCAGTGGGGTGCTACTAAGACAGTGATGGTCAAACGTGGCCCTCCGGCTGTTTTGGGACTACAATTCCCATCATCCCTTACCACTGGTCCTGTTAGCCAGGGATGGTGGGAGTTGTAGTCCCAAAACAGCTGGAGGGCCATGTTTGGCCATCACTGTACTAAGAGGTGACCATAGAAACATAAGCAGAGATTGGACGCTGGATCAGGTCAAAGGCCCATCTAGTGCAGCACTTTGCTCTTACAGTGACCAACCTATGCTGCCTTATGGGGAGCCTGTAAGCAGAACCCCAGCATGACATCACTCTCCCCACCTACGGCCCCAGGTGCACGGGTGGCACTGTGGGTTAAACCGCAGAGCCTAGGACTTGCTGATCAGAAGGTCAGCGGTTCAAATCCCTGCGACAGGGTGAGCTCCCGTTGCTCGGTCCCTGCTCCTGCCAACCTAGCAGTTTGAAAGCACATCAAAGTGCAAGTAGATAAATAGGTACCACTCTGGCGGGAAGGTAAACGGTGTTTCCGTGCACTGCTCTGGTTCACGAGAAGCAGCTTAGTCATGCTGGCCACATGACCCGGAAGCTGTACGCCAGCTCCCTCGGCCAATAAAGCGAGATGAGCACCGCAACCCCAGAGTCGGCCACGACTGGACCTAATGGTCAGGGGTCCCTATACCTTTACCTTTACCGCCTTTGACAGTGGATGTAGAGCAGTGGAGGTAAAAACATAGCCTCTGTGTCTAGAAGCGATTGGCATCCTTATCCTGCAATAATTTGTCTAATCCTCTTCTGAAGCCATCCAAGTTGGGTGGTTGCCACTTGTGGGAGTTAATTATATAATATGTGCTGTGTAAAAGAAGTACTTTCTTTTGTCTCTCCTGAATCTTCCAACGTTCAACTTCATTGAATGTATGGGGGGGGGGTGAGGTCCTACCTAACAACTTTCACCACACCATGCATAATTATACACCCACATCACATCTAAAGAGATCCAAATGTTTCAACCACTGAGCCTCTTGGGCTTGTCGACTAGAAGGTCGGTGGTTCGAATCCCCGCAACAAGGTAAGCTCCCATTGCTCTGTCCCAGCTCCTGCCAACCTAGCAGTTTGGAAGCACGTCAAAGTTCAAGTAGATAAATAGGTACCACTCTGGCGGGAAGGTAAACGGCGTTTCCATGCGCTGCTCTGGTTTCGCCAGAAGCGGCTTAGTCATGCTGGCCACATGACCTGGAAAAACTGTCTGCGGACAAATGCCGGCTCCCTTGGCCTGTAAAGCGAGATGAGTGCCGCAACTCCAGAGTTGTCCGCGACTGGATTTAACTGTCAGGAGTCCCTTTACCCCCCCCCCAAATCCTTTGATCTGCCACATACTTTAGAATTCTTTATGCTTTTAGTTACAAGTCTCTTGGTTGTTGTTGTTGTTTTGGTCTTTTCTGTTACGAAAAAGGAGCAATGCAGAAGCAAGCACCAGGTGGCTGGAATGGTAAACAGAATGTGGGTGTTATTGGATTGTACCGTGGGAACCAGGGACTGTTTGTAAAGTGCTCTGAGAGCCGGATGTTACCTCAGAGCAGCACATGACCCTGTACTGGAAGTACATGGGTGGAGTTTATTCTCTCTCTGCAGTGGGAATCAGAGTGTGCAGACATGTTTCTCTGTACTGGTGAAAGACAGGAATAAAGACATGTAAATATATTTCTGTCTGTCTCTTTCCCCCTCCCTGGGGGAGGAGTGGTGTGTTCTTTTCACGTTTGAAAAGGATCGCCGAAGAGACCTCCTTTGATCTTGCCGGCAGACGCTGGCAGGGGAGGTCAAGGATTCAAGCCGGGCACCTGGAGGGTGGCCAAATTCCTAAGAGCTGGAGGCTCTGCTTGCTTGAATTACGACATTTTCCTGTTGTACAGTGGTACCTCAGGTTACATACGCTTCAGGTTACATACGCTTCAGGTTACATACGCTTCAGGTTACAGACTCCGCTAACTCAGAAATAGTGCTTCAGGTTAAGAACTTTGCTTCAGGATAAGAACAGAAATCGTGCTCCGGCGGCATGGCAGCAGCAGGAGGCCCCATTAACTAAAGTGGTGCTTCAGGTTAAGAACAGTTTCAGGTTAAGAACTGACCTCCAGAACGAATTAAGTACTTAACCCGAGGTACCACTGTATATACATTTGAGCTCTGTAAAGAAATGTTACAATTGACTGTGGCCATTTCATAGCTGTTTGGCCCCCCAGATCACCATTCCCGCCTTATGCAATATCCTTTGTCATGCAAAGGACAACTGCGTAAAAACTTCTAATTGTTTTTCCACAATACAAACCATTGTGTTTATTTTTGCATTAATGTGTTTAATTTGAGAACCACCTTGAAAAATACTTTTATTAGGAGAGAGGTTTTCTTAAACCGACCAATAAAATAGTCTTTTCATTTGTGACAGGATATTTCACTCTGCATATGTAATATCCTTGCTTGTTCAAACAGAAAATCACTAAATACCCAGCCAAATCCTAAAAACAAAGAACTAAGCTTTGTACTACTTTACATAGCCATGTTTAAAAGACTTTTCAGCTCAGATCACAGGTAATTGTCATTTACAATTTCTGGATTTTCAGTTTTCAAATTGCTAAATGAGAGCCTTTGCCCACAATGCAACCTGCTTTTAATCATGTACGTGTAAATGGATTTGGAAATTTGCCACGCAATAGCTTTGCTTAAGCCTGTCAAACAGCATTTGCAAGGAAAAACATCTCTGCAAAGCACCATGGGTGATCTCCTTTTATGGCATAATCAACATTTGTCAGGCTTATTTAACAGTTGAAGGAACCGAATATGTTGGCAAACATGCCAGACAAGCAAAAGCTGTATGCGACTTAAGACAATTAGGACCGTGAGCTTGGGCATATGTTCCATGGATCTTAACGTCCTAATGTTAGAAGGAAAATTGTAAAATATGCAATTCAATTCTAAAAACATATAGAATGTTCAACAGGGCTTACTCCCGAGTAAATCTATATGGGATTGCAGCCTTAATTGCAAATAGGGTTTCGCAAGATAAAAACGTACGTGATAGAAATGAATTTCACATTCTGGGTTGTAGTTCCAAGGTTCTAGACTAAACATGCTGAAAATCATGCTTTTTGCTGATGGCGGGTGTTATGTACTGAAGTTCTCACCCTGGGCCAGCAGGGCGATACTGTAGATAGTTATGCAAATGAAGGATCGAAAGTGACGTTCAGTGATTGGATAGTTTTAGAAAGTTGTTACAGTAACGTGGTACTGGAGCTCTATATAAGCAGGCTGACTGAGCCCTTCAGCTCAGTTCTGTCCTGGCCTGTGAATAAACAAGAGCTGTTTGAAGAATCGCTGTGTCGTCTGATATGTTCACCCACAACTTAACAGCGGGTGTAGCAAAGCAGCTCATCTATAGATATGAACACACACACACACACACACTCTCTCTCATTAGCAATTGGGTTCACAGTGATCGTCTTAAACTTGAAGTGGCTCTCTGACTCCAAATCTGACACTGAAACCTCAACACCACACTGATTGGGGTGGGAGACTTACTCCTTGCCAGATGGCCAATCATTTGCAGTTATCCAGTGAAATGCTTTCCATCAGATGTCCTTCCACAGACACAAACATCTCTTCCCTCCACCGGAAAATCCTGGCCATGAGATTTGTACTCTCCTGTTTAAATACTGTTTATTGATGACATTCATAGATTTGCATGGCTGAAAGACAAATGAGTTCACTGATCAACACCACATGGCCAACTGTATTATATTCTTGTAATTTTGAGTACAGCGGACAGCAAGGAGACAATAGGGCAGGACTGAAGAGGAGGTTCAGCACCTTTTAGCAGGAAGGGAGCATTTAGCTGTTCTAATTAAATGGCTAAGGTGATTTGTGTGCAGGAACATGAATAGAACTCCATCACAATCTGGATATAATTGCAGCAGCGGAAAACATTATTAGCAATTCAAATGCAGCATATGCACTTAAAAAATATGTCGTTTTACAAAATCACATGTATCAAAAGGGTTATTTTAAGAGTGCTTATGTTGCACAGAGGGCAGAGCTGCAAGATTACAGCAACTGCATTTTTAATTATTACATTATGGTCCTGGTCGTGGTTTTGTACTTTGCATTAGAGCTCCAGTTTTGATCTTTTGTGACCCACCCTTAACACAGAAAGAAAGGGCATTCCTTTCAACCTGCTTAGTCAAGAGAATTTAAAATGGACTTTAAAAACCCCAGCAAGATCCAGCATTGTCCTAACAGATGGAAAGGAACTCATCCTTCCTCTACACCCACTGTGACGCCTCCTCATCTGCTCTGAAGGCTCCGCTGATCCTCCAGAGCAGATTTTGGGGGCACACAGGGGACTGCAGGGGGGGAGCAGAGGATGTCCTTTTGTGTAAGCAAGCTGTCAGAGTTGGCATGTTGGCACCATGTTTTTAAAGCAACCAAAATACTTGGGGCGCTAAGTACCACCGGAAGAACGAAATACTTGATTTCACTTTTGGAAAATGTTTTTGTGTGCGCGCGTAAACTAAAGTGCAGAGGGACGCGGGTGGTGCTGTGGGTTAAACCACAGAGCCTAGGACTTGCCGGTCAGAAGGTCGGCAGTTTGAATCCCCGCGACAGGGTGAGCTCCCGTTGCTCGGTCCCTGCTCCTGCCAACCTAGCAGTTTGAAAGCACATCAGAGTGCAAGTAGATAAATAGGTACTGCTCCGGCGGGAAGGTAAACGGTGTTTCCGTGCGCAGCTCTGGTTTTGCCAGAAGCGGCTTAAGTCATGCTGGCCACATGAGCCGGAAGCTCTCTGCAGACAAACGCCAGCTCCCTTGGCCAATAAAGCGAGATGAGCGCCACAACCCCAGAATCAATCATGACTGGACCTAATGGTCAGGGGTCCCTTTACCTTTTTTAAACTAAAGTGCATTTTAAAAAATAAAATAAAATGTTATCCCAGTAAACTTTCTTAGAACACCTAGCCTCTTGAACACTAAAAGTACTTTGGCCTAGACAGATCTTTTCAAGTATCATCATTTCTCATTTCATTAGTTAATGTTGTTAGAGCGTTCACACGATGATGGAGAAAGGCTGCCTCCAAATGAAAACTGCGAGGCAAGATTTCTTACATAGGTTTCATATTACCAGCTTTCCTTCCAGCACATATCACAGGTGAATTTTGAATGCTCTCCGAGAATGCTGTATGCAAACCTGGAAATCAATATTGTCAAGTCCGAAAATGTTCCTTTGGGAAGCGTGAGACATTATGCTAAGTGGCCCATCAAAAAGTTGCCATTTAGGGGTCAGTGGTAATGGATCAAACTCATAGGATAATGTCCAATGATAATCATAGTCTGAGTCAATCCACTGAAATCAATGGACTTTAGTTCATTGGTTTTCCTGGATCTACTCCAAGTACAAATTACTGGGTATCTTCCACAGAGTATCTGTGATAGAATGCATTCCAAGAGGGTTTAGCTTGTTTTTCTAAAGAAGGGCAGAAAGGCTATTTTGCTCTCAAGATCTGTCTGGTAAACGCTGTGGTCAGTGTTCGAAACTACCATTGTTCTAGGTGCATCTTGTGACAGTGGATTTCATTGGCGTGAGCAGTTTCTGAGCTCCAGGCGCAGTACTGCGCCTAAGATTTCAGTTTAAAATAGCAGAGTGGAAGGAAGGGAGGACCTTTTTCTGCCTCCCCACTTCCAGCTACTCTCTGAAGACTGGAGAAGAGACCCTCTTCAAGAATATTAGGGTGTGGGCAGGGAAAGGGCTAGACCATGTGAAAAATGAACATAATATTTCAACTGCAGTTCATTCATTTTCAGCTTTGTATTGTTATTAAAAATGTGTGCCTAGACATTCCGTTGTTGCACAAATAACCTAAGTTTAAGGCGCCATTTAGCTCCGTATCTCAGTTTCTAACACTGGCTGGGGTGTGGAACTATGAGAGAATAGGTCAGTTTACACCTGATTAAAAATTATTAATTTATTTTCTTTCTTTCTTTTTTGTTTGTTTGTTTGTTTAGAACATAGTTGTCAGGGAACTGCCATCGGAAGAACAGGAGGTGAAAGGGCTCACAGAGGTTGGGAGAGACTTATCAGCTGAGGAGGGAACCAGCAGGGGGAGAGAAGGAGCTCCAAGGGAAAGTGAGTCGGAGGGATGGCTCAGAGACACTTCCAGCGAAAACAGTGGGGAGGTTTCATGACCTCCCATAGGGACACCCACTCCTCGCCGGAAACTGTCACGCCGAGAGTCCAGAAGGCGCGTTTCCGTTAAGGAGTTTTTATGCTGGAAGAAATTCCGTAAACGCCCACTGTCGGATTCTACCAGCGACTGACGGAGCCATGCCTAAGGAGCTCCGTTACAGACAGAGGTTTGTGGACTTAGCCAAACTCTGAGGGACTAGGAATTTCACGCACAAGCAGCTCATCATCCCATCACAATAGTTATCTCTGTTAGCTGAAGAAGCGTGCATGCACACGAAAGCTCATACCAATAACAAACTTAGTTGGTCTCTAAGGTGCTACTGGAAGGATTTTATTTTTATTTTGTTTCGACTATGGCAGACCAACATGGCTACCTACCTATAACTATCTCTGTTAGCTGTAACTCACAGCATAATTTGCTGGGGTGGACCTTCTAAATCAGATTACTCAAGCCCTCTTAAACGAAATAGCTAAACACAACATATTAATGAAACAAGACTCCCTAAAGAAAGTGTCTGAGAAAAGCTCATTATTGTCATTTGGTTGACTGAAAACCATTAAGACATTCTTGTGGATAAACAGATGAGGAAATACGGCAGAATGTGACCTAATTCCACCTCAGCGGTTAAATAAAAGATGAAGCAAAAGCTTATTAATATTGCTGTGCAAAAGGATAGGAAAAAGAAATATTGTCTCAAGTGTACCCACCCCTTTTTTTAAATGTGAACTATCCATTTGGATTGGAAATTTTATACGAATAATGTATACATGCACAAGTTAAAGTAAGCCTTCATTAAGGTATGTTTTCCTCAATAGACGCTATTAGGGAATAAAAATAATCAGCTGGTGTGGAATGAACAGAGTAGGAGATCCAAACAATTTGTTAAGAAGTTGCCTGTTATATTTAATACTTGCACGGAATTGGTGGGGTAGGGAAGGAGAGAGAGAGAGAGGAAGGAAGGAAGGAAGGAAGGAAGGAAGGAAGGAAGGAAGGAAAACACTGCATTTTAACTTCCTTTTAACTTCCTATGGTTGAGTCATAAACCTTCAGTTCCCAGTAGTGCAGTAGCTAAGTTAGAAAATATTTCACAACCTCTCAGCCAACTTCATTCTGAAAAAAGAAAAAAACACCACCACCAGGATAAATGTGCCTTGACGTTTGTTTTTTCCTAGACTTGTCCTGTTTATGTCTCTAAATCCATTGTCTTTGAGAGATACAGGAAGAAGAAAAAAGGTGTATACAGTGGTACCTCGGGTTACATACGCATCAGGTTACAGACTCCACTAACCCAGAAATAGTACCTCGGGTTAAGAACTTTGCTTCAGGATGAGAACAGAAATCGTGCTCCGGCGGCACAGCAGCAGCAGGAGGCCCCATTAGCTAAAGTGGTGCTTCAGGTTAAGAACGGACCTCCAGAATGAATTAAGTACTTAACCCGAGGTACCACTGTATTGGGATGATTCCACCCTATTTCAGTTTGCTGGTGCTCAATTATAGGTCCATTCTGTCTCTTGTGCAGATCCCCCCCCCCAAATGTCTGCTTTTAAATAGTATACATTTTGTCAGGGCTTTTTTTTTTTTAGGGGGAACTCACCAGAACTTTGGAATTGTCTAGTGCTTCCCTTTGCAAATTACGGTAATCTGAAGTATAAATCTGGATGGATTTGTACCCAATTATGTTTTTATTTGCATTTTTAATACAGAAACAAAAATCCCCCACCCCCTTCCCTCCACCCACCAATTATTTTTTTAAAAAGGATTTGTCCCTAATTATGTTGTAAAGTCTCTAGCTTTTCTACAAATTGTGGACCTGATAATGGGAGTTCAGTCTTAAAGAAGTTGAATACGTAAAACCCTCTCGCTTTCCAAGCTTTACATTGGAAAGAGATTGGAAATTAACCTGTGAGTAATTTTTTCACTACAATAAAACAGGGTGCAAGCGAAAGGGAATGAGCAAGAATATGGGCACGGGTGTTAATTTATCCATCTTCTCCACACAGTCATTGTACTTTTCATAAATGGTTCTCATGTCTAAATATTTTTTAAAAAATAGAGAGCAGTCTTGTGAAGTCCCCTTCCCCCCGTCTGATATTAGAAGCCTGTTTCATCTGCACCCATGGTCTATTTAGTTTAAGTGAATTATTGCTGAAACAGCTAGCAGTGGCAGCATGGCATAATGTTTAGTGTGACTTTCCAGGTTCCCCCACATATATGTTTTCTATAAAGCACTTTAGTGATGTATGGAAGTGAGAGCTGGACCATAAAGAAGGCTGATCGCCGAAGAATTGATGCTTTTGAATTATGGTGCTGGAGGAAACTCTTGAGAGTCCCATGGACTGCAAGAAGATCAAACCTCTCCATTCTGAAGGAAATCAGCTCTGAGTGCTCACTGGAAGGACAGATCCTGAAGCTGAGGCTCCAGTACTTTGGCCACCTCATGAGAAGAGAAGTCTCCCTGGAAAAGACCCTGGTGTTGGGAAAGATGGAGGGCACAAGGAGAAGGGGACGTCAGAGGACGAGAGGGTTGGACAGTGTTCTCGAAGCTACCAGCATGAGTTTGACCAAACTGTGGGAGGCAGTGGAAGACAGGAGTGTCTGGCGTGCTCTGGTCCATGGCGTCACGAAGAGTCGGACACGACTAAACAACTAAACAACAACATAGAGCACTTTGTAACAGAGTCTCACTCCCCCCCTCCCACAATGGATGAATTTAAGAAGTAAATTTTGCAATTAAAAACAACACAAGATTTTCCTTTTTTAAGGGTTATTGGAATAACTTTGAAAAAATATAGGGAGGAATTCAATGTCATCTGATCGTATTTTGGCTTGCCAGGTAGAACAACCCCCCCTCCCCTCGCTGTTCTGGGGGTTCTCTCAACACCCCCCCACCACCACAGCCAAACTTGTCCATCTGCCATTTTCATAAAGCACGTGAGAGTTACTAATTTCCCAAAAGCAAGCAAATGGGAGAGCCAGGAGCCTTTCCGTTGATTCTTGGGAGCTTTCTCAGAGTTCTGAGATCCAGTTGTGTTCACTCCTGCAGGCTTTTGCAGATATCTGGTCTTGTTCTTTTTTCTGTATTGTCGCTGATAAGTGCCTCTCGATTCCTAATCGATTTCGCTGTCATCTGAATCAACAGCAGCTATGTTGTCACCCATATTAATGCAGAGGGAATCCATAAAGCCTTTGCCACTTTGTGAGTTGTAGCAGCATGGGAAGATACCTGTCAGGGAACTGCCATCGGAGAAGCAGGAGGTGAAAGGGTTCACAGAGGCTGAGAGAGACTATTCAGCTGAGGAGGGAACCAGCAGGGGGAGAGGAGGAGGAGTTCCAAGGGAAAGTGAGTCGGAGGGAGCAGTGGCGTAGCGTGGGGGGTGCAGGGGGGGCTGGCCGCACCAGGCGCAACATCTGGGGGTTAGGGTTAGGGGGCGCAAATCCACGGGTTAGGGGGCGCAAATCCACGGGTTAAGGGGCGCAAATTACTTGCCTTGCCCCGGGTGCTGACAACCCACGCTACGCCACTGGGAGGGAGGGCTCAGAGACACTTCCAGCGAAAATAGTGGGGAGGTTTCAGGACCTCCCATAGGGACACCTACTCCTCGCCGGAAACTGTCACGCCGAGAGTCCAGAAGACGCGTTTCCGTTAAGGAACTTTTATGCTGGAAGAAGTTCCGTAAACGCCCACTGTCCGATTCTACGAGCGACTGATGGAGCCATGCTTAAGGAGCTCCGTCACAGACAGAGGTTTGTGGACTTAGCCAAACTCTGAGGGATTAGGACTTTACGCACAAGCAGCTCATCATCCCATCACAATACCCTTATTGGACACAATTATCTTCTCGAAGGAATATCTCCCCAACTGTAGCAAACTCCTTAATCCTGAAGGAGGGAGGTATACAGTGTAAAAATACACGTGTGATGCAAAATGCTCAAGTCAGGGAAGCCAAATACTTTTTGACTTTCATATTCTATGTTATTCTTTTCCATGGCAAGGTTAAATATATTTGTATGAATAAGGTAGTGAGGAAATCACACAATAATATCTCTTGGTTTTCCCGTCAGTGTGGGTCTTGGCTAGGGAGAGTTCTGTGAATTTTCTCAATGTCTCATTCCAGGAGTTCCAGTTGGTCAGGCAGCTCAGATAAACCTTTTACATATGACTTCTATCTTCCACATCAACTAAGAGGAGTTTAATCTGTCATTGCATTTAAGGAATAGAAGTGATAGATGGGTAACTTATGCATACCTAAATTCCAAAGTTGAAAAAAAGCAACCCTTTTATTATCATCTTTTATGACCACTCTTCTGATAAGTCACTCTTAATTTTTTCCAGCATTCTGGTAAGAATTTATAATTCTCCTTAACTTCACTGTGTTTTGGATGTCCCTGCAGAGCCACCAGATTTGTCACTGAAGGCTGCAGAGAAGATAACATGCTGCAAGCCAAAATAGATCTTGAGAGACATTTCTTCGAATCCATGGACTTCCTGGGACATGCCCTTTTCAGGCGCAGTATTATAAATATTTATTTTATGTGTTTTGGTGCAGTTAACTGCTATTTATCCAGGTGAGGGGGGAAACTCAAATCAGCTAGCCATCTTCACAGGGGCTGAGGAAGGGGGATGCGGTGGGGGAGGGCTGCCCCAGGTGTCACCACTGAGGGGGGTGACAAAATGCCTGGCGGCACTCACCACGGGGCCTGCAGCGTGCCTGAGCCACGCGTCTCTCCTGGGAGTAACATGGTGGCTTGGGCACCCACAGGCTTCGCACTGTCCCAAACAGTCCGCCCACTGCCTCCAACTCAGCTGCCCCACAGCAGACCTCACAGAGCATCCTGCCCCAGCTCGCCCCACCCTGCGGGCAGCTGGCCCCACCCCTGGGCTCGGGGCACACACACCACCCCAGGCGCCAAATCGGCTTGCTCCGTTGCTGCATCTTCATCAATGAAGTCACTGCTCCTTGTGCATTAGGTTTTTCCCCCTCATCCCACACGCCTTCACAGTAAACACCATCAATCCATGACATAAGGATGTAAAGCTATAAATCACAACACAGATAATTTGATGTCACAAATTGGTTTATTTTCTCCTGTCTAGCAATTTAAAAAAAAATAGCAAGCATTTTTAAAGCAGTGAAAGAGAAATAAGGCTGGTACAAATAAGATTTATCTGATATAAAAAGCCTCTTCCAGAACCATAGCTTATATGTCATGTTCGATCAAATGAAATATAATTCCTTGAAAATAATAATAAATGGTTTCATACGGAACTTTCCTCTGTAATAAAATTACTCCCTTGACTGTTTTGTTCACTAGCTAAATGTTCCATGGCAGATCGTCAAAGAAAACACTGTAAGAAATAATGACTTAAGGGAGGGAAGAAGAAAGGAGTAAAGGTACTCTACACTTCAAATAATTTTTGGTAAATAGTAAACATTATAAAAGCAATTCTCCGGCCCATTCCGGAGTTACAGTGATGCCAACAGGATGTACAAATAACTGATAACAGAACTCCATGCTCTGCTAGGTTGGAGGCAAGATATCAGTTGCACTCACATGTAACAATAAGCTGGAACCTTAGCTTGATAAACTGTACTGTACATGAAAGAAGCCTTCAATCCTCCTTTGCATGGACAGGCAGAGTCCCCCAGATCCCGGGCAGCCCCCCCCCCGTCATGTGGAATAACGACTCAACTTTATTATATTTCAGATGTGGGTAGACCTTGGCTCAGGCATTGGGTGTTATCCCTCCCCAGTCCCCAGCCGGGGACCTAGGGAACATCAGGGTTATCCAGTGGGGGGGGGATGGGCCAGCTCTGGAGAACATATGTTCAAGCAGAGATAGCCGCCCCCGTTACGCCGCCGCAAAACCTGCCAATGCAGGGGAATTTCTTTCCGGCCCTTCAACAGCGACCTTGGCGTAGCAGCGCCCGCATACCTGTGAAGAAAAGTTAACCTGCAAAATAAGACTTAACTGAGGGTGGGTAGGGTGGGAGAAGCTCTGGAGCCAAGTGAGGATTCCCAGGTAAGATCCATTGTGTGGGCAGGTAGTCCCTCCCCTACCTGGCCTGGTCTCCTTGGCAATGCTTCCCCCAGGTGGGATTGGACAACTGACTGAGGTAGGCAGAGACCTCCAGGTATCCCTCCTGGGGGAAGGCGAAGCCAAGCCTGTGTTGATGGAGCTGCTCCAGATCCAGGGGCTGCGCGTGTCCACGCAAAGGGCGCCTCCCGTTTTATGCGGGGAGCGGTCATTTACACAGGTGGGTAAAAGCAAACCTGCAAAGACACAGGCTAGCATTACTGAACCCAGGGTTGTGGTTTGCTCCCCACTAACAAGCCAGGGTTCGTATGTCAAGACCAAACTCTGGTTGCCAGAGAGTCTTTGTCAGAGAGAAACAAACCATGATCCTGGGTTCAGCTATCCCTCCTCCTGGTTTGTTTACCTGCTCACACAGATGAGGAAGCTAAGTAGGAACAATCCCAAATTTCTTGGCTTATTGTTATGTGCAAACACAGAAAATTGGATATGGCACAATGTAAGTTATTGTCACTTTCGCAGAGTACCCATATTTCTTTGGTGTCATTATCCTCTCTGGTTAAACAGGTTTTGTAAATTTTTGAAGCACCACAAAACTCTGTTAGCTAGTAGATAGTAGAACAAGTGCATACAGTCCAAAGAACAATGCCTCTTTCATACCACCCTCAATACTGGAAAAAACCTATTCTCTTTCTCTAGCCCTAGGTACTTTCCCAAGCTTAACAATAAAAGACCAGGCTCAGTAAGAGCTTCACAGTTCAAATCTTTTCATGAGCTGGTAGGTAATATATTTCAGCTGGGTTACATGCTCTGTGCTCAGATGGCATATATATAATTGCTTGCAAGTTGACAATGTCTGTCTGCCCGGAATTAAATATGCTTATCGAAAAGAAAAGAAAAGAAAAGAAAAGAAAAGAAAAGAAAAGAAAAGAAGTTTAGGATATGTCTAGTGAGATTCAAGGTCTTTCTCCCAGGTGCAACAAATCCTAGATCCTTTGCACTCCAGCCACAGCAAACCTTTCCAGACTTTCCTACACAATCAGGATATTTATTTTTTGTACACCAAGAGTCTATTTGCACACAGTCTGCATGCCTCCCTTCAAGGCATAGTTCATTGTATACCTGGGAAAATGCAATACCTCCCTCAAGATACTCATTGCCTTTATAACCATAGTGTGAAACATGGTGCTGTGGTTGGTACATGGAAATATTACTGCTAATACTAATAGCCCTTCCCCCAAATCATCCCAGGGCAGCTTACAAAAATATCAGAATTAAAAACAAAATACTGAATCAATAAAAATCACAAAACTGCCAAATTCCGTAACGTATCTTGAGAACAGGGACATAAGATTTCTACTGGCTTTCATTAGTTGTTCAAACATGCGGTGCCATTTTTCCTGCTTAAAAAAAGATACATGGATTTGACATTTCCAATACACTTTGTGGCTGTTCTGCCACAATTTCTGTGTGGGAATGGGATGAGGTAGTGTGATTTTTATTTAATTATTTTTTTAAGGCGGCAAACAGCAGAGAGGCTCCTTACACGCAACTGCTGCAAGAGCAATTGAGGATGTTGATTCTAGGGCAGATGTGGCAATACCTTAAACTGCGGTTGAAGCGTATTTTGAATGATCATTCAAAAAGGACTTATGAGTTCATAAAATGATCTGTTATGGCACAAAATGAAATAAAATGTTAGCTAGGAGTTATGCTTGAAAGGTTGCAATACCGCATTAAGAAGAAGATTCAGAAAGAGGTCTAGTTTTCTTTATATTAAATTTTGTTTGTATTGCATAATATTTCTGGACATAAACAGAAATAGTTTATTAAGTTTGCATTTCTGTTTGCTTGAAAGATGTGCAAATGACTGTTTGAACAAGGAACGCTGGAAAGCTTGAAAGACCTGAAAGAATTACCGTAATGGGTAACAAGATTAATTAAACGTACTGTGTGCCCCACTCCTTATGGGTATCCATAGGATAGTCATCATTTTTTAGGATCAAGCCAGTTTCAGTCCTTGGCAAAAGCAACTTAGTACAAGTATGCTCACATATTTTAAAAACTGCAATGGCCAATTGTGATCTGTTTACTCTTACCAGATACCACCTGTATCTGTCAAAATGCTATTACTGTAAGTGAATGTTAGAAAGAATGATCTGAAGGACGGAAAGTCATCTCATGACTTAGAAAACATTATTATTGTTATTGTTATTATTAGAATACACACAAATATAATCTGGCAACTTCATTTTTAAATAAAAGTCCCAAACAATAAACAACTTGGGAGGAAATTGCAAAAAAAAACACAACTATGTTATATTCATTAAGGGCATTGAACCGCAAGCTTCAAAATTTACTATCTCATCAGTCTCTAGCAAGTCAGAACAATCAGCCATTTTATAACGAGTGTGATGAATGACCAGGGCCGGCCCCACCATGAAGCAAGGTGTGCTGACTGCCTCGGGCGACAGGATCCACAGGGGCAGTAGATCTGGCCTCCCAACGAATGCATTGTCTGCTGCCGCTGCAGCAAAAGTAACAATGGCTGCAGCATGCTTCTTGGAGACTGGATCTGCCACCTCTTTGGCAATAGCACCCCATGCTGCCTCTACAGCAGCCTCTTGGCAAATAGGAGGTGCTGCTGGTTTCCTCCTCCCTAGGGAGGAATGGCAGGGGCTGCCCTCTGGGGTCTCCTGGGCTCTGCACCTGCCCAGCCTGATACAGAGTGAGAGCCTTTCTCCTCCATGACCAGGGCCATCTTAAGCATACCCAGCGCCATGGTGCAAAGCTCTCTCGGGTGCCCCCGTTTTCCAGAGGTTTTTAGGGAGGATGGCGCTGCATGCAGGGCTGGAGGAGGCGGGCAGTGGCTGGAGGGCAGTTCCTCCGGCGGGGAAGAGACAGAGGCTGGACATGGCACCTTCCGGCTCAGCTGGCCGCTTCGTGCCACGGTGGCCACGGCAGACGGAGGCTCCGGGCGTGGCGCTGCTTCGACGCGGCATGGCGGAGGCGGCCGAGGGCGGTGAGCAGATGCCGGGAGGTGCCACGTCCAGCCTCTGCGTCTTCCCTGGCGCCCTCCAGAACCTGGCGCCCTGGCACCCCACACCACTAGCCTCTATGGGTAAGACGCCCCTGCTCATGACAACCTTTGATTCCTTCTTCAACTGTCAGGTAAGGTTGATTTGATTTCCCCCTCCCTCGTTGCAGTTGTAGATCTTTACTCACCCCCTTGTTCCCAGTGTAGGATTTTATTCCACACACACACCCTTGTTTCCAGTCCAGATCTTCCCTCAACCCTCGATCCCTGGCAAAGGGAGGAGTTATTTTGTGGTTTGCCTCAGGTGCCAAAATGCCTTGGCCAGCCCTGTTGATGACAGCTGGAATACCTCACATTTCCTTTACAAATGTGATTGCAACTGCAGCTCTCTCTCTCTCAACATTCCTTTGGCATTCCTCAATTTAGACTCCATTCTATTATGTTTTCAAATTAAGGTAAGTCTGCACTGCTGCCTATTCTTCGTTGTTTGTAGCTGTCAAAGCTACAAACTGACTATTTCTGCTGTTCTGCCATCACTTTCTTGAGAAGTGTCCCCAAAGGCTTTTTTTTAAAAAAAAGAGAATTAAACTGTACCTTGAAGTGAATACTGAAAGCAACCTTTGATGTCAGACTATGAATTTTACACTACTCTTTTAAACTGAAAAACGAATTGCTAATCAAACAAAATTCTAAACAGAAAGAACAGGATGGAATGTACAAACAGCTTTATTTCTAGATAAAGGCTTCTTCAGATCACCCCCAATATCCTCCAGCCACACAAAGACCAATGTTGCCCTTTGATTATACTTACCGTATTTTTTGCACCATAACACTCACTTTTTTCCTCCTAGAAAGAAAGGGGAAATGTCTGTGCGTGTTATGGAGGGAATGCCTACGGGTGGCATGCCTACGGATTTTCCTCCTCTAAAAACTACGTGCGTGTTATGGTCGGGTGCGTGTTATAGAGCGAAAAATACGGTATTAGTCCAAATGGAAGACTGGGGACTAGCCAGATTATCGGTGGCACTGCACAAATACAGAGAAAACCAAGAAATGCTTGTAGACATTTATACACTGTTTAACCTAAGAAGTTTCTGGTAACATGTGGTAGGGTTGCCATATTTCAAAAAGTGAAAATCTGGACAGAAAAGTTGTTGAGCTTTTTTGACTTTTACCCCAAAATTGAAGTGTTTTTGAGCTACTCTAAAGGGAAATCGTCAGAAATGACACTGATGACATGGGTTCCCAGACATTTCAGCGAATGCTGCCTAGGCACTGTACGGCAACCCTACATATGGACAGCGAGTGCAACCTTTTAGACATCAGTTAAGGTGAAGGTAAAGGGAACCCTGACCATTAGGTCCAGTCGTGACCGACTCTGGGGTTGCGGTGCTCATCTCGCTTTATTGGCCGAGGGAGCCGGCGTACAGCTTCTGGGTCATGTGGCCAGCATGACTAAGCCACTTCTGGCGAATCAGAGCAGCACACGGAAACGCCATTTACCTTCCCGCCGGAGTGGTACCTATTTATCTACTTGCACTTGGACGTGCTTTCGAACTGCTAGGTGGGCAGGAGCAGGGACCGAGCAACAGGAGCTCACCCCGTCGCGGGGATTCAAACTGCCGACCTTCTGATCGGCAAGTCCTAGGCTCTATGGTTTAATCCACAGCACCACCTGCATCCCACGGTGGCATTAGAAGTCTTGCCCTTGCAATGGTCTAACTGCAGCATTTTGCTTGGGGCTTCCAGTCCAGGCTTGGGCGTAGCCCCAGAGAGCACTGCAATGCATTTCAAGGGACAGCAAGCATTTCCTATTTTACACATTTCATTTGTGTCTCAGCAAATGAAACTGAATGTATTACACAGAGTAGTGTTTTGGATACTAAGACCCAGTTTAGAGGAAGCCACTGCAAAAATGGCACAATGGGTCGAAAGAGTTGCTGAGTCCCAACACAAATGGTTTGTTCTGCGGTAACGTTGCAAACAACAAAATTCCTATTCCAAGAAAGTAGCAATTTGCAATGAAAACGATGTAATATAACCTAGCAGATGTAGGCTCAAGCCCCAAATCAACTACAGACCCATGTGAATTCCATTCACAGCACTATGTTTGGCCTTATATTCCCATCTGCAAAATGTGAAGAGACTGCCTTCCTTAGAAGGATGCTGCGAGCGGATACAACAATTGTACAGTGCTCTGTACAGCTAAAATCATAATGAAATGCCATATATGCCTATATAACACACCCCTTGGAAGACTCAACTGATGAAGTGTTACGTCTTACCCAAAGTTTTATATCTGATATTGAATCATTTTCAATAAGTAGAGCATATTTTGGGCAAATCATAACTGCGGTAATAATGACAGCTGGTAAAATCCAATGCAGAAGTAGAATTCTTCCTAACAGTGCAGGAAAACGTACAATACCGCAAAGTTGTTAAGCACTGTAATTTAACTCAGGATGTCATTTCATGCAGAACAGCAAGTGAGTGGTTAAGAGGCCAACACATTCCTTTGAGAGGGGACACTCCCTTCTATCTGGCATTTGTGCTTCAGGATAGCGTGTCAGCAATTTGTCTGTTCGTAATGTGCATAAATTATATCCCATATAATAGGATAGGTCCCGTATCACCATTCATAGGCTGCACTGCACTTTCAACGGTTAGCATTTGGGCTATTATCTGTCTGCCTCCTTTGCAACAGAGCCAGCATCCATAAATTGAGGGGAATTTCAGTTTCATGAGGGGAAGAGGGGATTTTGTTGAAAAGGGAAGCGTTGCTAGAAATAACACATATACACAAAAAACCCATCAGAGTCGTTTTGCCGATTTGAAGTTAGCTGCTCTTCCTGTCTTTTGTGTGGATACTGTATAGAGGTTCCAAAATGTAGTCTGTGTGAAGACTCCTCCTTAGTTACAATGCTGTGCTCTCCCTCTTTTACACACACACACACACACACACACACTGCATTGACACTTCTACAAGGGTAAGCAAGAATATTTAGTTGTTGACTGTATAAAGAAAGATTGTAATAGGGACTTCCGGTTTGGGTCGCGGACAGCGAGGAAGCGCAGAAAGCCCTTGTAAAGGGTTTTCTGAGCAACATGGAGGCTTGGGGGAGTTGCAAAGGCACTGCGCCCCCCAAAAATCCCAGGGGGGAGACCCCTGGGGGATAGGCTTCCCGGCAGCGTGGGAGCGGTTTCGCCGTCTTTTCGGTTTTTTTTTATGGAAGAAACTCGGGATGGGACCGCGAGCGCAAAATGGGAGAGCACCGACTCCGTGTTGTGATGCCTCTAGCTTCTGCTGAGAAAGGCGACGAACCTCCACAAAGATAAAAACGGATTCTCCTGCGTGTTGTGATTTAAAACATCTTAAAAAATTGGAGTTTAAGCGAGGAGAACCCTGGATGTCTTAAGATTTTGGCAAGGAATCCATCCGGTTGAGAGCAGAAAATGGCGCGGGTCACAGAATCGCAGATATATAAAAAAAGGGAAGTAGCTGCTTGCCTGCCTGCCTGAGTGAGTACAGAACGCCATGGCAACTTTGTTAAGGCAAACAAATTACTAAACACAAAGTAGCAAAGAAGATGCCTGTTTGAACTTGTATTCTACCCCCCCCCGCATACCTTGTTTCTTTTGCTGTGGGACACAGTTGCAAATAATCAATCGAACTCAGCGGTTGGGGAGGATATATATATATATATATATATATGTATATGTATATGTATATATGTATATATATATATATATAAAGGCTGCAAGAGTTTACTGCGAGTGGCGTTGAAAGGATGAAATATAAAGAGACAGAAGGGAAAACTTTATCACAGACGCCTTGGAAACTTGAACACGGTGAGCTAAAATACAGCGGGGAACGTAAAGCCACTCGAAGGAGATTTATAATCCCCCACAATTTTTTCTTTCTGGTATTTTTCCTTTCTCTCTTTTCACTCCGCTGTGTGGCACCAGTTCATTTTTCGGCTATTCAACAATTGTAGCGACTAGCCCTGTAACCCCTCTGGTGCTGGAATAGAACTTGAAAGTAAATTTGAGCACTAGACCCCCCACCCATATTATAGGGGGGTCTGTGTTTTTAACCAACCAGAGCTGATTCTCAACATAATAGACTTATTCTCAACGTAATAGACTTATTCAAATTTATGTTGGACAGACACTTACCACCTACTCCTTTGGACTGTGTTGGACATTTCTACAACAATTTTTAAAAAAAGCAAGAAGGCTGCAGAACAAGGGTGACTTTTTCTTTTCGTCTTTATGAATGCTAAGTGGATCGGACTGCATTACCGCTCTATATGTTATCCATGTTGGATTAGGCCGTCAAGTGGCTGAAGAGTCTAGGGCTACGCTGGCCTGGTTAGAACAACTTTTGTGAAATACTTTGGGTAACACTTTTGAATCTTCTTCTGCGTACTTTAAAAAGACTGTTGACTTGATTTAGCCCAGCTAATTACTCCATATTGAAGAAGAAATCTCTACTGTTGGGTCAATATCCTCATTAGTTTGACATACTTCACTGTGGGTTAATCTTCTTTACGGTTGGGTTTATACCCTTATTGCCTTTGGAAAATATTTATTCCTCGCATTTTCCCTTATTTTTGCTTAGTTTTGTGAGACAGGATTATTTGTTTTTTGGTTTAAAAAGGAATGATGAGTAATTTGAAAGTGTAGTAAATTAGGTTTAGAAGTCATATCCGCAGATTTAGTCCAGATATTGGATTGAGACATTCTATAAGACTTTAGATTTTTTTTTGATGTGGTGGAGGAGTATAGCTTGACAATTTCTATACAAGGGCTTTCTGAACTTAAAAAAAAAAAAATCCGGGGGGGGGGGAAGAAGAAGGAGAAAGAGATTGTGAGCCCTTTAAGGGAGAGATTTAGCTGTAAAATACAAAGTGTGAAAATAAGGATATAATGTCGGGGGAAAACGGGAAAAAGGTGGGGGGGACCCCAGCTGAAAGAAAGACATCTCGACAAGAAGAAATTAAAGATCTAGATTTTTTATGGTTAAAAATCAAGGAGGAGTTTAAACAAAGTGAAATACACATGGAAAATAAATTAGGAGAAGTGCAGGAGATGATAGACAGAAAGATAGAAGGGGCAGTAGGTGAACTTTCCATTAAAATCCAAGAATTATCAGTCAAGTCAAAAATATTTGAAGAAACTAATAAAAAAATTCAAAAAGAGATGAGAGAACAGAAAAAGGAGACAGAAAAAATAAAGGAAGAAATGAAAGAGGTGAATAAAATGCAGGAGCAAATATGGGATAACTTAGCAATGACAGAAATGCGACAGAAACAACTTCATTTAAAATTCAGAGGAATAGGAGAAGAAGCGAAAGAGAATATAAAAGAGAAAATGATTAAGGAGTTAACTAAATGGCTGGAACTGAAAGAGGAAGAGGTGGCATATACGATAGAGAATGCCTTTAGAATAAGAACGAGAGCCCAGCAAAATAAGTTAAAAAAACCTCTTGGGGACTGTCTAGTAATCTTCAATTCAATCGAGATGAAGAACTTAATATTAAAAACGAGCTATCATAAAAAATTAATAATTGATGGCAGATCAATTACTGTTCTTAAAGAAATACCAGTTAGACTTCTGCGTAAAAGGGAAGGATACAGATAAATAGTAGGCATCTTGAGGAGAAATGCCATACAATATAGATGGGAGTTCCCTGAAGGGATTGCCTTCTTTTTTTAAAGACAAAAGATTTAAGCTGACAGATGCCCAAGAAGTGGAAAAATTCTTGAGAAGGTATGAGAAAGAGTTTGGTAAGGTTGAGGACAGGCTAAGAGATAGAGAGGGAAGTAAAAACGAGAAAAGAGGAAAGAAAGAGAAGAGAGGGGCACGGGAAGAGAAAGAAGACGAAGAAGAAGTAGTAGAAGAAGAAGGTGCTGTGGGAGGTGAAGAGGCAGAAGAGGAAGAATATACAGGGAACGGAAGCTCCAAAACACAAGTTTGAAAATTTAAATTGAACAAATAGAAATTAATTTTAATAATGTCTTTGAATTTTTTTTCCTGGAATGTAAACGGTCTAAACAAAAAATCGAAAAGGAATAAAATAAAGTTTTGAGGAATAAAAACTACGATGTGATTTGTTGTCAAGAGACGCATGTGGCCAAAAAACACAAACATATATTGATAAACAAAAAGTTGGGAGTTGAGTTTATTAATTCAGATATAAATAAAAAAAGAGGATTGGTGATTTACATTAAGGAGAAATGGGAACCTGTATTAATTTGCAAAGATGATGAGGGAAGAATTTTGGGAGTCCAAATTAACCACCAAGGTGAAAAATTTAATGTGGTAACTGTTTATGCCCCTAATACAAACAAAGCAGAATTCTTAAAAAAACTGGAACAAGTACTATTAGAATTAGAAAATCATAAATTAATTCTGCTTGGAGATCTGAATGGAGTACCAATACCAGAATTACACAGAAGTGAAAAAAAGAGGAAATCGAAGCAAGGGAAACTTCCAAAATCATTTAATAACCTTGAAGAAAATTTAGATTTGATTGATATTTGGAGGCATAAAAACCCAATAACGAAACAATTTACACATTTCTCAGAACCACACCAGAGTTGGGGCAGAATTGATCAGATATGGGTCTCAAGAGAACTATCGATAAGAACAACAAAATGTGAAATACAACCTAGAACCCTTTCTGATCACAACCCAATCGTTTTGGAAATAAAATGTAAGTCATCTGGGCCATATAGGTGGAGAATGAATGAATACTTACTTGAAAATGATGAGACGGTCGAGAAGGCTAAAAGTACCCTGAAAGACTATTTTGACATAAATTTAAATAAAGAAACAAAAATTGATACAGTTTGGGACGCCAGCAAGGCAGTTCTAAGAGGATTCTTAATTCAACAGAATAATTATAGAAGGAAACTAAGAAAATCAAAGAAAGAAGAAATTATTAAGCAATTAAGAGATTGTGAGAAAAAATTAATAATAAACCCCAGGGATGAAAGGACTAAACAAATCTCTAAAATGCTGCAAACACAATATTCAACACTAATAAGCCAAGAAGTAGAATGGAGAATCAAATCAATGAAGCAAAAATATTTTGAATCCGCAAACAAAACGGGGAGACTACTGGCGTGGCAATTAAGAAAAAGGAAAAAACAAAATGTGATCAATAAAATTAAAACAGAAGAGCAAATATTAGAAGATCCCAATGAAATAAAGGAAAAGTTCCTTCAATTCTATGAAAATCTGTATAAAAAGGAAGATGAGGACATAGTAGAAATAGAAAAATATCTGGAAAGAAATGGAGGAGAACACTTGATGGATGAAGAGAAAACCCATTTAAATAAATTAATAACAGCAGATGAGATCAAGGAGGCAATTAAGAAGATGAAACCAGGGAAAGCACCAGGTCCAGATGGTTTGTCACAAAAGTACTACAAAGTTTTAGAGGAATATCTGGCCCCGGCTTTATGCGACGTAATGAATAATATTCTACAAGGAGGGAGGATACCTGATTCCTGGAAAGAGGCACACATCACGTTAATACCTAAATTAGACTCTGACAAGCTGGACATAAGAAATTATAGACCGATATCACTACTTAATAATGATTACAAAATCTTCGCAGAAATAATGGCGAACAGACTTAAGAAATATTTAATAAAATCCATTCATAAAGATCAAGCTGGATTCCTCCCTAATAGGCAACTAAAAGACAACGTAAGGCACATAATAAATATTATTGAATATTTGGAATTTAAGAATGATATTCCCGCGGCACTAATTTTCATCGATGCCGAAAAGGCTTTCGACAATGTATCCTGGCGGTTTTTATTAAAATGTATGGAGAGGGTAGGGATAGAGGGGCCTTTCATGGAAGGTATAAAAGCGATTTATTCAAGCCAAAGGGCTAAATTAATTATTAACAATAATCTAACTAATTCGTTTGCGATTTCGAAGGGTACAAGACAGGGGTGCCCTCTGTCCCCTCTCTTATTTATTATGGTGCTGGAAGTAATTGCAAATAAAATAAGGGAAACTTCAGAAATAAGAGGAATCAGAATTGGAGCAAAAGAATATAAATTAAAGGCCTACGCCGATGATTTGGTAATATCGTTAGAAGACCCAGCAAAAGGTATCGGTAAAGTTCTAGAGTTACTAGAAGAATTTGGAAAACTGTCCGGTTTTAAGCTAAATAAAGTTAAAACCAAGATGCTGACAAAGAACTTGGCTGAAGATTTATGAAATCAGTTAGAGTTACAAACAGGAATCAAGGTGGTGAAAAAGGTGAAATATTTGGGTATTTGGGTCTCCACAAAAAACATAAACCTAGTAGAAGATAACTATATTAGGACCTGGAGAGAGATTAAAAAAGACTTAGATACCTGGAGCAGGATAAAACTCTCCTGGTCGGGTAGAATGACTGCAATTAAGATGAGCACTCTTCCAAGACTGCTGTTCTTATTTCAGAACATCCCGGTGATTAGAGGTACGACAATGTTTAAAGATTGGCAGAAAACCCTTTCCAGATTTATTTGGCAGGGCAAAAGAGCAAGAATCAAATTTAAACTACTTACAGACCGAAGAGATAGAGGAGGGTTTGCCGTCCCGAACCTGAAACTATACTATGAGGCCTCGTGCTTGTGTTGGATCAAGGAATGGGTCGTTTTGAAAAACACAGATTTGTTGGATTTGGAGGGATTTAACACCAGATTTGGTTGGCATGCATATCTATGGGATGATAAAGAGAGGGTACATAAAGGATTCTCTAACCATATTATCAGAGGAGCGTTGCTTGAGGTATGGGACAGAAATAAAAGATTTATAGAAAAAGACACCCCCTGGTGGTTATCACCAATTGATATTCTAACAATCAAAAAATTAAACATGGAAAGCCAAAGATGGACCTATGAAGACCTCCTGATAAAGGATAAATTAATGGGTTGGCTACAATTTCACCAAATTAATGCTTTATGGAATGAACATAAAAAAACAGGGATGAATGAGAAAAAGTCCAGATACCAGGTGGAAATACTAGAAGGAAATTCCAAACTCTTATCCAAAATGTATAATCAATTACTAGATTGGGATACCAAGGATGAAGAGATAAAGGAGGTTATGGTCAAATGGGCCATAGACCTTGGATATAATCTAGATTACGATAGGTGGGTGAAACTTTGGAACAAGGACATGAAATTCACAGCATGTGTTGGACTCCGAGAAAATATGGAAAAAATGATGTACCGATGGTACATCACCCCTGTGAAATTGGAAAAAATGTATAAGACCGGGGACAAAACATGCTGGAAATGCAAAACAAAAGAGGGTGATTTCCACCACATGTGGTGGGCTTGTGAAGAAGTGAAAAGATTTTGGGGACTTATTTATGATGAATTTAAAAAAAAATTGAAATATACTTTCCCCAAAAAACCCGAAGCCTTTCTCCTAGGAATGGTCAGAGAGGAGATCAGGAAAGAAGACCAAACAATGTTCCAATACGCAATGGTAGCCGCCAGGATATTGCTAGCGCAAAATTGGAAAACCCCTAATATCCCAACTGTTAGAGAATGGCAAACTAAGTTATTTGAATATATAGAATTAGCAAAGATGACACAAAAAATCAGGCATCAAAAAAACGTAAAATTTATTAATGATTGGAACAAATTCATAACATACATAGAAACAAATTTAGGAAATAATAAAATCACAGTAGGTGTAACATAAAACCTGTGATGTATAGATAGAGGCTGTAAAAAGATACCGCAGAAAGATATTGTGGTGATATAGCCCAAAACCGAGATGGAGGGAAGTCAATCAATGTTATGTTATAAATTGATGTTGGCTTGTTTTGTGTCCGCTTTTTTTCCTCTATGGGTTGCTATGTCTTTTTTTTTCTTTTTTTCTCTGTTGTTCGTTTATAAGCTTTTGTTCCTTCACTTTGTATGTTTTTGGTGTTTTTTTAAAAAAAGAACTTAATAAAAAGAAATTAAAAAAAGAAAGAAAGATTGTAATAGGCTTTTATATGCCTGTTTTGCATGTCTTTCAGCATATGCTTATCCCGGCATTTGATAGTTATTTGTTTTGTGGGACATCTCTTCTGCTGAATATATACTGCTCTGTTCCATTTGGAACACTTTTACTTGTTTCAGTCATTGTGTAATGGTTCTATATGTTTTATAACTGCATATTATTTTCATCAAATCTACCCTGGGACCTTAGGGTGAAGGGTGAGTAAGGAGTCTTCTGAAATAAATATGTAGATGTTCCCTTGTAATGTCAGACTCTCCTTAACAAGAAATGGTGTGTTTTGTGTGGCGATGCCAGGTTTATGATGTGCACTACCCATCCACAGAGAGTTTTAGGCACCAACAATGAAGCTGGTTACTTTAGCAAGACGTCTTATGAAAATTATGTATTTTTATTATCTTCTTGTCCAATTACCAATGTTGTAATCCTGATTCAATAATGTATTTTGCTTTGATTTTATGTTATGCTGCTTTGGTTTCAACCAATATTTTGTACGCTGCATAGATATATTTTTATACGACTTGTGAAATGAAAACTACCACTGTACAATGTGTCATGTACTCCGAAAATTTCAGGCAATGGACAAGACCTGATGTATTACTACAGAGCCTCATTGTACTTTCTGGGCGATCTTACTGAGGTAGTGGAATGGATCCTAGACTTAATGCCAATCGGTGTGCTCGTCTGAGGTCTGTATCTGCTGGTTATGAGGAGTGTGTTCCTGTAGAATATGAAAAACCCCACAGAAGGGTAAACGGGACACTGCGGCTGAACCTAAAATTTCTGGAAACTTGGAAATTCCTGGATACTTTGTGGGTCTTCACCCATGCCCTTTTCCGACATGTAGATTATTTTTGCATAGTAAAAGTGCCAGGCATGAAGAAGCTCACAGCTAAGTCTCACTTGAAACCCAAGGAAAGTTAGTTATTAACTTACATCCCATTTTTGGCCCCAGTGATTACATCTGTTTTTCTCCATATCCATGTAAGCGCCTGCCAACAGAGGATAACAATTCATGCATCTGACAAAATGGGCTCTAGCCATAAAAGCTCATGTCCCAATAAATCTGTGTTAGTCTTCAAGATAATGCAATACTCTCTGTTGTCCAAATCTCATTATTTTCAGTGGAACTAATAGTGCAATTGGAAGAAAGTCCCACTGTGTTGAGCGGGACTTACTCCCATGTAAACGTCTTTAGGATTGCATGACTGACTGAATTGAAATCTTGCAGTGAAAGAGAGGGAAATGACTACATCAGCTCAGTGGCTGATTCATGTCAACATCTCACTTCCAGCAGTGGGTAAATCTTAATGCTATAAAGGTAAAGGACCCCTGGATGGTTAAGTCCAGTCAAAGGTGACAATGGGGTTGCAGCACTTGTCTCGCTTTCAGGCCGAGGGAGCGGGCGTTTGTCCACAGACAGTTTTCTGGGTCATGTGGCCAGCATGACTTAACCGCTTCTGGCGCAAGAGAACACCATGACGGAAACCAGAGCGTACAGAAACGTTGTTTACCTTCCCGCCGAAGTGGTACCTATTTATCTACTTGCACTGGTGTGCTTTTGAACTGCTAGGTTGGCTGGAGCTGGGACAGAGCAATGGGAGCTAACTTCATTGTGCAGATTCGAACTGCTGATCTTCTGATCAGCAAGCCCAAATGGCTCAGTGGTTTAGACCACAGTGCCACCCACATCCTATATAATGCTATGAGAAGTCATACGACAACGGAGAAAGCTAATGGAGGGTTCCCATCAAGCATTTGACAATTTAGAGCATCCAGGAGCATGCTAAATATTAAGATGAATGGCCTGAACGTCCTAGCTAATAATAACTGTTGACAGCTGAAAGTTTGCTCTTCAACTTGAAACACTTTAAAATCTGTTGTACTTCTTATGAGGTCTAAAATTGTAGTGGGTCACGCAGTCCAATGCCCTGCAATGCAGGAATTTCAACTAAAGCAACCATGACAGATGGCCATCCAATCTCTGCTTAAAAACCTCCAAGGAAGGAGAGTCCACAATATACAGGGTCCTTCCCAATGCAGAGAAGTCAATGGAGGGTAGACAACAGAAATCTGATCAAGACCAAAAGATACTCAACAAATACATATTGGACTAATTAGAGCTGGAAGATGGTCCAAGTATACAATAAACCCAAGACCACTTATTTGAGAGTAGCTAGCCCATGCCAAACCTGAACAGCTTTACTCTCTTACGAAATTGAACAAAAATTCATCTTACATGTTTGAAAAGTCATTTATCCAAGATGCAGCCACTTCCAGGGGGTGAAGGGTAAAAAGTCTAGTACAAACTACAGTATCCCAAGTCAGGGAAAGAAGGAAGCGATTGTTTCAAATGCTGGATCAAAGGAGCTTAAGATGGTACACAGTACATGGTTGTACTTTGAGGAGGTTTTGTTGATGATGACAGATGCTGTAAACTTATAACCTGGACCAGAATTTGACTATGGTTGCTTATGACAAAATAGTATTGCAGAATGATGGTTTGGAAACTGCTGGTTTTACCTGCATTATGATAAATGTGCGGTCATGCTTACTTACTTCCAGTCTGTTGAGATCCCAGCACCTGAAGGCAACATACACACAGAAGGGGGAATCTATGCTAGCTGAGTTGGGGGGCTTTCCGCTGGATTACACAAGGCCTTTAAAAAGTCATGTTGGGTCTGGGCAGAGGAGAAGGGGCACAATAGCTCATCTCCATTGCTGGATGGGAGAGCACAGCCCTGGAGCCAAGCTCCAGCTCCAAGCTGAGAAGCAAGGAAGCAGAGGACCAGGAAGGTGAAGGAACAAAGAATCCAGACTCCTTGCTGGGCTGGGAAGTAGGTCTTGCTTAAAAAACTGAGCTAAGCCCAGGCTCCAAGCTGAGCAGGTTGACACAGCAAATCTCCTTTCACCCCTATACTTTTTTGTGGGTTTCCAACTGTGTGAATTAAAAAAAAAAATAGAGGTAACCATCTTATAGCAAAATTACATTTATTGCTAACTTGCACTTTTGAATAATAATGTTGCACACATATCTGAGTGTAACCTCCACTGAACACAATGTACCCGATTCCATTCTGAGTAAACAGGCATAGGTTTGCGCTGCTAAACAGCGTGCCTGAATGCACACAGACTCCTTAGCGTTCCATTTCCATCAGCACCAAACTCTCTCTTACAGGAACAGCTGCAATTACACCCCAGCTAGCAAGCTACATTTTAAACCCGCAATTGATGCAGACATTGTGCTTATGTGAAACCTTTCTGTAACTAAGCTACTTAACCGAGTGACTTACAGCAGTAGTAATAATAATACTGATCATTTGGCACCCCAGACAAAAGTAGCCTTAAACAAGCCCTGGACTAGAGAATTCCCAACCGCCTCAGGTGCCCACTAAAGCCTTGTTGCCTGATCTCTGGAAGTCCAGCTCAGAACTTCTCTGGCTTTTGAGATTTCACCAAGTGTTGCCAACCTGTATACCTTTCCACAAGTTGCATCCCATTCTTTTACACCAGAGTGAAACATGTTTGCTAGATGGGCCCCATGCCTTAAAAAGGAATTTTAATATCATTTCTTTGGGAGGTCATCCTGACACCTCCTCTTATTATCTGCATTTTGTACCTATTCTCAAGGCTGTTTATTCTACTATTCTCAACAAATGCGTAGGAACATGAGAAGAGCTTCATCAGATCACACCAAGGATCCTTCTACTCCAGCATCCTGTTTTCTACAGTGGCAAGAAGACTCTTCTCATGTTCTCTTGATGTTGCTCCTAGCAACTGGTACTCAGAATCAAACCACCTCTGAAATCTGTCAACTGCATTTAAATCATCCTATCTAGTAACTATTTATAGAATAATAAATTTGCCCACTTTCCAGTTCAAACCATGTAAGCTACTGGCCACAACCTCAACTTGTGCTAGCTAATTTGATAGGTTCTCTGTGAAGAAGTACTTTCTTTTGTCTGCCTTGAATCTTCTGCCAATTGGTTTCTCTGGATCACTCAGAGTTCTGGTATTAAGATAAAGGGAGAACATGAAAGACCATTGAAGTATGCTGGGCGGGGGGCGGGGGCAGATCAGGTTTAATTATTTTTAAAGTTTCAAACATAGTCTTGAAGAGAGCTTTGTTTTCAGCCGGAACTCAGCAAAACTGTGTTCTGGGACCTCTCAGGTGGACGCCATTGCCTTCTAAGTCACAGGGGTCAGCAGACTTTTTCAGCAAGGGACCGGTCCACTGTACCTCAGACCTTGTAGGGGGTCAGACTATTTTTTTTGGGGGGGTGAACGAATTCCTAAACCCCACAAATAACCCAGAGATGCATTTTAAATAAAAGGACACATTCTACTCATGTAAAAACATGCTGATTCCTGGACCATCCATGGCCGGATTTAGAAAGCGATTGAGCAGGATCCGGCCCCTGGGCCTTAGTTTGTCTACCCATGTTCTAAGAGAATGAGGGAGGCATTCATGATGACTTCCAGAACCTCTTTTTCTAGAAAAATAGCACTGGTCTTGAAAGTAGGTGGGCAAAGCTTGATGAAATTGCAAAAGTTAGAAATTCTGAGTTGAGATTCCCAGTGGTCATGGGCTTCAGTGACCATCTGAGAGGGCTGAGACAAAGTGACTTCGTGTTTCCTTAGGCCAAGGTAGGAAAGCGTCATGGGTAGGGATGCAGGCAATAATTTCTTCTCCCCCTTTTCTCTCACAGGGTGGGTTTTCCCCTTTGTCTGCCTTACATTTTCCAATCCCAGTATTCAGGCACCGTCACTGAATGATTTCCTCAATACCTGAGGATGGCTGACTTGGAAAGAGGTTGTGCTAAGTTTGCTTGGGCAGGGCCACGGCTCCAACAGAGGTCAGTCAAGAAGGAAAGGCCAGCTCCTTTGAAAGGTCAGGCAAGATGCACTAGTTTGTTGAGGGATCTGGTTTCTCAAGGGACAAGCCAGTGGAGATAGTCAGTTTCTCCTACAGCTCCCCTACCTTTTTGCATCTTTCCCAGCAGACTTTCTAATTACTCTGCTGGGGTGGTTATTTGTGGATGAACCTCACAGGCTCACTGAATTATTTTTTCTCTTTTGTCATGGACCACAAGGGCAGGCATCAAGCTGTAAAGGCTTGTATTTTCTCTTTGTGGGTCTGTCTCCTCCCACAAAGGTGTATTCCTAAAGACTTACAGCAACATCTCTCTAGACAACCGGAAACAGAACTATTCAGTTTTCCTTAATTTTATGCAAGCTGCAGAATTCAGCTTTTCTTGATGCAGAATTTCAGTGCAGGCTTCTTTTTTAAAGAACAGATAATACATACCCTGCATTTTATCAGCACTCATATATAATCACTCACATATATTCATTCACATATTCTAATGGATGGATAGAACTTCGGATTGCAAATGTTACAAAGGTTTTTGCATGAGCAGGAATGCAAGCAATGGGTTGTTGCCTATTTGCTATCTCTAAATGTGGGTAGCTGCACACTGGCAACCAAAATCTTTTTCCTTCTCTACCTCACCAAGGAAAGAACCAGCATTTACAGTTGTGCAGGAAAAGAAAACCACTGTGATGATATGGAACAAAACTAATCCTGTTGCTGCCAACTGCCAGTAGACACAAAACGATCTGAAAATAGCAACGGCGATTTTTTGTGCTCTGCAAGGGAAGACACTGAATGTGAACAGCGAAGCGCTGACTGAAACAGCAGCTAAAAGATAAAATAAAATGACAACCGCCGTGCAAAAAGCCGCTACAGATCACTCACCTTTGCATCTGCCCGTTAAATCTCAGCACATTTCTACAGCCACATTCGGGGGCAGTTCCACCAGAAAATGCCATGCATCCCTTCTCGAAGAAACGAGCAGTGCTGCTGTCTCAGCACATTTTGTTTCATTTTTTTCCAGGGCAGCCAGTACTACTGTCGCTTCTGAGTTTCACGGCGCCGCTCCAGTCATTCAGAATTAATACCACAAAGCCACCCAACTTTAATACCGATATCCTTTAGAGACTTTTAGCAGGGGTATGGGAGACAAGGAATGAGGGAGGGCGCCTGGGGAATGTGGTTTATATGTGACTCATACATAACATCTCCCCTTGCAGAGAGCCTTGGATTGCATCAGTACTGTACTATGTACTGTAAGACGAGCCTCAAAAACAAAACATGGGTCGGCGGCTCCCGTCTAGCTAGCTCATAACCAAGGACCCGATCCTGGGCTTCTGACGCCCCCCTGTGCTGGAATCCAAGGGGAGCGCTTGTGGAAGGAGTGCCAGGATCAGATCCCCGAGGCTGTTTATAGATTGGACAATGGCACGGGCGGGCTCCTTTCAACGTACACTTCCCTAAAGCTACAATTCTATTTTCGTTTCTCCGGGCTGAAGAGCAACACTGCATTTGATTTGGGGGGGGGGGTGGAGGAGAGAGAAAGAGAAACCGAGTTCCCTAACTGACCCCACAGCACCAGAACCACATTTGGTTCCCCCCCACAGTGTCACAAAATCGCCTTCCTAAATATGCGCGCCCTGGAAAGGCTGGGAAGGGGGCACTTTATATTTTTTTTTGGGGGGGGGTGTCTGGATCCTTCCAAGCATTCACGAGAAGACGGCAAGTCCCCACCCTGCTGCTCCCCCGTGTGTGTGGGGAGCCAAAGGCATTCTCCAAGTCGAGGCGCCATTGCGCCCCGGAGAGGCGCGCGAGAGACGCGCCGGGTGCCTTACCTCACAGACGCAGCCAATGGTCTGTTGTCGCCTGAGGCGTCGAGGTCCGGCCAGGGCAGGCTTCTTCTAAAAGGGAAAGGCTGCAGCTGCCGAGGTCGAGCGGGCGCCTTCTTCTTCTTCTTCTCCCTTCCTCGCCTCTGGCTCCCCTCACGGAACTCGCTTGGCAGGGAAGCGGCGTCCTTTCCCCGCTCCAAGCTGGGTCTCCACGTCCAGCCAACTTTCCTCGCGCGCGCCCAGACGCTCCCCCCGCGGAGACACTCCCCTTCTCTCACACAATCTCTCTCTCCTCCTCCTCTCTCTCTTTCTACGCTCCCTTCTTTTTTTAAAAGCAATGCACAGGAAGGCGAAGGGCTCTCCTTCTACTCCACAACTACCAAGCGACTTTACGGCTCCCCGCAGCAGCCGCCACTGGCGTTTCCTCGCTTTTGCGCGCCGAAATGCAGAACCTTGGCTCCCTTCTGCGTTCCCGTGCATTGCTAGCTTCTGCCTGGAATTGAGGAGGAGGTGTGTGTGTGTGTGTGTGTGTGTGAGAGAGAGAGAGAGAGAGAGAGAGGTGGAGAAAAAGAGAGAGAGAAAGGGAGATCATGACAAGCCAAGGGGACATAGCCAGCATATTTCCTCGATGAGGCATTCCAGAGAGGGGAATAATATAGCGAGGAGTTTCTCACAGACGAGGCACACAGCCTAAAACACGTCTCCCCGCCCTCCAAACTGGATCCTGAGGGAAATGGCCCCACTTCTTTCGTCAGATTTTAAGTCTTCGTTCCTCACAACTTGCCCCGGTTGCGAGATGCGATTTCTCCTGCGATTCTAGCACGTTGGGGCAGACACCGAAGAGGCAAACCAGAAAAAAATAAATAGCGGGTTAGATGGGTGGCCGAAGAGACTAGCCATAGACAGAGGGCAATAGTTCACTAGGTGACTCACTGAACTGCTTCAGAAGGATCCAATAATCTCCTCCTCAAACTATTTTTTTTCATAAATAAGCCCCATAAATAAACTCCCTCCATCAGGACATGTAAACAAACCACACTTTATGTACTCAGATTGAATTATTTACCACATTCATCCATTCGAGGAGCTAAGAATCTCTCAGCAAATTGTCCATGAAGCAAACGGTGGTGCTGAAAGATTGTGACAGGTTTTTCTTTGGTTGCTTGCTTAACACCAGTAATTTCCATTTTCAAGTACCGTTGTAGCTGCTAACTGATGGGCAAAATATGGGATTTTTAAAAAACTGGCTTCAGCAGAGCAATCCTATGCCAGTTTACTCAAAAGGAAGTTATATTGTGTTCAGTGGAGTTTTGCTCCCAGGTAAAATGTGCATAGCTATTATTATTATTATTATTATTATTATTATTATTATTATTATTATTATTTGGTATTTTGGAGCAATGCAATGTCAGCTCCATGGCAGTTTAAAACTACCTTGTTTCTTGTCCTTCGCTTCTGGTCATCCAGGGCTGAAACTATGACCCATAAAAAGCAATGGGAGTTTTGCTAGTAGCTTGAAAAGGAGCAGGATCCTGTTCCAACTGTGTACTTAATCTTTCCCAATCTCTCTCTGTGTGTTTGCAAGTGTAGTTCAGTTACATGTGGCATTTCTAACAGTATTATTAAGAAATGATCAAACAAAAGGATGCTTCATGCAACTTGCACCTTACTTTACACATGCAATACACATGTTTTACACATACTTTACACATACAAAGGATGCTTCATGCAACTTGCAACTTTACACATACATACACATGCTTTACACATACTTTACACATACAAAGGATGCTTCATGCAACTTGCAACTTACATTACACATACATACAAAAACATGAATTCCAACAAGCATATTTGCAAGTGTGTGTGTATTAAAGGAAAACACTTGGCAAGGAAGAAACAGAGGAGATTGCCTCTCTATTAGGTAGAGTTAGGGAACTACCTCAAGCAACTGATTTGGAGTGCCCTAAATCCCAAATAGTAATCACTTTGGCAAAATTAAATAGTTTCCCCTCTGTGGTTATGTCAGGATGCTTCAGAGCGATTTCCCTAGAAAAGTGCTGGTGTCCCAATAAAACTTGGGATGGAGTTAAGTATATGTGCTGTTACTAAACTGTTGCTCCTTTTCTTTAGTCTCCACTGGCAGACAGGGTAATACTGTTATGGATTTGTGGGTGCCAGGCTTCTAATCCCTATAATCCTAGCAAGTGTCAAAATATAAATCAGGCAGAGGTGATTGACTGGCGAACGGGCCATTAAGAGAACCAAGGAAAGGGGGCTTTGTGCCAGATGGCAAAATGGGTGGGGCTCCTCCTCTTCTCTCTCTTAGATCACGAGTTGGACAAAGCAGGAGTTGAAGGGCGGAGTTGATTCTGTGAACACCTCCATCATATGCTCAGGTTGTATATATGCGTAACTACCATATTTTTCGCTCGATAAGACGCACTTTCCCCCTCCTAAAAAGTAAGGCGAAATGTGTGTGCGTCTTATGGAGCGAATGCAGGTGGGAGGCTCTGCTCAGCGCTCCCTTTAAAGAGCCACGTGGAGCGTGTGTGCGGCTCTCTGGGGCTTTTCCCTTCTCCCTCCTCGAGGAAAAGCCCCCAAGAGCCGCACACACGCTCCACGTGGCTCTTTAAAGGGAGCGCAGCTCTTGGGGGAGCCTTAGCCGTGCGCAGCCTCTCCCGGGCAGGGGAGGCTACACGCGGCTAAACAAGAAGCCAGGACAGCCATTGGGATCGCAGCGCAGCAATCCCGCTGGCTGTCCTGGTTTCTTGCTTGGCCACGCGCATCTCCCAGGCTAGGGAGGCTGTGCATGGCTAAGCCAGAAGCCAGAACAGCTAGACGGAGCGCTGCGCAGCACTCCCTCTAGCTGTTCTAGCTTCTGCCTTAGCTGCGCGAAGCCTCCACAGGGCAGCGGGGGAGCCTTCATCCCGCTCCCCTGTGGAGGCTTCCCGTGGCTATCCCTGGCTTTTGCAGGAGAGCAACGCGCTCTGTCCCTTCTCCCACCTCCCAGAAAAGCCCCCAGGGTGCAGCTCTTGCGGGAGGTGGGGGGAAAGCCGGGAGGCTTGCTTTTGCTGAAGCCAGAAGGGCTTCATGGATAGCCCCGCAAAGCCTCCTGAGCGAAGATGGAGGAGCGCTCCCTCTTAGCTCAGGGTGCTTTGCAGTGCTTTCTTATTTCTTCTTTTCCTCCCCTAAAAACTAGGTGTGTCTTACGGTCTGGTGCATCTAATAGAGTGAAAAATACGGTAAACCATAAATCCTGAAGACACCACACTCTTGACTGTGCCTCATTTTGAAAAGGAAACACAAACCCTGGAGTTTTGCACTGCTGGGAGATTGGGGTGTCATGCAACAATACCACACCTTAGCTTTTGTTTAGTGTGAAATTCACATGCAAACTAAGAGCCCATGCTCAGGAGAGTGTACATTTTGTTCTTAAAGCAATCTATGGGGAAAAGGTTAAAATGAGACAGTGCTTTCTGGGGCTTTCCACTGTGTGCATCATAGTCACAATGGAGACGAACTCTGATCCACTATGTTATGTGGGCTGTCATTTGTATCCTCTTTCATATGACTAGCATACAACCTAGTAGGGATAAAGCAGGCATAGGCAAACTCAGCCCTCCAGATGTTTTGGGACTACAATTCCCATCATCTCTGACAACTGGTCCTGCTAGCTAGGGATCATGGGAGTTGTAGTCCCAACACATCTGGAGGGCCGAGTTTGCCTATGCCTGGGATAAAGGATCAAAATAAATGTTGTGTGCAACTTCTGAATTTTCTGAACATACATTTTGAATTTCTGGGATCCAAGTTCTTTTTTAGTTATAAAGTTCAAACATGCGTCTTATATTATGCAGCGCGGTGGGGATTTTGGGAATCACTGAGGATTCTTAAAGAATAAAGCTGTTATTGCAAACCAGCTGGGAAAACAGGATTCAACAAAAGACTCGGACAAAGGTCTTGGAGCGGAATGTAGCTATAAGATAAAAGGCTGTAAAAGATTTACAAATTATATCTGGATGTGGGAAAGTGAAGAGAAAAATCTGGAAAGTGTGCAAAAAAGTGTCCTGCTGTTTAGTTCATACATCAAATGTACATGTTCAGCCAAAGGTCAGTTAGCTTATTTTTCCATTTGATTCATAGACTGGTGTGGGTGTGGGTGTATAGCACATGCATTTCTGTATTAGGAAAGTAAATGCTAAAGCATATCAGGATGCTGTCCAAGAATTTACGTATCATTTGTACTTATCTAAAATATTTAGTTTTTGTGTTAATAATTTTCCAACTTCAGCCATAGATCCAAAGTTGGTTTTGCAGTCTGTTGTCATTTGGTTCACGTGATAGGAAACATTTTTCATTTGAGCCAGTGCTTCTTTTGTCTGCCAGGAAAAGTCCAAATATCCAGAGATGCCAGAACGCCATAAAGGTAATTTAATAAAAACCCACTTCTCCTTTATGGAGAACTACATAGTTATGTGGCAATGCATATAACAGCATCCCAATGCCGTTTTTTTGTTAAAGAGCAAAACAAATTTGGGAAGGGAGGAATCTATAGAAGAGGGATGGCAGGAGGGGGAGTTTCAGATGCTGCTAGTGAACACAGGCAAGCTACGAAAACGATGAGTTCAGTATAAAACCTCTAAAAATAATACTCATTTTAACATCTTTTCATAGGAGTTCAGCATAAATCAGGGTCACTTCTTAACTGCCCAGACATAAATAATTAAATGATAAAATCATTCCTTAGAAGAGATCGGTATCTTTTCATAACTGAATGCAGCTGCTGGCAATCTGGCCAAATCTCTCTATCCACACATTTTCCTACCCTAAAAATAGCCTATACAGATGACATTTATGTGCTCTTTCACAGCAGAACTGCAGGCTATAGCTCTTGATAAAATATGCATTATAAAGGCATTAGAACCTACTGTTCTGCATTCACTAACATATAAATGTACAGTGTTTTTTTTTAATATACAGTTACTGACTCACACTTGCATGCATGGAAGGGTTAACCTTTGTTTCCTCCCTCTCAGTTTTGTTCTCTTCATGCTTCCTGGAACCAGTGAAGAAGGAGAAATGTGGCTTGGCTCCCAGCTCAGCAAATGCTGCTTGTGAATGAAGAATCTCTCTAAAATGAGATTTTATAGCCTGCATCTTTGCTAACCTAAACATTGCATGATCCTTTTTTTGTAACCAATTCCTTTTCATTTTTAAGTTTCTTGTAAACTTTTTTCTTATTTATTTTACTTCCCATGGATAGAGACTTATTTGCTTTAACTTCTGTAAACACTGTGAGTAAAACCTTAACTCATTTGCAAAGCTTAGTGCCTGTAATTTATTCTAGCCTAAGTATTTTTGTTGAGAACATTTGTTTAAAGGTGGATGGGGGTAGATGTAAATCTAACCAAGTCTGAATATGCTTCGAGTAATTGTCATTGGGCTTAACTCTGTTACTGGAGAGTAGGATCTCTTTTCCAAACCTCTCCCCAAACCTCTTTGAACCTCACTACACAAGTACAGTTTTCACAAAACTTTCCTTTGCCACATTAATACTTGGTGATCACCATCTCAACAAGCATCTACAAGATCACCACACACACATACAAAAATAAACTCAGGACTGATTTCAGGAGCACCCTCCCATACTCCAAACATGGGGATTTTAATTCCAAAGTTTTGCATAGTGAGATTATTGGCATTGCATGTATGTGAAAATGACAAACGGGAGAGAGGGTGGGGAGGCTTCTTTTACACTAGCACAAAACTGTAGTTGAATACTACCCAAAACTTACAACGCCAGAAAAGCAACCACCCAAAGTCTTGTGACTTAGACCACTTCTAGACAAGCCATTGTTATCCCACACTTTCCAGTGCACCTTCCTGTCACTTACTGCAAAAAGTCCTGGAGCTAATTCTGGATGCAGGTTTGTTGCACAAGTGCCAAACCCAATTTATACCTGCTGTTATTCCATTGAATCTCACCTGCAAAAAAAGTGACTACAAGTGACATTCGTCTTTTTCAAGACAATCAGTTGGTCTCTATGGTGCCACAAGACAAGGCACATTTTTTGCATTTGCTGAAACAGATCAAACATGGCTACCCTGCTGGTATTGGTCACACCAGTAGAAGAGGCTTGAAACTAATCTGGGCCACCCTAGAATTGCATGTATGAAACAGTCTCCAAGTAGCTGTCTTAATAATAATGAAAAAACCATCCCACTCAAGTCTCTTTCTAACCAGTGGATGGTGGGATAGAGAAGCAATACTTACCTGACCTCCCTGCTGCAGAGTTGGTGCTGCTTACCAGCTGGGAAGAGTGGAAGGGGTGAGGCAGCATGGAGTTTGGCACTATGTAAAACACACTGGCAGGAACGCCATATGGGCTCTGCTGATGTGCTTGCACAACACTGACCTCCCTGCCACCTCACCCATCCCAAACGTCTTCCCAGTAAGTAGCAGAAACTCCACAGCTAGGTTAGGCAAATCCCTACTGTTAAGTTGTGGGTGAACATATCAGACGACACAGCGATTCTTCAAACAGCTCTTGTTTATTCACAGGCCAGAACAGAACTGAACTGAAGGGTTCAGCCAGTCTGCTTATATAGAGCTCCAGTACAACGTAACTGTAACAACTTTCTGTAACTATCCAATCACTGAACGTCACTTTCGATCCCTTATTTGCATATGTGGACCTGAACTATCTACAGTATCCCCCTGCTGGCCCAGGGTGAGAACTTCAGTACATAACACCTACCACCTCCACCTCCATAATCTGCTAATGCTTACGACTGGTACTCTTTATGACTGCCCTTGATAGCTCCTTAATTTGGATGATTTTCGAAACCGATAGCTAATAGGAAGGGATAAGGTGACCACATGTGACAATATTTCACCCTGTTTTGACTCGCGGGGATAACAGTGGGAGGATAAGAAAACCAAGTGAGCACCCTTGCATTTGGCTTAAGAACAAATGTTCAACTCAACATGAAACTGATGCGGACCACAGCACAAACATTTCAGAAGATAACATGGTGTGTTCCTTCCAACACACATGGGAGTTATCAGGAATCTGGCAGCTTGTTTTAAGGTGTTGATATATAGTTGATATGCTATGTTCTTGATACAGAGTTAGAGACCAGATATGGCCTCAAGGAAATGTCCACACTGAAGCCAGTTAGTTTGTTCTCACCCCGTCATCTCAAACAACTAAACTCCTGAAACAAGAGAAGTGGCTCAAACATATCTCCTGAATGACTTTGTTGTCCAAGAAGGCAACCTGAGCTCATTCCCCATGTTGTTACTGTTATATTACAGTGGTACCTTGGGTTATAGACGCTTCAGGTTACAGACTCTGCTAACCCAGAAATATCACCTCAAGTTAAGAACTTTGCTTCAGGATGAGAACAGAAATTGCGCGGCAGCAAGAGGCCCTATTAGCTAAAGTGGTAAGGTAAAGGTAAATTGACCCCTGACCGTTAGGTCCAGTCGTCACCGACTCTGGGGTTGCGGCGCTCATCTCACTTTATTGGCCGAGGGAGCCGGCGTACAGCTTCCGGGTCATGTGGCCAGCAGGACTAAGCAGCTTCTGGTGAACCAGAGCAGCACACGGAAACGCTGTTTACCTTCCCGCCGGAGCGGTACCTATTTATCTACTTGCACTTTGTGCTTTCGAACTGCTAGGTTGGCAGGAGCTGGGACCGAGCAACGGGAGCTCACCCCATCATGGGGATTCGAACCACTGACCTTCTGATCGGCAAGTCCTAGGCTCTGTGGTTTAACCCACAGCGCCACCCGCATCCCAGCTAAAGTGGTACCTCAGGTTAAGAACAGTTTCAGGTTAAGAACGGACCTCCAGAACGAATTAAGTTCTTAACCCGAGGTACCACTGTATTACTATCATATTGCAGCTCAGAATCCGAATGCTTCAAGAAAAATGAACCTTAAAAGTGTTGCTTTAGGGAGTGTTTTATGCACTGCAGAGCATCGCCTTGTTCTGGATGGCTATCTAGGGCAGCCCATTTGCTGATTTTAGCTAATCACAGGATCCAGCATTGGCTGAATGACTTCAACAGTATTTGTTTACTAGCTTGAAGAGTATCTGATCCCTGTGTAAAAACTATGTGCAACTTGTTCTGTGTCATAGTATATAATTAGTGAATTTGTCACTTGGGTTTGCAGAACAGTTCTTAACTTGCAGTGTGCCTAATTCCATGATAAACGCTTGTGCTTCACATGTCAAATGGATCGTATTGGTAAGTTGTTATTCCCGTCTTGTTTTAATTATGAAGATTAATGTCTATGAAATATGTCATCTAACTTGCAGTGTGCATTATTTCATTACTCTGCTTGAAATGTAAATTAGCTTTTTGGGGTTTAAAATAGCCATACGGAATATGTAAGTAATGCCAGCATCCTTAATATACTGTATTTTAGGAAGAGGATTAGTAACTAGAGTCTGGGGTGTGTGTGAGAGAGTCTTTGACTACCTCCCTAGTCTACATCACATATAATCCTGCAGAACAGCTGAGTAACTTAAATTGGCTTAATATGTCACTCGTTTATTTTGTCCCAGTCAAGACCTGGAAAGCGGGAACCCATATGGGACAATTTTGTGAACTTGCATTGGTTGTCAATAGAATGATGAAGCATTTCAGCTCTCTGCCTTGATTATCAGCCTCTGGGAGGTTCTTGCAAGATCTCAAAAGGTCTTGTGAGAACCTCCTACAGCCCAGTAAGTAAGGCAGTGGCGTAGCGTTGGTTGTCAGCACCCGGGGCAAGGCAAGTAATTTGCGCCCCCTAAGCCGTGGATTTGCGCCCCCTAAGCCGTGGATTTGTGCCCCCTAACCCGTGGATTTGCCCTAACCCCAGATGTTGCGCCCGGTGCGGCCGGCCCCCCCTGCACCCCCCACGCTACGCCACTGAAGTAAGGCAGAGAGCTTTTAAGTTTTTCTTGGGGGTGGGGGAAAAGACCCATTAAGTGTGCTGGCACGGGTGGAAATATACGCCGTTAGACCTTTAAAATATGCCCTTCTAAGTTCCTTTCAAGGTTCCCCTCTCCCCACTAGCACAGAAACAGACCGCATGTTTCGTAAGTTAAAAAATAGTTTACTTAACAAGCGTTCCAAAGGTCAGATTCATGTGCTTTTCCATACAGCAGTCAGAAAATGTTGTATAGGCAGTAGAACTTGGCTTAGCTACAGTGGTGAAAGTTATTGGTATAGGAACTCAACCAGCTCAGACCTCCTCACACACTGAGCTTCTCTGGTAGACTGGGGAAACAAAGGCTTGATTACCTAATCCCTCCCAAGGTGAGCCAGGTCTGGCAGCACAGCTTACTCTATGGGGTCAACAAACTTTTTCAGCAAGGGGCCAGTCCCCTGCCCCTCAGACCTTGTGGGGGGGCTGGACTATATTTTTTTTTGGGGGGGGAATGAACAAATTTCTATGCCCCACAAATAACCCAGAGATGCATTTTAAATAAAAGGACACATTCCACTCATGTAAAAACATGCTGATTCCTGGACCATCCACGGCCAGATTTAGAAGGCGATTGGGCCGGATCCAGCCCCCGGGCCTTAGTTTGCCTACCCATGGTCTTAACCCTTTTGTGCATTAATTAGACTTAAGCATGATGGTTATGGGACGCGGGTGGCGCTGTGGGTTAAACCACAGAGCCTAGGACTTGCTGATCAGAAGGTCGGCGGTTCGAATCCCCGCGACGGGGTGAGCTCCCGTTGCTCGGTCCCTGCTCCTGCCAACCTAGCAGTTCAAAAGCATCCCAAAAAGTGCAAGTAGATAAATAGGTACTGCTCTGGCGGGAAAGTAAATGGCGTTTCCGTGCGCTGCTCTGGTTCGCCAGAAGTGGCTTAGTCATGCTGGCCACATGACCCAGAAGCTGTACACCGGCTCCCTCGGCCAATAAAGCGAGATGAGCGCCGCAACCCCAGAGTCGGCCACGACTGGACCTAATGGTCAGGGGTCCCTTTACCTTTATGATGGTTATATGAGACTAATATCCCAAAGAATGGAGCATGTTGTTGACAGATCTGGATATGAAGCACAGCATTTCCAGCAGATTCAGGAATCTAGCCCAGTGGGGTTTTTTGCCAGTGCAAAAGCTGCCTATTCACTGAAGATGTACCACTTTAAAAGAAAGGCTGAAGGTGAAGAGTGGCAAATGACCCTGAAGTTTACAAAAAGAGGTTAGACCATTATTTTTCTGACCAGTTTGGGCAAACCTGGAATTTTAGCAAGTGTCTGACATTTCCAACTCTGCTCTAGCCAAGGGTCTAGTTAGCTTCCTATATCTTCTTGTACTTTGTCCCTTCACCAGTACGCTACATGGTCCCTGCTATTTTTAAAGCTCTGTAGCTTCGTCTTTCTAAATATGGTAACTGTAGTTGCCACTAATTGATCTTGCATCAAGTAAGACCTAGTCTACATCCTAATCAGCTTCATCAGCTTATCTTTACAATCAGTCTTGCAATATTTCTCTGCTCTCACCTACGGCAATCGTGCATTTCATCTTAATGAAGGGTTGACATGTTGCTGAATAGCAGCTTGTGAGTAGAACCCCCCTTTTGAAAGGTTTCCCATGAGAAACTTGCAAAATATATCATAAATCAGAACGTTTTAATCCTCTGCAGCTGCCACAATAGACATGTTTACATATTTCTTTCCCTATTGAAAGCAGTCTTTATAATGCATTCTTGATCGGGATTAGGAATGCAACGTGTACTCAGAACGCGGCAAGTTTTTTTAATATAAAAAATAGCACTCTGCACAAATAATGGAATTTTTCAGACGCTACTTGAAAAAGGTTGTGATTCAGCAGTTTTCTTTACCATCTGCAATTATTCAGGGTAAAATCAGTGCTCTGCTCAAACCTACTAAACTATACTAAATGCAGCCACAAGCACGAGCTAAACCTTAATTCTTGCTTATGTGAGCAGTGCCATCTTTTTCATGATCTAATACTATTTTTCATGATTGAAAATGCCTATATTAGCAACTCAAGAGTAGTGCACTGTCAATGTACTAGATACGTGCCCTCAAAGAAAGCAGGAAGCTTAGCTGATGGCAGGTGGAGTTTGGCAGGGCAGTTACCATAAGCCCTAATGGACCAGACTCCACCGACAATGGGGCTGTTTGCCACTATCTCCAACATCTGCTACCCTTTGGGTGGTTGTTTGGGGGCCCTCTGGACTATAGGGCCCTGAACCTTGGCCCCCAAAGTCCAGCTCTAGCTGCACCACTGGGGAACAATGTAACCCTGCCTGTTTCCATTCTAAATTCTAAATCTGAGAGCCAGTGTGGTGTAGTGGTTAAGAGCGGTGGACTCGTAATCTGGTGAACCAGGTTCGATTCCCTGCTCCTCCACATGCAGCTGCTGGCTGACCTTGGGCTAGTCACACTTCTCTGAAGTCTCTCAGCCCCACTCACCTCACAGAGTCTTTGTTGTGGGGGAGGAAGGGAAAGGAGAATGTTAGCCGCTTTGAGACTCCTTGGGTAGTGATAAAGCGGGATATCAAATCCAAACTCTTCTAAATAGGCCCTAGTAAATCCCAGTGCATGTACTCTGTCAACTTATTTTAGGTGAAATAGCCCTGAGCAATGAAATATACAATGACCCTTCAGGTATTGTGTGGTTTTGTTGTACCATTGCAGTACACAGCCTACTATAACATTTTGAAGGTCTTAATATTTACAGTGGTACCTCTGGATGCGAACGAGATCCATTCCGAAGCCCCATTCGCATCTAGAAGCGAACACAACCCGCGTCTGCGTGGGTCGCAATTCGCCGCTTCCACGCATGCGTGTGACATCATTTTGACCATCTGCACATGCGCGAGCGGTGAAACCCAGAAGTAACACGCCCCATTACTTCCGGGTCGCCGCAGCGCGTAACCCGAAAATACTTATCCCGAAGCTACTTCAACCCGAGGTATGACTGTACAGTGGTACCTCGGGTTAAGTACTTAATTCGTTCCAGAGGTCCGTTCTTAACCTGAAACTGTTCTTAACCTGAAGCACCACTTTAGCTAATGGGGCCTCCCGCTGCTGCCGCGCCGCCAGAGTACGATTTCTGTTCTCATCCTGAAGCGAAGTTCTTAACCTGAGGTAATATTTCTGGGTTAGCGGAGTCTCTAACCTGAAGCGTATGTAACCCGAGGTACCACTGTATATGTGTGACAAGGTTTGCTGTGTGCCCACCTCCTTGTAGGTTACCGCTGACCAAAAGACCACTCATGATTACATTGCATAGTTCAGATTCAGCCACAACTTTTTTGGTTACAGCTGCAAGAAGTTTGGCAAAGGCATTGGGTTACAACTGATGTCAACCAGCCCCAGGGGTCAAACCAATGTTGAGGAGGCCCTATGACATACATCAAACAGGTATCACCTCCCGAGGATTGCCAACTCAAGAAGTGCTATGGCCCTAGTCCCCCCTCCTCCAACTGCACGTCCGGACAGAAGCACCACCTCCAGGACCCCCAGGGAGAGGACCTGAGTGGAGTCCTTGTTGGACCCAGACAGGTCCATCCCTCAAAGCCTGCCTCTGAGCCCACCTGCCATTGGCCAATCTTGCAGGCGGGTTACTTCAAATTATCCAGCTGGAGGAACAGCGCTGTAATGTATCCATCCGGGCTGTTGCAGCTGCTACAAATGCCTCATAATGCTTTTCTCATGGATATTAGGCAGCCATCTTCACTGTACAGTATTGTTTTCGTCACCTTCTAAAAACTTCTTTGTTTCGGTGAAACTACCCAGACATGCAAATTTGACATATCAGTATGTAATTTTGCTTTATAATGCCTTTTTAAAACCATTGAGTTCATTTGTATTTTAAGGTCAGCTTGCTTTTTAACACCTGATTTCCTCAGTATCATTAGTGTATATTTTATATGAACGGTTTAGAGGTTTTGATTATTAAGTGATATATAAATCCTGTTAAATAAATGAGAAAATAAAGGTTTGTATGGGATTGGACGAAGACATTTGGTTGCCTGAAGCACAGCAGCAAATTGTGCCCCTCCCCAGCAGGTCAAAGTGCATCGTATATCCAAGGGTGGCTAAATTATTTTGGCAGCTGAGGCATGAAATCCCACAAGCACCTCTCTCTTTTCTGGCAGAAAAAAAATTAGTAATATTAAATTATATAACAATTTGCATCTATTTTACAACACCCAAAATCAACTGCCTGAGGCAGCTGCTTTGCTCTGCCTAATGGTAGGACCATCAGTTCATGCAGCTGGCTGAGTTAAATCATCTTTTAAAAATAAAATAAAAATGCTGCTCCATCATTAAATACCTTCAGCAAAATGACTGGTGTCACCTTTAATCTCTACCTATGAAAGGAAGCTAATCTCTTGCCCAACAAAAAAAATGCACGTCCATTGCCTTGATATATTTAGTGTAACATATGCTCTTGAAAAGGATTTGATTAATAATCCATGTTAAAAAGAGAGAGAGAGAAATGAACAGAACCCACTGAGTACAAAAGCCTGATCTACTGATTCCCTGAGTGCGAGCTGATGTCATCAAAATGTAAATGAGCCAGTTCCAGTAATATATTTATAGCCTGAAAGTGATGTGGCTGATTGGAGATGCCTTATTTAATGCTGCTGGGAAAATTAGAAATATTGTTTTTTTAAAAAAATATTTGCAAACAATTAATGTGTTGGCATAGAAATGAGCCCCATTTGGGAGTGTGTTCAAAAAGTTGTGAGCAACAGATTAACAAAGCTTTTAAATGCCACGAAGCAGAAAAGCATCTGTTTCACCATTATCCTGGACATAGCACTCTCAAAGGAATCTAAGTCAAAAGGCTTGATATCTAAGATTTCATCCCAGCTACTAATGTAGGTCACACACATTTGGCATCCTATGACGGTCTCCAGCTGTCCGCTTTGGAATACAAAAGGGGGAAGAGTGAGTTTTGGCTACAAAAGATGCCAGAGAGTACATATTGAGTTAGTGCTATGATTCTAATATCTGTGGCTTAAAATGTATAAATAAACTTTTTCTTGCCTTCATTGTTGCTTTTATATAACAGTGGAACAGTCCAATTAAAACTGTGCATCTTGTCAAATATTTCATCCATGGAAACTTATGCCATAATACATTTGTTAGCGTTGAAGTGCTGTGCTGCCAAGTGACCCAGACGCTTTTAGGATAACTTTTTAAAGCCCATCATGATTAGAGATGCCTTTTCTAAAGTCAAATCCCTGCCAGAACTTACCCCCAATTCACTGTTAGTTTTTGGGTTCTCCTTTCCAGCCTATAAAGGTAAAAGGACCCCTGACCATTAGGTTCAGTCGTGACCAACTCTGGGGTTGCGGTGCTCATCTTACTTTATTGGCTGAGGAAGCCGGCGTACAGCTTCTGGGTCATGTGGCCAGCATGACTAAGCTGCTTCAGGTGAACCAGAGCAGAAACGCCGTTTACCTTCCCACCAGAGTGGTACCTATTTATCTACTTGCACTTTGACGTGCTTTCGAACTGCTAGCTTGGCAGGAGCAGGTACTGAGCAACGGGAGCTCACCCTGTCACAGGGATTTGAACCGCCAACCTTCTGATCAGCAAGTCCTAGGCTCTGTGGTTCAACCCACAGCGCCACCCACGTCCCTTCCAGCCTGTACAAATGGATCTATTTTATACCTGCCTGCTTAGAACCTGAAGTGGTAATTACTCGTGTAATTATGCCACTTGTGACAGCAGGCAAGTTGATTAGCTTGTAAAGTAGGAATTACTGATTAGAGTTGAAGAGGGTTAGGCTAGTAGTGAAGCTCAAGTGAGAAGACCAACCTTTTCAAACTGTGTGCAGAATAATTAGAGTGGCACCACGTCTAGCATTACCGACTTTTCAACCTGATCATAATTGCTGGTTCCAATAGCAATTGCTGGATCTGTAGCAAACGGTAGGCGGTTATGTTTAACACTATGTCATGAAAAGCTTCCCCAGTTGATATATGCCTATGCTGCATAGCTGTCAACCGTCCCTTATTTGGCGGGAAAGTCCCTTATCCCAGCGCCGTGTCCCGCTGCTGTCCCTTATTGATGATGTCCCTTAAATTTCCCGGGTTTCAAAGGAAGCAGCTCCTCTCCCTCCCTCTCTGCTGGCCAGGGAGGAGGGAGGCTCCAACTGTGTTGCTTGGCTGTGTTGCTCACCCAATAAGGAGTCTAAGAACGACTGGGGGGTGGAGCTTGCATGCCTTGTGCCGATCAAATTGGCCGCGTTGCCTGGGGACTCGCCTTTGCTCAGCGCTTCCCAGCGGAGAGGTGACGGTGGTTTTCCTTGCTGCATCCCCTTTGCTGGGTTGCTGCGCTGTGGGAACCACCACTTGAGGCTTCATTTGGCTGCTGGCTGGGCTTTCTGCCGTTGGCTCGGAGGGGCTCAGAAGTTGAACATACCTGTGCTCTGAAAATCCCTTATTTTGGCTGCTGATCCCTTATTTTCGAGGCTGCTGGTCCCTTATTTTCAAATCTGTAAGTTGACAGCTATGCAGTATGCTGTCAGGAGGAGGGGGACAGGATGGTGGGCCGGTTGGCATAGGGAGGATGCATTGACAGGACCACCAGATTGGCCCTGTGCTGACCTCCCAATGCCTTGCCCCTCTCACTCCTGGTAAGCAACAGTGACATTGGTGCTGAGAGGACAGGTAAGGGTCACTGCCCCTCCTCACTGGACGCTCCTGAACTCATGACTTCAGGAGGGCTTTCTATTCTTAGCATTTAGCATCTAACCAAGGCATAGACAATCTCAGCCCTCCAGATGTTTTGGGACTACAATCCCATCATCCCTGACCACTGGTCCTGTTAGCTAGGGATGATGGGAGTTGTAGTCCCAAAACATCTGGAGGGCCGAGTTTGCCTATGCCTGATCTAACCTTTTTACCTGCCTGCTTAGAAGCTGAATACAGTCATACTTCTAGTTAATGTGCTTCTGGTTGAGCGCTTTCGGGTTGCGCTCCGCGGCAACCCGGAAGCAACGGAGCGTGTTACTTCCGGGTTTTGCCGCTCGTGCATGCGCAAACACTCAAAATGACGTCGCGCGCATGCGTGGAAGCGGCGAAATGCGACCTGTGCACGCACAGGCGCATCTTATGTTCCGTTCGGGATGCAAACAGGGCTCCGGAACAGATCCCATTCGTATCCCAAGGTACCACTGTAAAGTGGTCATTTCTTGTGTTGTGTCACTTGCAATGCATGGAAATTGATTGCCTCGCAGCGTACTGATGAGTCTAAAATATCAAGGCTGAAAGATGCAAAGTATAATATGGAATATGCAGAAAAACAATATATCGGTTGGCATCAAGAAACCAAGTGAACAACTTAAGCATTCAAATTAAATTATCTCTTAATTGAAGTCCATCAGAGATGTGGCAAAGCAGCATTGAAAGCATTCCTAACAACTGACAGCATTTTAAAACTGTCCAAGTATGCATGTGACTGTGAGCCATGTGATCCACAAGAATCAGTTCAGTTAAGAACAAGTTAGAGAACCTTCTGTCTGTTAAGTATAGTGTTTTAATTCGCTGAAATGGTAAATGCTTGTGGGCATTACCATGTACTTAAATTCGATTGGTTGGTAACTAAATTCTAGAGAGTTCTCTAGTAGTTCTCATGTGATTGGCTAATGTTGGTCACATGGGACATATCTAGTGAAGGAGAGACTCCATTTTATGAAGTAATAATAATAATAATAATAATAATAATAATAATAGTCCACCCATAATAATACCCCAACCTCAGAAAGCGGTTTACATATTATTATTAAAACAATAAGCATCAATTTAAAAAACAAGTTACAATAAAATGGAAAAGACAGCTTATTTATTTAGAAGCAGCTGTTACCGCTTCTTCTCATTCCTCTCAGGGCAAGATGGTTCTGCAGAAGCCCTTATAGTAGTGTTGCCATATTGGATTTTAAAAGCATTAAAAAACAACAACACCTCACCCTACTTGCCATACAACCGGCTTTTACCGGACATTTTGCTGACCAATTCCTGGACAATAGTTTCCTGTGATGGCAGACAGATGGTGGCAATCCCCAAAGCTTCTCTTCCATCTACAGTGGTACCTCAGGTTACATACGCTTCAGGTTACATACGCTTCAGGTTACATACGCTTCAGGTTACAGACTCCGCTAACCCAGAAATATTACCTCAGGTTAAGAACTTTGCTTCAGGATGAGAACAGAAATCGTGCTCCAGTGGTGCGGCGGCAGCAGGAGGCCCCATTAGCTAAAGTGGTGCTTCAGATTAAGAACAGTTTCAGGTTAAGAACAGACCTCCGGAATGAATTAAGTACTTAACCCGAGGTACCACTGTATTCACTAAATGTGGAAGACTTATTGGCAACTCCAGACAAGGCTGAGGAAGATTCTTTTCTTCTTTTCTTGTTGAGAGCTTGGCCAGCCACTGTTGCCAGTGTTGTGTAGATCAGGATAGTCAATGTGTTGTCCTCCAGATGTCTGGTATAAGCCAGGTTCATATGTTCAGCTGAGAAAGACTTTCTAGGCCAAAAGGTGGGGAAAAGGACTAGTCTGCATGTGCTGGCCCATTCTAACTCTGCATTTCTCACCTGGTTACCAATCACATATCCACTATATGGTTTCTACACTGAGGATGCTTTAGGGCAGGGGTGCCCAAACTTTTTTCAAAGAGGGCCAGATTTGATGAAGTGAAGATGTGTGGGGGCCGACCACAGTTGCTGAGATTATTTTTTTTACGATTTTACTCCAAAGTTGTTGACCTTTTTAAAGGATTGAAGTTGTTGAACTTTTTTAGGGTTAAAATTGCTGAGCTTTTTTACAATTTTACCCCACAGTTGTTGGTCTTTTTTTTTTTAAGGATTTAACTTGTTGAGCTTCTTTTGGGATTTGACCACAATAAATAGACTGCCACAGGGGCCGGATAAAAACGGCCGGGGGGGGGGGCAGATTAGGCCCCCAAATCAGACTTTGGACATGTCTGCTTTAGGGGGTTGGGCTAGGGATTACGGAAGTTGGAGTCCAATCACAACTGAAGGACCACAGGCTCCTAGTCCTTGAGCAAGGAAAACAAGTATTATTGTTGTTGTTGTTGGTTATTTCAATTTACATACTGCCCTTTATCGAAAGATCTCAGGGCAATGTACAACAATAGACACATTACAAAACACCAGTGATAGAAACATAATAAAAACATGGCAGAAACACGCATGCTGACAAACAGCCTAATAGTAAAACAGTCATAATAATAACAACAGTTCTCCTCTACTAATGGATTTACTAATGGATCTGTTAATCAGAAGGCTTTTCGTATTTGTTTAAACCTGGACGCATTACATGGAATTAAGATACTTTCCCCTCATAAAAGGCAACTAGTAATTCAGATTAGAATTCTTACAGCACCAAAGCCTGTTCCTCTGCTCTTTCTTTCACCTGTTCCACTTGATTCCATCCCTTAGTTTTATGTCAAACAAATTCTTAAAGTATTGCAATGCATGGGATATGTTTTCCCTGGCTTTTGTTCCTTATTTTTCCTGTTGACCTTGGCTAAGAATATATCCAGACATTCTAGCCTTTTACAGTGGTGCCTCGCAAGACGAAATTAATTCGTTCCGCGAGTTTTTTCTTCTTGCGAGTTTTTTGTCTTGCGAAGCGCGGTTTCCCATAGGAATGCATTGAAAATCAATTAATGCGTTCCTATGGAGACCGCTTGCCAGGCTGGCGGTGCGGAGAAGGGCTTTTCTCCCCACCGCAAGCCTTCAGGACAGGTACAGGAACAGAGGGGAAGGCGCGCAGCGCTTCTCCTCTGTTCCCGGGGCTGGTGGCGGGAGGAGGTCTCTCCGCCCCACCGCCAGCCTTCGGAGGAGGTCCGAGGACAGTGGGGAAGACGCGCTGCTCTTCCCCGCTGTCCCGGAGATTTCCCTATGGGCTTTCGTCTTGCGAAGGAAGCCCATAGGGAAATTCGTTTTGCGAAGCGCCTCCAAAATGGAAAACCCTTTCGTCTAGCGGGTTTTCCGTCTTGCGAGGCGTTCGTCTTGCGGGGCACCACTGTATTTGGACCTGTTGTGAGAAGCTCCTTTCGGCACGTCTGAAATGGTCTTCCTCAAACCAGACAGAACTCACTAGCTAGCAGAACTTGGTTTTTTTTTATGTTTATCGGGAACAAGCAGTTCAAGGCAGTGAATGTCCTGCATGTTAAGCAGTGTTTGGAGGCAATGATAAATATTAGACTTATATGAAACATTCCTAGCATTCTTCCATTGCTCGTGGTGAATGGATATTAATGGCATTTGCTTAGTGTTTTAAGTAAAGCTAGCAAAGAAGGATGCTAAAATTTGGTTTGGGGGAAGAAATCAATATTGGCCCAAGAAGTATTTTTTAAAAACAAACAAACATAGATTTCGTTTTATGGAATACTTTACAGCCTGAAAATTTATTTCCACACGTTGTCTCATATGCTCACTGCACTGGGAATTTAACTCTTGGTCTCAAGGCTGTTTAGCCCTGCCATCATAACATTTAATTTCAGGGAGGTTTTTGGAATGAGTCTACTGGAAGAAAACATATGGTAAGCATTGCACTGCAATTGAAAACCCATGTGGATTTTTACAGAAAAGATTCTGACCCTGTATCTAAATGGTAAAATGGTATCTAAATAGCATAAGATATCATTTCTTGAAAAGTTAAGAGAATTTTCAACGCCAGCATGACAGTATTCCATGTATATTCCTCCACAGGAATCACTCTAAATCTGTGAACTATTAGAACGCTCTGGAATGTTTTGTGCAAATTTTCAGCACATGACATAAATATAGAATCAGCTATTTTAAATTCAGGAACAGCGCAGCCATGTTTATCTTGTTGCAGCAAAACCCACAAAGGGCCCTGTGGCACCTTGAAGGCAAATTATACATCATAATAAATATGTTAGCCATTTAATGTTCCAGACTTTATTATATTTCACCCAACTGCACTAGTTTCCTTGTTATCCCCCACCCCTTCAGCAGTAAGGTAAAGGTAAAGGGACCCCTGACCATTAGGTCCAGGTGTGACCGACTCTGGGGTTGCGGCACTCATCTCACTTTATTGGCCAAGGGAGGCGGTGTACAGCTTCCGGGTCATGTGGCCAGCATGACTAAGCCACTTCTGGCGAACCAGAGCAGCACACGGAAACGCCTTTACCTTCCCGCCGGAGCGGTACCTATTTATCTACTTGCACTTTGACGTGCTTTTGAACTGCTAGGTTGGCAGGAGCAGGGACTGAGCAACGGGAGCTCACCCCGTCGTGGGGATTCGAACCGCCGACCTTCTGATCGGCAAGTCCTAGGCTCTGTGGTTTAACCCACAGCGCTACCTGCGTCCCCCCCAATTATTAGTGGGGCCCAAAAGAACTGGGCCCCCAGGAGTTGGTGCCCCTGACTAGAGGATAGATCTAGTTACACACCTGTAGTTAACAACATCACCTTCTTTTTCAGAGGACACATGCCTCTAATAACCAGGTACAGAATGTCTGCCTCCATCATGCTTTGCTTATGAGATTGGCAGTGGTATCTAGTGGTATCTTCCCAGGCTGAGAGGGGAAAATGGTGAAAACAGGTCATTTATTGGGATAGTGTGATTTTTGCAACTGCTGTTAAAGTTGCAAAACAATGGAGCACGGGATGGAGCAATGGAGAATTTCTGAAACTCCAATGGGATATTAGCTCTGCCCAAGGCATGATGGAGAACAGCTACAACTGGGAAAAGATAGACATAATATTCTACAAGGACAGAGAGAAACAACACGGACAGAATAATTGCCACACACAGGAAGAACAAGGATATAGTTTGAACGCTTCACCTGTAGATTGATGTGTCAATACGAATGGAAGTTGTTAATACAGTGGTACCTCGGATTACATACACTTCAGGTTACATATGCTTCAGGTTACAGACTCCGCTAACCCAGAAATAGTGCTTCAGGTTAAGAACTTTGCTTCAGGATGAGAACAGAAATTGTGCTCCATTGGCATGGCGGCAGCAGGAGGCCCCATTAGCTAAAGTGGTGCTTCAGGTTAAGAACAGTTTCAGGTTAAGAACAAACCTCCGGAATGAATTAAGTACTTAACTTGAGGTACCACTGTACTGCGGTTGTTGTATAAGGAATTGTTCTTTTGACTGGAGTGCAAATGAAATTAATAAGATCTTGGAACACAGAAATAAAGTAAATAATCAAACCATCAATTCTAGCACTTGGGGGGCCACCTAAATTATATAATTTGGTATCTGAATGATTGGCATTAGTATTATAATTTGGCATTGTTATAATGAGGCTACTATTGGATTATTGTAATTGAAAACTAATCTACTGGATCAGTGCTGGAGACTGACTGCTGAGCTAGATGAGCAAGATTTTTGTTTAACACTCATACACGGATTCTGTAAGTATGCCAAGCTGCAGGGAGTCTAAGTACAGAGGAATTGACAAGGAAAGCCATCCTGCTACACAAGCAATCCATCTACTAATGCATGAAGTATTGTGTTTGGGCCTTAGACCACTGTATTCCAATCCCTGCTTAGCTATAGATTCACTGAGTATCCTGTTGTCTCATAGTTTTGCTGCTCCTGTGCAAAATCACACCAATAAGAACTCCTCTCTAAATAATAACATTTGTACATTAGAAGTATGAGGCAAACAAAAGATACTAAAAGTCAAACCTGCAGAGCCCAATAAAAGGATGTTCTTCAAAAATTAAGCCTCAGCATACTGCCAATTCAGCCCTACTTATAATTCAATGTTCTTTGTACAGCTGTTATTTTGTACAGCAACAAGCCGCATGGTTTTCCTGTTACTGAAAAGTAAGAATGCCTGTTTCTACAAGTGTCTTAGTAGTATCTTAGTAGAGAGTTATTTTGGTTTTCAATACAATCATAAATCCAAGATCATCTGTCACTGTGATTACCATGAACTGAACTTGTGTTGTGGGCAGAGTTCAACTTGGATCAAAGAAGTGCTTGGTTTGAAGTATGAAGTTCTCCAGTTGGCCTTCAGAAATGTATATGTAAAATCAACCTCTCAGTAGCCTAGTTTACACATAATGCTAAGCCATGATTTATTAAACTAGGGCCTATTAAATCACATCTTAGTATTATGTGTGAATCCTGTCAAAGAGCTTAACTATGGTTTGTTCAAGTGATACTTTGTTTCTGTCTTATGAACCTTGGTTTGTCTTAACTATGACTTGGTGTTACATGTAAAGCCAGTACTCTTCCTGAACCGTAGTTTGATCATCCCACCCCATGAAATTACAAAGGTACAATACAAGAGCAGTTAGAAAACAAACAACAATTTGAGAAATTAAGCTGCGGGTTTCTTTTTAATGGTCGATAGGAAAACTCATGGTTTGATAAACAAACCATGGCTTAGAGCTTTGTGTGAATGAGCCCAGAATTGTGAAGATAAAATGTACCCCCCTCCCAGCTCCTTGGAGGAAGGTTGAGATTACCAATATGAAAAGTGCTGATTTTCTCAATTTTGTTAGAAAGCCCGGAGAACACCATTTATACCAAATCAGCAAAGTTGTTCCATAGAAAGTAAGATGACTTACCCTTATCTCCTTCCTGTCCTCTGTGCTTTGGATTGCCTTTAGCGGGTTTGCTTAGAGATAACAACTTGACAGATGTTAAATGCTAGAGTAAAAATCAATGACCATTCCAAACAAATTGCAAGCGCATCAAATGGTCCGCTGTCAGCTTTAGGGGTCAGCTCCATGTCAAGAAGGCCTGCACAAGTCAATTCTACAAACCTCGCATGTAAACACCGCTTTCAATGCAGGGTCACAGAACTCATTTCGACACAAAGACCCTGACATTTGTTTCAGTGGCTACGTACTGGAAAAACCATAATTGTGTGGTTAGGGAGGGAAATAAAACACCACATTCAGAGAATGACCTCGTATTATTATGTACAAAATCTTTAAGTAGCATGGCAATGACAGTTTTTCTTATTTCCTGATTCTGCAGAGACATCAGCCATGAGTGTCCTTGAATTACTGTCTTCACAGGCAGAGGGACTCCCTTTCTCCTCCAGATGAAGTCTAGACCAGGGGTCAGCAATCTTTTTCAGCAGGGGGCTGGTCCACTGTCCCTCAAACCTTGGGAGGGGGGACGGACTATATTTTTTGGGGGGAGGGAATGATGCAAGAGCACCCCCATCCCCGGTGGCTGCTTACCCGTGTCTTCTGAGTGGCAGGGGCTGGCGGGGGTGGTGGTGGAGCGATGATGAGCGGCGTACGAAAGGGCTCTGGAGAGGGGCTGCTTAAAATGGCGGCCCTCAAGTGCTGTTGCTGACACTAAGAAAGCCCAGCCCCCTTCCTCCTCTAGGCAGGGCGGGGAGAAGCCAGGAGGAGGGAGGGAGGAGGCGCCGCCACCACTGCCATGTGAGGGAGAGGGAAAGAATGCGCACACTGGTGATCCACACGGCTATTCCTGGACCGTCCACGGGCCGGATCCAGAAGGCAATTGGGCCTGATCTGGCCCGTGGACCTTAGTTTGCTGACCCATGGTCTAGGCTGCTTGTGTAGGCCGGGGTGGAGAACGTGGAAGAAGAAGAAGAAGAAGAAGAAGAAGAAGAAGAAGAAGAAGAAGAAGAAGAATATTGAGGGGGGCAAAGCCCCTTCTGCCCCCTATAGTTGACGCCCCTGGACGCTGTTGTCTCTATTCTTATCTAAAAGCTGTTTCCATGTTCCAGGAATAAGCCCTTTGGGGACAATAGTGGCTGGAGGAATTGTGTTTGGTGCTTGGCGAACCTCTTCTCTTTGCAGTCTGCAACATTATTCCTGACACTGATCTGTACCATGGTAGATGATCATCCTGGTTCTGCAGCTCCACCCCCATTCGCAGCCACTGAGAGAAGGATCCCTGGGGCATGTCAAAGAAGAGATGTCCTCTAACTACATCTTTCCACACCTCACAACTTCCTGAGCAATCAGGACGAGCCCACATCAGTTTTTTGTTTGTTTGTTTTGCTTAGTGAACAAAATAAAGGTCCAAGAATAAGCCCTCCAGGAACAAGAGATGGCTGGGAGAACTGAGTGCGCTATTCTTGCCAAAGGACAGGCTGTTGTCTGTCTGGTAGTGTGTTGGCCGAGGAACAGCTTTTGCCAAATTAATAGGAACACAGCATAGGTTGTTATGGATAAATGCTGTCTAGATGTGGCTCTGCTTATGTTTCTGTGACCTCTGCTGACGTTGGAGGTCTCCTGCCGTTCCTTTGTTGCTGCCTGTTTAGTGGCATGTAGCTGCTTGGTAACCAGATTTGAAAAGAGAGAGAGAGAGAAAGAAAACCCGAACCCCTTGCCTGGATCAAGTAAATTCATATCGATTGATCTTGGGGAACAACAGGCTCTGATTGGTTGTCAGTTTGGAGTTGATGGTCAGAGGGGAGAAATAAGGAGTTAGGAAAGACATTTAAAAGGGGATGGCTGGAGATTGCTGGTGTGGACTGTTTTTTTTCCCCCTCCCCCACAACAATCACTCTGTGAGGTGAGTGGGGCTGAGAGACTTCAGAGAAGTGTGACTGGCCCAAGGTCACCCAGCAGCTGCATGTGGAGGAGTGGAGACGCGAACCCGGTTCCCCAGATTACGAGACTACCGCTCTTAACCACTACACCACACTGGCTCTCTCTGGTGTGGACTGTTGACATCCATCTGTCTTGGGAGGCAACGGAGAAGTGGACCTTTCAGGGTGAAGTCAAACCATTGGGGAGTTACAGCTCCTGCTGTGGCTGTAGAGACCGATACAAGAGAGACATGTTTTGTTGCAGCTGGGGCAGATGAAGCCATCTGGTTGTGCTGCTGCAGATACACCATGGCATTTCTTCTCTCTGTGCTCCTCCCAGTGGTCATTCCTCTTTTGGTTACTGCTGTGGATACATGACCTGACAGTCTGTCTCCAGGCGCTGCAGTCATCTGCAAGGGATTTCCACATGGCAGGAGCTGATGCTGGCCAATGAAGCCACGCCATGCTCAGCCCTGTGCTTGGCCTCCTCTGCCCCCTGCTTTTGTTAACATTGCCCCTCCCAAATTATTAGGTAAAGGTAAAGAGACCCCTGACCATTAGGTCCAATCGGGACCGACTCTCGGGTTGCGGCGCTCATCTCGCTTTATTGGCCAAGGGAGCCAGTGTACAGCTTCCGGGTCATGTGGCCAGCATGACTAAGCCGCTTCTGGCGAACCAGAGCAGCGCACAGAAACGCCGTTTACCTTCCCGCCGGAGTGGTACCTATTTATCTACTTGCACTTTGACGTGCTTTGCAACTGCTAGGTTGGCAGGAGCTGGGACCGAGCAACGGGAGCTGACCCCGTTGCGGGGATTCGAACCGCCGACCTTCTGATCAGCAAGTCCAAGGCTCTGTGGTTTTAACCCACAGTGCCACCCGCGTCCCAGAAGTATAGGAAGGACCAAAAGGAGAGGGAGATGCTCTCTTACATCAACAGCACACAAGCGGGAGAAGTAAACATGTTGCTGTGTAGCACCTTTATATTATAGAAGCTCCCCTCTCAGTCCATGAGGCCAAATCACTCAAGTGCTCAATAGATCTCCTGCTCTATGTGAAAAGTGAGTGTGATCTCCTTTATCTTCTCCTGTGTTCAAGAGACACTAGAATCAGCACTGGGTGTTGGTTGCAGAATGGCGTAAACAAACACATTGGGGGACATCAATGCCATGGAAGTGGCACTTTCACCCTGCCTTACAAACACGACAGCCTATAAGGAGGACGATATAAATTGTTACTGTTCACATGGTGCATCGTCGTATACAGCCTTTGGCAGTGTGACATGGGAAGAAGGGACAGGATCCTGTCTGAAGAAACGTGCAGTCCAAGTTGCCATGGTTCAATAACTAACCGATGTTGGGGTAGAGGGATAAGAAAGGTTAGATGTTTCTTTATTTTTAGGTAGTGCTTTTTTCTGGGGGGGGGGGGGGTACGCAGGGGTATGTTGTTGTTGTTTAGTCGTTTAGTCGTGTCCGACTCTTCATGACCCCCTGGACCAGAGCACGCCAGGCACTCCTGTCTTCTACTGCCTCCCGCAGTTTGGTCAGGCTCATGTTTGTAGCTTCGAGAACACTATCCAACCATCTCGTCCTCTGTCGTCCCCTTCTCCTTGTGCCCTCCATCTTTCCCAACATCAGGGTCTTTTCCAGGGAGTCTTCTCTTCTCATGAGGTGGCCAAAGTATTGGAGCCTCATGTTCAGGATCTGTCCTTCCAGTGAGCACTCAGGGCTGATTTCCTTAAGAATGGATAGGTTTGATCTTCTTGCAGTCTGTGGGACTCTCAAGAGTCTCCTCCAGCACCGTAATTCAAAAGCATCAATTCTTCGACGATCAGTCTTCTTTATGGTCCAGCTTTCACTTCTATACATCACTACTGGGAAAACCATAGCTTTAACTATACGGACCTTTGTTGGCAAGGTGATGTCTCTGCTTTTTAAGATGCTGTCTAGGTTTGTCACTGCTTTTCTCCCAAGAAGCAGGCGTCTTTTAATTTCGTGGCTGCTGTCATCATCTGCAGTGATCATGGAGCCCAAGAAAGTAAAATCTCTCACTGCCTCCGTTTCTTCCCCTTCTATTTGCCAGGAGGTGATGGGACCAGTGGCCATGATCTTCGTTTTTTTGATGTTGAGCTTCAGACCATATTTTGCGTATGCATACCCCTAAATATTTTGCTCATCTAAATTTGGCCTCATTGAGGGCAGTATTTCAATATGAGTAGGAAAATGAGAGTACCCCTAAACATTAAAAAAACACTGTTTTTAGGTGTTTGGGGAATTCTTCAACACATTCAGTGGTTATCTTTCCTAAACAGAGCTTTGTTTTACAGCCCCAGTTCTGAGAACCAGTGAGGGTGGCATCCTTCAGGACTATTCCTTACCTCCCTGAGCATGGATAGGAGCTAATGGAGATGGATGTGAGCTACTTAGGTTCAGCTTGCTCCGACGATGACGAACATTGGATAATGTGATTCTGCAAAGCAGCCCCTTTTAAAAGGACAGGAGTAAATGATGACTTGCCTCCTTGTTCTGCACACATAGCAGGAAGCGCCCCAGACCTTTCAGTGTGCTGATGGACATTAGAGGAGCGAAACCCCTACAAATCCTGTCAAACAGAAAGGGGCTTCTGCTGACATAGCAAACCTGAACATCAAATACTTAATCTATGAGCACTTTATGAGACAAGGTGTTAGTAAGCATTTGGAATCACAGCTCTCTACATCATCTTAACCAGTAGCCAAGACAACAAGTAGCAAGCGCTATAAAAATAGCCAACTTAACAAACCTTAGCATGGTCCATTAGGGTTATGACGCATTGTATATGAATTTGAATCAACCACCATCTAAATACTGTACACTGAGTGGAACTGATGCAAGATCAATACAGATCTAAAGACTAGAGGATGCCGATTTAGAAAATTGGTCGAATTTGAAGCTTTCCTTGTTGGGTCGAATTGCAGCTATAAAGATGAATGTATTGCCTAAAATGTTGTTTTTGTTTCAAACTTTGCAAATTTTGGACAAAATGGATTGTTTCAAGAAGTGGCAGAAAGACATTTCTAAATTTGTCTGGCAGGGCAAGAAGCCTAGAATAAAATTTAAGATATTAACTGATGTAAAGGAAAGAGGTGGATTTGCCCTGCCAGACTTCAAACTTTACTATGAATCAGCAGCATTTTGCTGGTTGAAAGACTGGCTGCTTCTTGAGAACACAGACATTTTGGATCTTGAAGGTTTTAACAATGTTTTTAGGTGGCATGCATATTTGTGGTACGACAAGGTGAAAGCACACAAAGCTTTTAAAAATCATATTGTCGGGAGAGCACTGTTTAATGTTTGGACTAGATATAAAGATCTATTGGAAAATAAAACTCCAAGGTGGTTGTCACCAATGGAGGCTAAGGCTCAGAGAAAACTTAATATGGAGGCCAAATGGCCAAAATACTGGGAAATTTTGGAACAAGAAGGGGACAGACTGAAATTGCAGAGTTTTGAGAAATTGAAAGATAAAGTGCGAGATTGGCTTCATTATTACCAGATAATGGAGGTTTATAATTTGGACAAGAAAGTTGGTTTCCAGGTGGAAAAATCTAAATTGGAAACAGAATTGCTAGAATCCAAAACTAAGACTTTGTCAAAAATGTATAACTTGCTGCTGAAATGGAATACTCAGGATGAGACGGTTAAATCTGTAATGATTAAATGGGCACAAGACGTTGGACATAATATCATGTTTGCTGACTGGGAACAGTTGTGGACCACCGGGATTAAATTTACGGCATGTAATACCTTAAGAGAAAATATTATGAAAATGATATACAGGTGGTACATGACCCCAGTCAAGCTTGCAAAAATCTATCATTTGCCTGACAACAAATGTTGGAAATGTAAGGAAAATGAAGGCACATTCTTTCACCTTTGGTGGACGTGTCCCAGGATTAAGGCTTTCTGGGAAATGATATATAATGAATTGAAAAAGGTATTTAAATATACTTTCTTGAAGAAACCAGAGGCCTTTCTCTTGGGTATGTCTGGCCAAGTGGTGACAAAGAAGGACAGAACTTTTTTTATGTATGCTACAACAGCAGCAAGAATACTTATCGCAAAGTATTGGAAGACGCAAGATCTACCCACTCTGGAAGAATGGCAGATGAAACTGATTGACTGTATGGGATTGGCAGAAATGACGAGCAGAATCCGTGACCAGGGAGAAGAGTCGGCAGAAGAAGATTGGAAAAAATTTAAGGATTATTTACAGAAATATTGCAAAATTAAGGAAAGTTAAATGGTGTTGGATTGAAACTGAGTGGTTTCTAGCTGTAATGATATAAAGGAATATAGATGGGAAAAAAGGGTTTGAAAAATAAGGTAATGTTATAAGCTGTAATGCTTTAAATGAAGGATTTGCTGAACAAATAACCTTAATTGGGATACAAGGAGGAGAAGTATGAGGAGGTCTGAGAAATTTGTTATTTAAAAGTATGATTTATGAATTTTTTGTTTTTTTAATGTTTTTGTTTGTTCTGTTTTTTGTTTGTTTGTTTGTTTAAAAAATTGGAAAATTTAATAAATATTCTTAAAAAAAAGAAAAGAAACCCAAACTATTAAAGGGATCACAACTATAAAAAAAAAGAGGATGCCTGAGCTCAGGATGTTTCAATTAAGATGGTATAATAATAATAATAATAATAATAATAATAATAATAATAATAATATATTATTTATACCCCAGCCACTCTGGGCTGCTCCCAATCAAATGTTAAACATAGTACAGCATTAAATATTTAAAACTTCCCTGAACAGGGCTGCCTTCAAATGTCTTTTAAAGATAGGATAGCTGCTTATTTCCTTCACATCTGAAGGGAGGGTGTCCCACAGGGTGGGCGCCACCACTGAGAAGGCCCTCTGTCTGGTTCGCTGTAACCTCACTTCTCGCAATGAGGGAACCGCCAGAAGGCCCTCGGCGCTGGATCTCAGTGTCCGGGCTGAATGATGGGGGTGGAGACACTCCTTCAGGTATACAGGACCGAGGCCGTTTAGGGCTTTAAAGGTCAGCACCAACACTTTGAAGTGTGCTCGGAAATGTACTGGGAGCCAATGCAGATCTCTCAGGACCGGTGTTATGTGGTCGCGGCGGCCACTCCCAGCCACCAGTCTAGCTGCCGCATTCTGGATTAGTTGCAGTTTCCGGGTCACCTTCAAAGGTACCCCCATGTAGAGCGCATTGCAGTAGTCCAAGCGGGAGATAACTAGAGCACGCACCACTCTGGCGTGTGTGTCTGTGCATGCATGCGCTCAAAACACACAAGTGTAGCATAAGCGTAGCCCTTTTTTGTGACGGCAAAGTGTTCAAGAACAGACTTGAGCATGGAAAAACAATTACAGTGGGTGCCGCACGCAAAGAAAGCAGGAACGGGAACTGCTGAAATAGGCAGGGTGTTGTGAATGAAAGCATTTTTTAAAAAAATCATAGTAAGTGATCATAAATTCCTGCACAAATACTTTCTCAAACCACAAGAGACAATGCAACAGTGTGGGAGGAAGCCATAACCGCTGCAGATCCTATTTAAGTTTCTCTAGCAGAAATGAATGGAGAGAACAGGGGGGAAACTGCTTAGAACAGTTCCTAGGGTACTGCAAGTAAAGTGATTGCTTTAGCAGTGAAGGAAGAGGCTGGAAGACAGAAAAACACAATGTCTAAATTCATTATCCAAAGCAGTGACTCTTGGGGTGTGTGGTCTGTTTGGAAATCTGTACTAGTGTGTGACTGCAGTAGGATAGGAGGGAAGAATGAGATCTGATATAGTATCAAATTTTGCAGAAGTAAGGTCGTTTTTTTAAGGGACGTGGGTGGTGCTGTGGGTTAAACCACAGAGCCTAGGACTTGCTGATCAGAAGGTTGGCGGTTCGAATCCCCGCGATGGGGTGAGCTCCCGTTGCTCGGTCCCTGCACCTGCCAACCTAGCAGTTCGGAAGCACGTCAAAGTGCAAGTAGATAAATAGGTACCATTCCAGCGGGAAGGTAAACGGCGTTTCCGTGTGCTGCTCTGGTTCGCCAGAAGCGGCTTAGTCATGCTGGCCACACGACCCGGAAGCTGTACGCCGGCTCCTTTGGCCAATAAAGCGAGATGAGCGCCGCAACCCCAGAGTCGGCCACGACTGGACCTAATGGTCAGGGGTCCCTTTACCTTTACCAAGGTAGTTTTTGCCTTCAAACATATATGCATTTTAGGCTTTTTGAATTATGGAAGCAGAATAGTTATTTAACTATAACCCACAGTTTGCATAGACCTGGATTCTTAAAGTGCAATGAGTTTCTATGTATTAGACAGGGGTGAGCCACCAAGGGTGGCCCTCAGCCGCACTTTACAAGGCCCTCTGCAAGTGATGGTAAATTCAGACCTCTGTTGAGAGCAATCTGTCTCTGATGTCCCCCTCGTATTTATTTTTAGATTACAGTGGTACCTTGGTTCTCAAACTTAATCTGTTCCGGAAGTCCCTTCCAAAACCAAAGCATTCCAAAACCAAGGTGCGCTTTTCAAGAGAAAGTAATGCAGATTGGATCAAACTTTTCCAGACTTTTAAAAACAACCCCTAAAACAGCAATTTAACATTAATTTTACTATCTAATGAGACCATTGATCCATAAAATGAAAGCAATAAACAATGTACTGCAGTCACACAATCAATCAATCAATCAGTAGCTGAACTGGGTTCCACACCGTCACAAAAACAAGACAAAAAAGAGCCGCAAAAACACAAATGCAAAAGAAATAGCAAAAACAGACAGACCTCAGCATAACACTCAAAATGGAAGCATAACACTCAAAACAGAAGCGTAACACTCAAAACATTTGCAAATCGGAACACTTACTTCTGGGTTTGCAGTGTTTGGGTTCTAAGTTGTTTGAATATCAAGGTGTTTGAGAACCAAGGTACCACTGTACAGTGGTACCTCAGGTTACATACGCTTCAGGTTACAGACTCCGCTAACCCAGAAATAGTGCTTTAGGTTAAGAATTTTGCTTCAGGATGAGAACAGAAATTGTGTTGTGGCGGCGCAGCAGCAGCAGGAGGCCCCATTATCTAAGTGGTGCTTCAGGTTAAGAACAGTTTCAGGTTAAGTACGGACCTCCGGAACGAATTAAGTACTTAGCCTGAGGTACCACTGTATAAGCAATTTGGGGCAAGGACTCGTCATTGCACACTTTGTCCAAGGGTTGTGGATTGTTTGTTATCCATTTATTCTATGATATTATTTATCCATGTATATAGATAACACTATGTCAATTAATACCAACGTATTGCTAGGACGTGGGTGGCGCTGTGGGTAAAAGCCTCAGCGCCTAGGGCTTGCCGATTGAAAGGTCGGCGGTTCGAATCCCCGCGACGGGGTGCGCTCCCGTTGCTCGGTCCCAGCGCCTGCCAACCTAGCAGTTCGAAAGCACGTCAAAGTGCAAGTAGGTAAATAGGTACTGCTCCAGCGGGAAGGTAAACGGCGTTCCGTGTGCTGCGCTGGCTCGCCAGATGCAGCTTTGTCACGCTGGCCACGTGACCCGGAAGTGTCTCCGGACAGCGCTGGCCCCTGGCCTCTTAAGTGAGATGGGCGCACAACCCCAGAGTCTGTCAAGACTGGCCCGTACGGGCAGGGGTACCTTTACCTTTACCTTTACCTATTGCTAGGAGAGCACAAGGTGTGACTGGTATCCCGTCATACATTTAGGCTGAGGAACGTGAAAGCAAACTGACAGGATACCAGTCTAGGTGAGCTATAGACATCCCTCTGCAGAGACCCGCTGGGATTCAAATCTGAAAATCCCAGGTAAGTAATTAAAGGCTTAAACCACTTTTGCTCTAGTGGTTTGGCAATGGATAGTCTAATAGAGAAATAGTGCAAAAAGGGATGCAAAGGGACATAGCACATAAAAACCCCAAATCTGAATCCATAAAAGCCTAATCTGAATACGGTGCCTTTACAGGTTGCATTTAGCCACACAGGCTTTCCCCTTTATCAGTCAAAACCTTCAAAGCACCATTTGCTAGTTTAAAGGGTGCTCGCTGGGCGCAATGTAACGCAGCGGAAAAATTCCATTAAAAACCCAACACCCTCTCCCCGCACCGACTGCCAGCCTTTCTCAGCTCCTCCAGGCAAATGTTACGCCCCTGTTTAAATGTCAGCTTCTCTTAGCTGGGTGACCCTAGAGCAACAGTACTGAATGGCAGTAAGCTTCTTGAGAGAGACAACTATCTAGAAGGACAAATTCATTGCAACAGCAATTTTAACCCAGAACAGCCTTATCTGGTAACTGTAAATAGGCTTGCCAACTCTTGGCCGAAAAGGGTCTCATGGCATTTTTGAACCACATTGCTGGAGAAATGCATTAGGAGATTCTCCCACTGACATTAGGTTGTTAGGACAACAACAACAACATTTGTACCCAGCCCACCTGACTGGGTTGCCTCAGCCACTCTGGGCAACTTCCAACATATATAAAAACATAATAAAACATTACATATTAAAAATGGGTGTACACATGGTATTGGCGCTTCATTTGACACATGATCAAAACTGACAATAGCATCCAGCCAGGACATCATTCAGCATCGCCCACTTTGGAAAACCCTGCTCTAGCTTATCCATATTCTTTCTCAGTTCGACGAGGCTTGGGAGGGTTTCAAGAGGTATTCATGGCTTCCCACCATGTTCATGTCTAAAGCTTTATCAATCATCTTTTGGAAATTGGAGAAGTCAGACAGCAGCACCCTCAGAGGTCCTGTGAACAATGCACATACGAACGTACTGCAGTGGAAAGCTTTTTCCAGTGCCTCTATCCAGGGGCGTACGAAGGGGGGTGCGGGGGGTGCAGTCTGCCCTGGGTGCCACTCATCACCACGGGGCCTGCAGCATGCACAAGCCATGCGTCTAGGTGCCCACAGGATCCGCACTGTCCGCCCGCTGCCTCCCCCCGCCAGCTGTAGGTGGTTGAGGCCCCACTGCACTCCCCATCCCAATGGGCGCCGCATCCCGTCCCATATGGGTGCCATGCGCTGCATCTCTTCCCTATGGGTGTCACGCCCCATCCCGTATGGGTGCCACCCGCCCTGTCCTTATGGGTGGCACGGCCGTGTCTTGGCCCTATGGGTGCCACGTGCCCAGTGGCACGTGGCGCGCACAGGGATGGGGACAGGACAGCACAGGACACGCTGCGGCGCCAATAGGGGCAGCACAGCACGGCACGCGAGCACCCTGTTCTGTCCTTATGGGCGCCACGTTCCCTGGGCATGCCACGCAAGAGGCTTCCTCCGCCGCTGCCTCTACAGTGGTACCTCGGGTTAAGTACTTAATTCGTTCCAGAGGTCCATTCTTAACCTGAAAATGTTCTTAACCTGAAGCACCACTTTGGCTAATGGGGCCTCCCGCTGCTGCCGCGCCACCGCTGCACGATTTCTGTTCTCATCCTGAAGCAAAGTTCTTAACCCGAGGTATTATTTCTGGGTTAGCGGAGTCTGTAACCTGAAGTGTATGTAACCTGAAGCGTATGTAACCCGAGGTACCGCTGTATCACATTTGATATCGGATTAATAGCCTGGTATATTTTGTAACAGTCCTGGAGTGCGACTTTCTGGGGGATTTTTTTCGCCATCTGATTGAAGTCCGGAAAGCAACGGAGCAGACTGTGAAGAGATTGCCTCAGCTCTGTGTCTTCCACAAAGGCCTCCACCAAGTTTAGCCTTTCCTCTGTTTTATTCTTGTCTACTAGGACTGTTTGATCCACTGGTTCACCAGCCTCTGTCCTTGAGCTGTTCTGCACTTATTTAACAGGCTGGCCAAAGACTGGGTACCTCGGACATTTTCTGGAGATCCCTGGAAAAGATTAAGGGCCCTGACAACAGAATGATCCAGTGTGACATACTAACTGAGGTCCAAGGTGGAGACTTCAAATTGCCCAAAATTATACTCATCTAAATAGTTCTAAATTAGAGGGACGCGGGTGGCGCTGTGGGTTAAACCACAGAGCCTAGGACTTGCCGATCAGAAGGTTGGCGGTTCGAATCTCGCGACGGGGTGAGCTCCCGTTGCTCGGTCCCTGCTCCTGCCAACCTAGTAGTTCGAAAGCACCCCAAAAAGTGCAAGTAGATAAATAGGTACCGCTCTGGCGGGAAGGGAAACGGCGTTTCCGTGCGCTGCTCTGGTTCGCCAGAAGCGGCTTAGTCATGCTGGCCACATGACCCAGAAGCTGTACGCCGGCTCCCTCGGCCAATAAAGCGAGATGAGCGCCGCAACCCCAGAGTCGGTCACGACTGGACCTAATGGTCAGGGGTCCCTTTACCTTTAAATAGTTCTAAATACTTAATCACTGTGGCCAAGGAAGAGATGGAGAGCTGTTGGTGCATTTTGAGTAATGCCACACTAGACACACAGTCTTTCCCTTTTTATCTCAGCAAGCAGTTGAAATCTTGAACAATGTCCTTTGTGAAACACTCGGTCTTTTTCAACTCTGCAATCAGAATCTATTCTCTTTGAACAACTTCTTCCAGCTTTTTCTTCTCTCCAGCAGCCTCGCCAATAGGTAGAATACATTCCTTAGGCCCCATCCGAATTATCAGAGCTTCAAAGTTTGAAAACTGGTCATCATCTGGGAACTCACACTCTTCCAGCTTCCTCACTAAAGTATCCACAAATCCAACAAGTTTTTGCCCACGAGCTGTGAGTACCTGAATGCCTGCAACACCAACAGAAGATGACATATCATGCTTACAAAACAGAGTATCTTCAAAATGGGCAACGTTCCCTGGAGAGCCCTTATATGCCAAATACCCCTCTCCCTCCCTGTCGGATTTGTTCCCTGCCATATTCTTATATATGTCAGCCTTATAGTGACGAAACAAAAGCAGATTCCTTAAAAAATGATTCAAAGTTCCCCTTGCTAAGTGCAGCACTTTCGAGTTTCTGGTTTCCCTGGCTCAGCATTTGAATGGTTCAAGATGTCAGCTACCAGCACCGCATCTTTGCCATGCACTGTGCAGCAGTCACCGTGCTCAAAGAGGCACACAATGGTGCCTGGCTTTGCAGAAAGTGCATGTTTGGCGCGCATGAAGCCACTCTCGGCGCCCGCCCTGTCAGGCCAGCACCCCTCACGTGAAGTTGTCAAGGAGGAGGTATCCACAAAGACCGCCATGCTGCTGGGATCTCCCACCAATGGCAGCTACCGCCCTGCTACCGCTCGCGCCTAGGAGGCTGCGCCCCAGCACTTGCCAGATGTCATGGCAATGGATGGATGGATGCACACATGGCAGGTGAGATTGAGGGACCGCTCTGGTACCAGTTTCTCTGTTCGGTGAAGTCATTAAAAGAAGATACAGTGGTACCTCGGGTTACAGACGCTTCAGGTTACAGACTCCGCTAACCCAGAAATAGTTGTTGTTGTTTAGTCGTTTAGTCATGTCCGACTCTTCGTGACCCCATGGACCAGAGCACGCCAGGCACTCCTGTCTTCCACTGCCTCCTGCAGTTTGGTCAAACTCATGCTGGTAGCTTCAAGAACACTATCTAACCATCTCGTCCTCTGTCGTCCCCTTCTCCTTGTGCCCTCCATCTTTCCCAACATCAGGGTCTTTTCCAGGGAGTCTTCTCTTCTCATGAGGTGGCCAAAGTATTGGAGTCTCAGCTTCAGGATCTGTCCTTCCAGTGAGCACTCAGGGCTGATTTCCTTCAGAATGGATAGGTTTGATCTTGCAGTCCATGGGACTCTCAAGAGTCTCCTCCAGCACCAGAATTCAAAAGCATCAATTCTTTGGCGATCAGCCTTCTTTATGGTCCAGCTCTCACTTCCATACATCCCTACTGGGAAAACCATAGCTTTAACTAGACGGACCTTTGTTAGTACCATGAGTTAAGAACTTTGCTTCAGGATGAGAACAGAAATCGTGCTCTGGCGGCAGTGGCAGGCCCCATTAGCTAAGGTGGTACCTCAGGTTAAGAACAGTTTCAGGTTAAGAGCGGACCTCCAGAACGAATTAAGTTCTTAACCCGAGGTACCACTGTACACCATTGAAAGCAACAAAACAGAAAACCTACTTGTTGTAAGACTTTCTACTGCAATCCATTTTGCCTCTGATGCTTTCCTGTTACATATGCCTATTAGGACCAGTCGCAAAATCATATTTTTTCTCCATAACGGTGGTTTATAATTAGGGTTTGCCGTGCTTTTTAAAAATAATAAAAAAGGTTCTGGTACTTGCCATGAAGTTGTTACAGTGAGTGCCACATGTTTAACATTTGTGGGGGGGGGGGAGTGCCAGTATTGAGTACCCTTGAGTAACCCCAGGAGGGGAAAAGCACCAGGACTGTGTATCTTGTTTTAATTATTCCACTACTGCTACTTTGGCAAAAACTGAATGTGGTACAGGGCTGGATGCAGCAAATAATTAGAATAATGCAGTTCTTTGGCTGAATCTATGGCCCAAGTCAATTCTTGGATGGGAGACTATAGAAAGCCCCATATAGTTCAGTGGTACCTCAGGTTAAGTACTTAATTCGTTCCGGAGGTCCGTTCTTAACCTGAAACTGTTCTTAACCTGAAGTGCCACTTTAGCTAATGGGACCTCCTGCTGCCGCCGCCGCACCGCTGGAGAACAATTTCTGTTCTCATCCTGAAGCAAAGTTCTTAACCTGAGGTAATATTTATGGATTAGCAGAATCTGTAACCTGAAGCGTATGTAACCTGATGCATATGTAACCCGAGGTATCACTGTACTGAGAAATAGGCTAATTAATGTGTGTTTAAAAAAACCAACAACCCCAAATTGTCAATAGTCCCAGCAGTCTCCATTTTATTTTTAAATGGAAAATTATAGTCGTTATGGATGCAAAATAGGCTTCAAAGTGCCGGGGGGGGGGGGAGGTCGGCTGGAAGGAGGTGAATAGCCCAAGAAGTTCCACTAGTGCTTAGAGGGTGGTATTCTGCTCATTCTACTTTCAGCTATAAAAATACCAAAAAAGTAAACAAGGAACAAATCGTTTAATTTGCAAAATTAGAGAGATCAGAGATTATCACTTTTAATTGGCAGAGATTTGGGATTCATGTTTTCATTTCCTCACTGAGTCATCCAACCATCTGCTGCAGATAAAAAGCATTAGGCTGGGTTCAACCAGAGGAGTAGCCTTCCATTTAGGAAAAACTAGCTGTTTGAATAAGTCAGCCATTGGAGTTTCAAGTTGCTGGAATAAAATAGTTGGGAGTGGCAACAAAATGTTCTAGCTGTAGAAAAACACTCCCACCTAATGTTTGCAGAAGAGAAGTGCAAAGAATAAGGCCTCTTACATATGTTTTATATAAGGGTTATTTTTTTTCCTTTTCGTTTATGCATTTTTAAAACTTATAAATACACCATACACTATTCATCATTATCTCTTATCCTCGGACTTCCCCGTCTATCTCTCCATGGCATTCTAGGTAGTCTTTTGTCGGCTGCATAATCTAATATTCCACCCATTTTCGTCTCAGATCTTCCTTTATTTGATGCTATCTGCTGCTCCTATGTTCATTCCTACTTGTAGGTTAAACCGACTATCATACCCTCTGAGATACTCTTCAAAACACTTCTACTCATTTCTTATCCGTGACTCATCCTTATTTCTTAGTTTCGCGGTCATAGTTACTAACTCTGTGTATTCTATCCATTTATTCTGCCATATTATTTCTTTCGTGGGTATCTCTTTTTCATTCCATTTTTATCACATATACATAGCTGTCAACTTACAGATTTGAAAATAAGGGACCAGCAGCCTTGAAAATAAGGGACCAGCAGCCAAAATAAGGGATTTTAGTCAACCAGTTAAAAGGGACCAGATAATTTTGAAGAGCAGCGCCAGTTTTTAGCCCTTCGTTTCCAGAGGTTGCTGCTCAAGACACCAGCCGATGAAACACTGCAATTAAATAACTACAAGCAGCAACCACTTTTCATGCAAAACAAAGTCCAAGCTACGAAGATGCTGCTGCAGTTCTGTATCTTTTCTCTTGTGCTCAATCTGCAGCTCTCAATTCCATCAGGCGGGAGGAAGGGGGGGGGAATAGCGCCCGAAGTAAACCCGCAAATCAGACTATCTATGCTAGTCTACAAAACTATGGGAGAAGCGCTTGAGGTCCTTCCCTTGTAGCCCTTGGAACACCTGCCCACGCCTCCGCCGCCTCTCTCTGAACTGCTTTCTCTATGGTTGCCCTCGCTCTCCCCTCAAGGCTCCTCATCAATTCATAGACCATGCCAGGCTGCCCATCTCATCCGGGTACTTCGGCGGCACAGCCGCAGTACGGCCTAACAGGAGCGGGAGCGGCGGTGACAGGCAGAGGGGAGGCCCCAGGCAGAGACGCTCAGTTCGGCGGCCGCGAGGAGGATGGTGGCGGAAGTGCCCGAGGCTCCCACCAGTCCCGGCGGGGAGGGGCTCCTGGGGGCCGACGTTGGTGAGAGGAGGCCGGAGGGGGGTGGGCCGGGCAGCCAAGCAACACAGTTGGAGCCTCCCTGGCTGGCAGGAAGGGAGGGAGAGGAGCGGCTTCCTTTGAAACCTCGGAAATTTAAGGGACATCATCAATAAGGGACAGCAGCGGGACACGGCACTGGGATAAGGGACTGTCCCTCCAAATAAGGGACGCTTGACAGCTATGCACATATACCATTCTAGCTGCCACAGTCACATATAAAAAGAGACTGAGGGCCTTTTTCAGGATTTGAGCGCTTGCTATCCCTAACAGAAAGGCCTCAGGTCTTTGGGGAAATGTGATCTTAAGGATCTTTTAAAATTCTGTATGAATCATCTCCCAGAATTCTATAGCATATTTACACAACCACCACATATGGATCAGGGTTCCTTCTACCTCATGGCACTTCCAACACAGATTGGACCCCTTTCTGTACATTTTCACCAGTTTGCTGGGTGTCAAGTATCACCTTTTGTAAATTTTCCTTAATAAGGTGGCAGGCAAAGTAGTTCAGTTTTCCCCCATAGTTTTCCCCACACTGACATTTCTTTATTATAACCAATATCTATAGCTCATTTAATCATTGTCGCCTTTACCAAGGATTATTTTTCCACCCTACCTGGGCAAGGTAGTGCTTCCCTTCCGCTTTCAGTTCAGAAAATGTTTGCCTGTTGTAGAACATTCATCAAGATAAAGCATGGATCACAACGGGAAATATTGCAACTTAAAAAACCAACAACACACTTTTAGTTAATGCTGAGTTTTCTCAGTTTGCGCACGAGCTTGTGGCGAGGGCTTTCATGTCTGCTAATCCATTTTGCTCCCTGCGCCACTGCCCGCAATTCATCAGTCTCTAGTGCTCTCTAACCCAGCAATATTCCTTCCCCTGACTTTTCTGATCTCTCCGTTTTAGGCATTGACTCTCCAGTTGTGATGGCAATATAGGTAGGTAAAGGTAAAGGTACCTCAGTGCCTGCGTTCTCTCGGTGCCTGCCTGCCTCCAAGGGTGGATCCCTTTCTCGCTCCCCCCGCTCGCTCGTGTGCCGTCCGCCAGCAGGGTCCTGGCAGAAGGGATGGCCCCAGAGCACAGTTCCAACCACGAAGACCTACCTGTCGGTCGTGGCTACCTGGTTGATCTTGCCAGCAGCATATGCTTGTCTCAAAGATTAAGCCATGCATGTCTAAGTACATACAGGCGTTACAGCGACTTACTTCTGGGATGAGAAGAAGGGTAGCTATCCGTCCCTGGGAGTAACGGGCGACAGCAATTGCCTTCATATCCTGCTTAGGGGCTTTCCAAAGGCATCGGGTTGGCCTCTGCTGGAATAATAATAATAATAATAATAATAATAATAATAATACTTTATTATTTATACCCCACCCATCTGTCTGAGTGTCCCCAGCCACTCTGGGCGGCTTCCAATCGAGTGTTAAAAACAATACAGTATTAAATACAGTGGTACCTCGGGTTACATACACTTCAGGTTACAGACTCCGCTAACCCAGAAATAGTACCTCGGGTTAAGAACTTTGCTTCAGGATGAGAACAGAAATTGCACGGCAGTGGCAGGCCCCATTAGCTAAAGTGGTGCTTCAGGTTAAGAACAGTTTCAGGTTAAGAACGGACCTCTGGAACAAATTAAGTACGTAACCAGAGGTACCACTGTATTAAAAACTTCCCTAAACAGGGCTGCCTTCAGATGTCTTTTAAAGATAAGATAGCTGCTTACAGTGGTGCCTCGCAAGACGAAATTAATTCGTTCCGCAAGTTTTTTCTTCTTGCGAGTTTTTCGTCTTGCGAAGCACGGTTTCCCATAGGAATGCATTGAAAATCAATCAATGCGTTCCTATGGAAACCGCCTTCAGACCAGGTCTGGGGACAGTCTGTCCCCCGACCTCTTCTGAAGGCTGGGGGGGGGGGACAAGGGCTTTTCTTCCCACCGCCAGCCTTCAGAAGGCTGTTCTGAAGGCTGGCGGTGGGAAGAAAAGCCCTTCTCCCCACCTCCCGCCCCGCAAGCTCCGGGGACAGGAGGGCTTTGCTGCCGACCGCCAGCATTTTAAAAGCCCCCGGGACAGCGGAGACTTCTCCGCTGTCCCGGGGTGATCTTAAAATGCTGGCGGGCGGCAGCGAACCCTTCGCTGCCGAGCCCCTGCATTTTAAAAGCCCCCGGGACAGCGGAGACAGCGCGCTTCCCTGCTATCCTGGACCGCTTTTAAAATGCTGGCGGTGGGGAGCAAAGCCTTTCGGCCCCCGCCGGCCTTCCTGGACCTCTTCTGAAGGCCGGAGGGGGGCGAAAGGCTTTGCTTCCCACCGCCAGCATTTAAAAGAGGTCCCCGGAGATTTCCCTATGGGCTTTCTTCTTGCGAAGCAAGCCCATAGGGAAATTCGTCTTGCGGAACGACTCAAAAACGGAAAACTCTTTCGTCTTGCGAGTTTTTCGTTTTGCGAGGCGTTCGTCTTGCGAGGCACCACTGTATTTCCTTCACATCTGAAGGGAGGGTGTTCCACAGGGTGAGGGCCACTACCGAGAAGGCCCTCTGTCTGGTTCCCTGTAACCTCACTTCTTGCAATGAGGGAACCATCAGAAGGCCCTCGGCGCTGGATCTCAGTGTCCGGGCTGAACGATGCGGGTGGAGACGCTCCTTCAGGTATACAGGAAACAGAATGCAGGGCTTTATGAGTCATTGGCCTGACCCAGCAAAGCACTTCTTAAATTCCTTAGTGACATCACAGAATCACATACAAGGTTCTGAAAGCATCACAAACAGCGCCTCATACTTTGTTTAAGCTACCTGTAAAGCTAATTCAAATATTACATAGAGCAAATTCTAATTGATCGGGGGGGGGGAGGAATTATTGGAGAGACTGTGAGTAAATGACACTATATTTTTATACAATCATTTCAGCATCAATGTGTTACTCTAATGGGACAAACTTAAAAATAATATAGATCACAGGTGTCAAACACAAGGCCCATGGGCCGAATCCGGCCCGCCAGACCTCGTCATGTGGCCCGTGTAGCCGCCGGCGGCCGCCAGCCTTCACCTTTTATTCTCGCTTTTTTTTTTTTGACACAAGAAAGCCGCCTCTTCAGCGCATGCGCAGCAGCCTACAAGCCAGAGAACGTCTGCCCTCTAGCGGCGCCGGCCGTTCTACACAGGAAACCTCCACTTTACATGTCCTTTACATAGTCCTACAGATACAACTGGCCCTTTGAGGGTGACCAAACTGCTGATGCGGCCCCCGATGAATTTGAGTTTGACACCCCTGATATAGCTTCTTTTCTCCTTAACAATTAGTTGCTGGGTTTGTTTGTTTTTTAAAAAAACTGTAAGGTCTTTTATGCTTCTTTTAGGTCAAGCTTTCCCAAACTTGAGTCTCCTGCTGTTTTTGCACTACAGCTCCCATCACCGTTACCTAATAATACTACTAATAATTTTTATTTATACCCCGCCCTCCCCAGCCAAGGCCGGGCTCAGGGCGCCTAACAAGCAATAATAAAAACAATTTGAATGAATACAACTTAAAAACAAGATTACAATACAACAATTAAAATATTAAAATGCAGCCTCATCACAGGAGAAAGGAAAAAGGAAAAAGAAAGAGGGGGAGGGAATCAAATTGGCTCCAAGCCAAAGGCCAGGCGGAACAACTCTGTCTTACAGGCCCTGCGGAAAGAAATCAGATCCTGTAGGGCCCTGGTCTCATGAGGCAGAGTGTTCCACCAGGCTGGAACCAGAGTTTAAAAGGCCCTGGCTCTGGTTGAAGCTAATCTAACTTCCTTAGGGCCTGGGACCACTAGGGAATTGCTATTTATGGACCTTGAGGCTCTCCGTGGGGCGTACTGGGAGAGGCGGTCCCGTAGGTACGAGGGTCCTAGGCTGTGAAGGGCTTTAAAGGTCAAAACCAGCACCTTAAATCTGACCCTGTACTCCACCGGGAGCCAGTGCAGCTGGAAAATCACTGGGTGAATATGCTCCCATGGCAGAGACCCTGTGAGGAGACTCGCTGCAGCATTCTGCACCCGCTGGAGTTTCTGGGACAGCTTCAAGGGCAGCCCCGCGTAGAGCGAATTACAGTAGTCAAGCCTGGAGGTGACCGTCGCATGGATCACTGTGGCGAAGTGCGTTTCTTATCACCTGCTACCTAATGTTTTTTAAATCAGCTGTGGGGAACCTCTGGCCCTCCAGATATTGCTGAACCATCATTCCTGGCCACTGGCCATGCTTGCTGGGGCTGATGGGAGTTGTTCAACAACATCTGGAGCATCAAAGGTCCTCCACACTTGTTTAAAATGAAGATTCCAGGGATTCTGCATGCAAATCAGTTCTTTTCCACTGTATTATATTCCCTCTCCAGTAGGTGCGGTAGCTTTCAGATAATGAGAATGATAAAAGCAAGATAGCAGCAGAAAAAGCACCCCACCTTCCACCCCGAATTGGTAGGCATTTTGGGAAAGCAGTCTCTAGGTCATTTGTTTTGCCTCCTCCAACAGCTTACTAGAACACCACTCATATGAATGAGTTGTCTGATGCTGGCAGGCACCATCGATGGCGATAGATATTTGTGGCTTATGGGAAGAGTCAGAGCATCCATTTATCATGGCTGATGTTGATGTAACACCTACAGTGATTCTTCCATGAGTGCCAAAGGTGCCAGCTTATGGTCAGCATTAGAAAGGAGCAGGTCATTGTAGGAGGAGGAACGAGAAGTCACAGAACATGTTTTGCCAATGAGACAGTCTAGTCTGATGTGGAGTTAATATATGCCTAACCCTCCATATAGTTCAGAGTTTAAATCCTTCCACATTCATACAGGCTATACCAAAATTGCAATACAACTGTGCACTTCATTGCTGAAATAAAGGTAAAGGGACCCCTGGCCATTAGGTCCAGTCGTGGCCGACTCTGGGGTCGTGGCGCTCATCTCGCTTTATTGGCCAAGGGAGCCAGCGTACAGCTTCCGGGTCATGTGGCCAGCATGACTAAGCCACACGGAAACGCCATTTACCTTCCCGCCAGAGCGGTACCTATTTATCTACTTGCACTTTGATGTGCTTTCGAACTGCTAGGTGGGCAGGAGCATTGCTGAAATAGTGAGGAGCTAAAAAAGAGATGCCTTCACAAGGGTGAGATAATATTCACTTACAAGCGTATAAGGATCCAGCTTCATGCTCTACAGATCTCTCCGCAATCATACTGAGCTCATCGAACCAAGCCTATAGTAGCCCTTTCTTCTTACCCTTTAATGTACCTCACCTTAAGAGATGGGGGGGAAAGGGCAGTGAAGGAAGAGAGCTCATCACAAAGCTTAACTTGCTGTATAACCACAAGTTATTAAGCATCTTTTCTTTCACAGTGGAATGCTACAGGCCAGGCATGTCCAAAGTCCGTTTCAGGGGCTGGTCAGTTTAATCTGGCCCCTGTGGCAGTTTATTTCCTGGGGTAAAATCCCCCCAAAAACCTCAACCCCCCAAAAAAACTCAACAACTTTTGTTGGCCCTCACGGTCCTTTACTTCATCAAATCTGGCCCTCTTTGAACAAAGTTTGGACACCACTGAGATAGGCTGTAAATTAGTTCTAATGTTCCTGAAAAAGAAAGATTTTTTCATAATGTATCCATTATATAACTTCTACTTTCGGTGACACATAAAACAGGAAGTTTGGAACTCACTTCTCTCCTTTCCTTATTGTGCACCCCCCCCGAAGAAAAAACCATTTGGACAGATCATTGAGGGCGGGGGTGGGGGGAACAGACATTCAGTTATGAACTGCCAGATGATGCATCACTTTCTTTCAAATTTACACCAATATTTCTCAGCATAACCACTTAGCATGCTTCATATTGAAAGTGACTTCGAATGACGCTTTCAACGGCGGGCAAAGAACACATCTGTGAAGTTTCCAGGTCTGCTGAAAAAGATTTTATTTTTATGCTTTGGAGCGAGACTGTGTTCCGGTAATCGAGAAGTACAAAAGCAGTCCACAAAAGATTGTGGCACACAAATCTTGAGATGTCTTCTGATATGCCAGAATATTAATAACTGTCTATGAAAGTGTCCAGTCAATTCATTCTAATAGCTTTGGATGCTCAATCCGTGTAATTGTCCAGGCTGGTTTCACACCTTGTGTAAATTCTCTTCGAAATCTTGGGGGGGGGGGGAGAGAACAGAAATAAGAGACTGTAACACAAGCCAAGCAGTAAAACGTTCCCAAATCCTTTATAAATCTTTTAGTATTGTAGCAAATCCAATACTGAACTGATGGATAAAGTATCGTTTGGCAATGTAATAATAGGCTCAAACTTGGCTGCTTAATCCCAGTGGGTTGTATTCAAACTAGAAATAAGGCAAATATTCCACCAGCACAAGGTTATCTCCTTGCAAAAGGAAACATTTCCCTACTCTTCTCCCCCTGTGCTCCTGATAGTCTGTTTTGGGTCGTCCCCCCCAACCCTCTGAAGCAGATTTTGGGATTGTGTGGGGTGCAGAGAAAGTCCAATGGTTCTTCCACTCTCACAATTTTTTATTTAGCTGGATACTTCCCAATGGTACACTAAATGTTGGGACAATAAATCAATCAAATCTTAATGTTTCTGTATCAATACTTTAGGAGACCCATTAAAACATTCTCTCTTTTGCAGGAGAAGTTTAATGTACCTATTCCTGGTCTCGACTTTTATTTGCCATTTATTCACATTTATGTATTATTCACAATTATAAGTGCATAAATTTGATTATCTTCTTCATCCCCCACACCCACCTTACTGTTGCTCACATTTCAGGAGAGAAAATAGTCAACTAAGTGGCTTTCTCACAATGGCATGGGTTTTTTTTTCAGGAAAGTAAACCCTGAACTAAAATGCACTGATTTGATGGGAGTTTCTTTATACACGAAGCACAATGCCGCCACCAAGTAGAAAACCAAGGATGTGCTTACTCATAATTTGCTGTTAAAAGACGCTTCGTTTCCTGTGAAGTTTCATCTCCAAACACGACCTGGAATATTTTGGTTCCATCTGGGGTCTCATCAGGCAGGTCAGCACTCGTCAGATACCAGAAACGCATCAGGATGCTAACAAACTTTCTTCCTGTTTTCAAGATAAAAGGGGTATTAGAAGAGGAAATACTATTCTACAGCCTCAGACACGTGGATTGGTACAAAAAGGATGGAGCAGACAGATGCTCCATTTAAGAACAAACACACACATACAGCCTAATTTGAAAGGCTAGTGGGTGGCACTGTCGGTTAAACCCCTGAGCCTAGGGCTTGCTGATCAGAAGGTCGGCGGTTTGAATCCCCGCGACAGGGTGAGCTCCCGTTACTCACCCCAACACTGCTTCTGCCAACCTAGCAGTTCAGAAGCACGTCAAAGTGCAAGTAGATAAATAGGTACCGCTCCGGTGGGAAGGTAAACGGCGTTTCCGTGTGCTGCTTTGGTTCGCCAGAAGCGGCTTAGTCATGCTGGCCACATGACCCGGAAGCTGTACGCCGGCTCCCTCGGTCAATAAAGTGAGATGAGCGCCGCAACCCCAGAGTCGGTCACGACTGGACCTAATGGTCAGCGGTCCTTTACCTTTACCCTCTCAGGCATCTCATTGCCTCCCTGACAGGGCTACTGATTCTCCTATATCTTCCCCTTTGGCCCTCTTCTTCCTTCTCACCCCCCACAACATGGAACCTGCTCTTACCATCTGGATAACCTCTTTATCTCCAAGTGCTGCCATGCAAAGAGAGTCACGACAGAATCTTATGTATGCTTAAAGTTCTAAGCATGGGAGCTCATTGATCAAATCTGAATTGGACCAAACACTGGAATTACTGCTGTTCATTCATTACACGCATGTTTTGCCCATCCTCCAATGAGTGCAAACAATTATGTTGCACCCCTGTGAGCTTCCCAACTGAGCAGAAATTTGAACCTGGGTTCCCCCAGCCCTAGTTCGCACTCAAACCCAAGGTTGGGGACCCTTTCCTAGGCAGCAGCCCAGATGCTCATCTCCCCATCCCTGCCACTACAAATTTGACAGGTTGCCCAGGAGGAAAACAAGAACAAAAATATTCTGAATCTCAGAAGCCAGAACAGCAAGAGGGATCGCTGTGCAGCGAAAGCAGCAATCCCTCTTGCTGTTCTGGCTTCTGGGATAGCTGCGCAGCCTGCAATCGCTCCATAAGACGCACACACATTTCCCCTTACTTTTTAGGAGGGAAAAAGTGAGTCTTATAGAGCAAAAAATACAGTACTTTGAACAGTATCACACAGAATGGATGATAAGTGTTTTCCAAAAGCGGCCAACGGATTTAAAGTAAAGCATTCTGAAGCGGTTGCATACCACTGTCGTCATAGTAAATGCCAACATCTCCTGCTGTTGTGTACATTATTTCATCCACGTCGGCAGCCAGGGCACTTCTGTGGCTTTCGGAGAGTGAAGAAAGCTTCTCCTTCAGCACCTGCAGCATCTGATTGAGAAGGGATGATTGTTAACATAGACGGCAGGATCTCCAAGGATGTGCTCTACAGGGAGCTGAGTTTGGGCACCAGGCATGCTCCTTTTCACAAGGTGCTTAACTGAGAAAATCAGGTCTCACAACTTAGTCCCTACATAAAGGTTACAGTCTCTAACTTGGGAGCCTTTCCTCACATTAGTGGCTGGTGGTGGAGATTGCTCACTGATGAGGGGAGAAGTACTCTGCATGTGTTCACAGATGGTCTTCCTAGCAGTACTACATCTTCCAGGAATGAGCCTTCCTACTGAAAGAGCTATGGACCTGTGACTTGGCTCATATGCCTCTTTAAGAGATGGCAGTAGAACTGAGGGAGTTAAATTGGGTGGGTGGGTGGGGGGAACTGAAGAAAGAATGAAGAGAGTATGAAGTGGCAGTGAGTAGGTTATAAACTGCAGGGCACGGAGGAGGGAGGATACAGCCTGCTTTCTGTTCCCAGAAGCTCAGGTGCTAAACCCATTTTTTTGAGGTGTCAGTTGCTATCCTTGCTTAAGTAGATACTTAAGTATCTACAGTGGTGCCTCACAAGACGAAATTAATTCGTTCCGTGAGTTTTTTCGTCTTGCGGTTTTTTCGTCTTGCCAAGCACGGTGTCGGAAAAGTTTTGGAAAAGCTTCAAAAATCACCAAAGTCTTCAAAAACCTCAAAAAAGGCTACCACACCGTGTGCTATGAGTTGCTCCTCGAAGTCAAGTCGCAACTGTATTAATGGTTTTAAGAAAAAGGAAACAAACTCGCAAGACGTTTCCGTCTTGCAAAGCAAGCCCATAGGGAAAATCGTCTTGCGAAGCAACTCAAAAAACCAAAAACCCTTTCGTCTTGCGAGTTTTCCGTCTTGCGAGGCATTCGTCTTGCGAGGTACCACTGTACTTAAGTAGATGCTTAAGTAGATAGTAAATACGACCCAAATAATATATTCTAGCCTTGGTCTACTACGTCAGCTTAAGGAACAATGGATATATCATTTTTACCATAGCAACGGAAATAAACATTTACCTCTTTTGATACAAGCTCCTCCAGTAGATCATATTTACACTGAGAAATTAGCCTTGAAACAAGAGCAAAAGCCTAGAAGACAGGACACACAAACAAATATCAATTTTTTACTCCGAAGTAAATTCACGGTATTCTCTCTGTGTATTAAGTACATATTATGTCTCACAAATCGATGTGCTCTTGTTGTTCAGCTATAGTCCCAAACAAAGCAACGGCAAACAGGGAGTGGTAGTTATTTTATGCTCAGTTGCCTAGACTGCTTAATGGTGTCCTGTTTGTGCAACTTGAAAACGGACTCGAATGATGGACAGTGCCAGAGAAAAGGAGGAAGGGCTCTCCTACCCAACCAAGAGGTAGTGCAGTAGAAAAAGGATCAATAGAGAAGAATTTCAAGCAACTAGGAAATCAGAGTTAGGGATGTCACCTTTCTTTCTCAGCTGGACTGCTGTACCTTTAATAATATCCTGAAAACTAAGGAATGGAAGAGTCACTGCAGTCTTCATCACTAGACTTTTGGAGTAGTTGTGGTAGGGAGGCAGGGAAATAGAGGTAGGATCCTGTTGGATCAGACCAAGGATTCATCTAATTCAACACCCATCACTGTTTTTCCTTGGCATCTAATACGCAAAGGGATACAGTCCATGTGCCCAGAGGGGCCATTTAGTTATCACTGGTACCCTCCATGGATTTCACTTGTAAGAGACTTACAATTAACAACTTGCCACATGTAACCAGGAATGAGTGGGCTGCTAGTTGAAAGTAGCATAGTTTTCTCATTATTCCCTTGGCTTCCACAGTAACTGAAGAGAAAGTGGAACCACAACCAGCAGCGAAACCAAGAAGGCTGGCGAAAGTGGGATGGACTGTTGCACCCTTCCTCCACCACTTCATTTGATATAAGATAATTTCACTTCTTAATAATAATAATAATAATAATAATAATAATAATTTATTATTTATACCCCGCCCATCTGGCTGAGTTTCCCCAGCCACTCTGGGCGGCTCCCAATCAGTGTTAAAAACAGTACAGCATTACATATTAAAACTTCCCTGAACAGGGCTGCCTTAAGATGTCTTCTGAATGTCAAGTAATTATTTATCTCTTTGACATCTGATGGGAGGGCGTTCCACAGGGCGGGCACCACTACCGAGAAGGCCCTCTGTCTGGTTCTCTGTAGCCTCACTTCTCGCAATGAGGGAACCGCCAGAAGGCCCTCGGCGCTGGATCTCAGTGTCCTGGCTGAACGATGGGGGTGGAGACGCTCCTTCAGGTATACAGGACCGAGGCCGTTTAGGGCTTTAAAGGTCAGCACCAACACTTTGAATCGTGCTCGGAAACGTACTGGGAGCCAATGCAGATCTCTCAGAACCGGTGTTATGTGGTCCCGGCGGCCACTCCCAGTCACCAGTCTAGCTGCCGCATTCTGGATTAATTGCAGTTTCCGGGTCACCTTCAAAGGTAGCCCCACGTAGAGCGCGTTGCAGTAGTCCAAGCGTGAGATAACTAGAGCATGCACCACTCTGGCGAGACAGTTTGCGGGCAGGTAGGGTCTTACTAGGTAATTGTAATCTCTTTTTAATGTTTTAACTTTTGTAATGTTTTAATGTATGGTTGTAATTGTTTCTTGATTTTATTGTTTTATCATTTTGGTAAACCACTTCGTTCTTGCTTTTGTACAACTGAGCAGGATATGAAATAAATAAATAATAAATATAAATAGTAACTATAAATATAAAAATAAATAACAACACTAGCTTGCTAAAATGCTTGCCACTTGGATTTTCATGCTAGGCGGGGGAGGGGGATAGGCTACCTTTCCTCTGCAGACAGCATAGAAAAACAAGCTACTTCAGTAGTTGCTGGTTTTGAGAGAGGACAGGCCAGTAACCCCTGTGGGCTCATTTGCAAGGTTACCTTTTTCTTCAAGAAGTCAGAGCTTGGGCAGCTTCACCCGTCGAATTTCTGCCTTAGCTCAATCAATAAGAGCATGAGACACTTAATCACAAGGTTGTGGGTTCAAGCCCCGCAGCAGGCAAAAGATTCCTGCATTTTAGGCGGTTGGACTAGATGACCCTCGTGGTCGCTTCCAACCCTACAGTTTTATACTTTTATGCTTTGCTTTGTCAAGGAGGACCAATGGCATGATACGAGGACACTGTACCGTATGTAAAAAAAGGTAAAGATAAAGGACCCATGGATGGTTAAGTCCAGTCAAAGTTGACTATGGGGCTGCAGTGCTCATGTTGCTTTTCAGGTCAAAGGAGCCATCGTTTGCCTGCAGACTTCTTTCCAGATCACGTGGCCAGCATGACTAAACTGCTTCTGGCACAACGGGACACCGTGACGGAAACCAGAGCGCACGGAAATGCCGCTTACCTTCCCGCAGCAGTGGTACCTATTTATCTACTTGCACTGGCGTGCTTTCGAAATGCGAGGTTGGCAGAAGCTGGGACAAAGCAACAGGAGCTCATCCTGTCATGCGGATTCGAACTGCTGACCTTCCAATCGGCAAGCCCAAGAGACTCAGTGGTTTAGACCACAGAACCACCAGGGTCCCTACTGAACCATGAATGGTATAAATGTAGCATAAACACTGACAACTGGGAAACACTGGCCTGCGAGTGCTCCAATTGTAGAATAGCCTCTACCAAAGGTGTCATGTACTTTGAAGATGCTTGACCTCAGGGCGAAAGGGAGATATGTGGTAAGAGGAAGGCAGGTTTGGCAGTCCCTCACCGTGATCAACTCTTATCCAGAAACCTATGTCCCCACTGTGGAAGGACGTGCGGATCCAGAATTGGCCTCCGCAGTCACACACACTGTGTTCATGGAAGACAACCTTACCTGGCTACAAGTGATTGCCAAAGAAGAAGAAAGACAAGGTCGCCATAACCCAGGGTTGACCCAAGACATTTTGGAGCCTGAGGCGGATCCCAAAATGATGCCCCCTTCCTGCCAAAAAAGAAGGGGCGAGGGAAGATCTGCATCAGGGACAAGCAGGGCCAGATTTAGGTTTGATGAGGCCCCAAGCTACTGAAGGTAATGGGGCCCTTTATATATCCAGCTTTCCTTTGTCAACAACAAACAGTCTCTGTTTATTGTGTTGAATATATGCTATATGGTAATTCATGGACTTAACAGGTATCTAAAACCATTTGAACACAACAAATAGGAGCCTATGCAACACACAACACTGTTGCTGTATGTAGGTTTTATTTTTTATCTTATATTTTGGAAATGTACATCCAGTTTTTTTCCCCTTTAATTATTTTGTGGCCCCCCAAGAGAGTGGGATGTGGGTAGCGCGGGTGGCGCTGTGGGTTAAACCACAGAGCCTAGGACTTGCAGATCAGAAGACTGGCGGTTCGAATCCCTGAGACGGGGTGAGCTCCCATTGCTCGGTCCCTGCTCCTGCCAACCTAGCAGTTCGAAAGCATGTCAAAGTGCAAGTAGATAAATAGGTACCGCTCTGGTGGGAAGGTAAACGGCGTTTCTGTGCGCTGCTCTGGTTTCGCCAGAAGCGGCTTAGTCATGCTGGCCACATGACCCGGAAGCTGTATACCGGCTCCCTCGGCCAATAAAGCGAGATGAGCGCCTCAACCCCAGAGTCAGTCACAACTGGACCTGATGGTCAGGGGTCCCTTTACCCTTACAGTGGTACCTCGGGTTAAGTACTTAATTCATTCTGGAGGTCCGTTCTTAACCTGAAACTGTTCTTAACCTGAAGCACCACTTTAGCTAATGGGGCCTCCTGCTGCTGCCGCGCTGCCGGAGCACGTTTCTGTTCTCATCCTGAAGCAAAGTTCTTAACCTGAAGCACTATTTCTGGGTTAGCGGAGTCTGTAACCTGAAGCGTATGTAACCCGAGGTACCACTGTACTAAAAAGAGGGGGCCCCTAAGCTATAGCTTCTTTAGCTTATACGTAAATCCGGCCCTGGCAAGGGCCGATGGGGAGAAAGACGTGACATGGGGCTCTGCTGCCCCGTGGATCCTGACCCCCTGAGGCGGCCCTCCTTCCCTCGCCTCCTGCCCAAAGCCCCTCCTCACCTGCTTGGCCCCTTCCGTGAACTCGTGGACGCTGAACTCCTGGTCGAAGTAGGCGCGGACGAGGAAGAAGTAGAGGCGGGTGCGGAGCCACATGAGCGGGTTGGGCACCCCGACCACCACCACGCCGGCCTTCCGCCGCCCGCCGGGCTCGGGGCCGCCGCTGCAGGGACGCGAGGGGGCGACGGGCAAGCGGGGCGGCGGCGGCGCCGCAAGGGCAGCCCGGCGGGGAGAGGGAGGCCGCGGGAACCCGGCCCGGCCGGGCTTGGCCTGGTCCGCCGCCGGGAGCAGGAAGTACCGGCGCGGGTGGGCCGCGGGGACCCGCAGGGCCCACGGGCAGCGGCTGCGGGAGGCGCCCACGGGCAGCGCCATCGCTCCCCGCCTCAGCCCTCCCGTCATCCCGCGGGAGTCCGGTCGCGAAAGGCGTCCGGGCGGAGCGAGAGAGTGCCGGGCGGAAGGTTCCGCCGGGAGGAAGGTTCCGGCCGCCTCCCCTCCAGCGCCTTAGGGCCGAGCCATAGAAGCATCGGAAGGGACCATCTCACCCCAAAACCCTCGCAAAGCAGGTTTCTTTTGGCCCAAACTTGGGTCTCCTGCTGTTTTCGGACTACAATCCCCGAGCACCGGTCTTGCTCGCTAGGGATGATGGGAGTTGTAGTCCAAAATCAGCTGCTCGCTAGGCATGATGGGAGTTGTAGTCCCCCCCCCCCAAAAAAGCCGCAGGAGACCGAAGCTTAGGAAATACTGTTTTAGCCTAACATAGCGCTCGATCATGCTCTGCCGCAGGGTTTCCCAAACTTGGGTCTCCAGCTGTTTTTTCCGGACTACAATTCCTATCATCCCTGGCCACTGGGTCCTCCTAGCTAGGGATGATGGGAGTTGTAGTCCAAAATCAGCTGGAGACCCACGTGTGGGGAACCCTGCCCTACGGACTGAGCTGACCCAGCCCAGGATCGTCTAATAGGCGCTGGGCTGGAAGCGCCTCGCAAGGGGTTTCCAGGCAGGAGTCTGCTTTATCCCACCTTCCCCTTGCGAAAGGAGAAAACAACCGCGCGGTCTTCTCGGCCTGGAAAACCTGGTTTCCCTGGAGGAAGCAACCCGATCGCGGAAACGACAGGGAGAGAGGATCTGGTCCCGGCATGGAGGGGCAGCGAGTCATCCCCCTGGCTCAGTACCCCGGGGTCACCCGGGAGCGCTTTCTGCAGGACATCTACCCTCTGGTAGGGAAAAAAAATCGCACCTTAACTTCCCTGGTTCTCTGGTTACCAGCGTTTATATTTTTGTAGAACTCTTAAAAAAACAAAAACAAAACCGTCGGACTTATTGCCATGATACTTCTTCGCCTTCTGTAAAACAGCAACACCACATGATGTCCTCTCCAAATGCATGTGTTTGAAAGGTCATGCATTTAAGCTCTGGGTAGCCAAGCTAAACAGATTTACAAATTCATGTGTGTCTGGGTGACAAATTCCAGTAGGGTCCTCCAGTTAGGCTGCAATAGGTTGTAATGGATTGCTTTCAAGTCACTTCAGCACTAGATGAAAAGAAAAAAAACCATCCACCATGCTCTGTATTTTACCAGAACATCACAACATCAACATGATGCTCATATTGACTTGTAGGATTTTTAAGTTGAAACTCAACAAAGATGTAAAGTTTGAAAGCATGAATGTATTTACATTGATTAGTAACATTATGTCAGTATATTCTTAGATGTCATAACTGTCCGTACTGTGAGAATGGTTGTTGGTAGAAGGTAGTAGAATTGCAAAAATATTCTACAATAATATTTTTTTTTTAATTTTTAGAGAAAGCCAGTAGTGCTGAAAGGTATTGATTTGGGCCCTTGCATGACCAAGTGGACCGTGGATTACCTCAGTCAAGCATCAGGAAATAAAGAAGTAAAGGTTCATGTTTCTGCGGTGCCACAGATGGACTTCCTCAGTAAGAACTTTCTGTATAGGTATTCCGTTTCAATACTTTCTCTGCTTTTGGAGGAATGCTCCAGACTTTTAGAGACTCAGTACTTCTGCTTGAAACTTTTTATACGGGATCTGTGCTTTCACTTTGCAAATGACATTCTGAATTATGAGTTGTTATCTTGTGCTGCTTTTGAAGCTGTAAGAGATATTTTCCTTTCCAAGAACGGTTGACCTGATGTTCTGTGGTGGGTGATATCTGGTTTTCAACGTGATATATTACCAGTTAAACATTGTGACATACTGATATACAGTGGTACCTCAGGTTACATACGCTTCAGGTTACAGACTCCGCTAACCCAGAAATAGTGCTTCAGGTTAAGAACTTTGCTTCAGGATAAGAACAGAAATTGTGCTCCAGCGGCGCGGCAGCAGCAGGAGGTCCCATTAGCTAAAGTGGTGCTTCAGGTTAAGAACAGTTTCAGGTTAAGAACAGACCTCCAGAATGAATTAAGTACTTAACCCGAGGTACCACTGTATCACAATGTTTGAAATAAGGTTGGAGCTGTGTAGAGGCTGGCTTCATGTTTCCCCCCCACATTTGATTTTGGCATCACACACACACACCATGATTCGCAATATATTGCCGGGTCAAAAATTATAAAACCAGTATCATATGGACTTGAAACCGGTTTTGGATGATATATTGCCCAGCCCTAACACACACCATGATTTGCGATATATTGCTAGGTCAAAAACCATGAAACCAATATCAAGATATGGATGCTCCTCAGTTTAATTTTCAGGCCTTCACATCTTATGGGACACCAATGCAAAAGCAGTTCCCTATGTGGCTTTGCGATACATTCAAATATTGTGCAGATCAGACCACTTCGCTGATGACTTGTGCTTTCTTCTGTACACTCACCCTGTTGTTTTCCTATTGTCATGACATCACAATTGGGTTTTGTGGCTTTTTCAAACCAGAACTGGGAAATATATATACCAGGAGTGTGGAACTTCTGGACTGTAGGCCTAATTAGGCCTTGCTTCATCTATGACATGAGCTGTGGAGGACGTAAAGTAGTGGCTGGGCCAGAAAGCCCTTTGCAAGGAACTTTGAAGGAACTGTCCGCTGTTTGTAGGGGTGAAGGGGACCCCCCCAACCAGGCCTCAAAGCCTCAAGCACTTTTCAAATTGCACTTTTCAAATTATTTTCTCTAAGGCTAAAAAAGTTTTTAGCTAAGCATCTTTCTTTGTAGCAAAAAGGTAGCTGAAGAACAATGCCTTTTCGCTTCTCAGGCTAGCTGACCTTGTCAATAGCACATCCAGCTTGTTGCAAACTTTCTTCCGGGAACAGAGCCAGGGAACAAGAGAGAAACATTTCTATGCAAACCTGTGAAGGGGGAGAGGAAAAAAGGGGTTTGAAAAAAGGATAAAACCTGCTTGTAAAAATGTTTTCGGCGGGGCCTGTTTTGTGAATTCATCACACAGGTGCCTCAGCCCCGCCCCCCCATGGCAGAATAAACACTCTTTCTCTGTATTTAACCCCTTGGTGTCGTTTTGACTCTTTTCTTCCCTCCCCGGGTGCAACGCTTTCCTACCCATAGTTAAAGGGCCTAGAAAGGCTACAGTGGCTTCAAGTGCAGTGCAGACTCTGCAGGCACCGGCAATGATGTGCAGTGATGGGCTGCACAAGGAGAGCTGGCTTTGATTCAGAGAGCTTTCTCCAGCACTTTGAATACGCTCCGTTGAAAAACAGAGCATTTTTCTTTCTTTCCAGAGGATGCAGTTTGGATTTAAGGTGCTGGGGGAAAACATTTCTGAATCCCAACCATGTTCTTAGCAGACAGAAATGCTCTCTTTTCAGGCGATTCCATTTAAGTGCCAAGCAGCTGATTAACTACTGAACTTTGACAGGTGTCAATCACCTGCCATCTTTATGACATCAGGTAATTGACTAGTGGTCCCATCCACCTGTCAGAGTTAGAAGGCTCTCTTGCCTGTTTCCCCATAACTTCACTTCTTGCAGTGAGGGAACCGCTAGAAGGCCCTTGGAGCTGGACCTTAGTGTCCGGGCTGAATGACAGGGGTGGAGATGCTCCTTCAGGTATACTGGGCCGAGGCTGTTTAGGGCTTTAAAGGTCAGCACCAACACTTTGAATGCTATACAGTGGTACCTCAGGTTAAGTACTTAATTTGTTCCAGAGGTCCGTACTTAACCTGAAACTGTTCTTAACCTGAAGCACCACTTTAGCTAATGGGGCCTCCTGCTGCCGCCGTAGCACGATTTCTGTTCTCATCCTGAAGCAAAGTTCCTAACCTGAAGCACTATTTCTGGGTTAGCGGAGTCTGTAACCTGAAGCGTATGTAACCCGAGGTACCACTGTATATACCTGTGTCATGTCTTGTTGGTAGTAGGCCAATAAAGAATCAAGACTTGGAGTTCTAAAATGGGTGATCCTACTAGCATTGTTGAAAGGAAGGGGTTCCAGATTGTGCTGAGAATCCATGTTCCTGTGTGTGACAGAGAGGGAGGGAGAGAGAAAGTGTGAGCTGGGTATGTGGTGAAGAAGCAGTACAGTGGGTCCTAGAGAGCTTGGGGAAAATAAGCAATGGGGTTTATAGGCTAAGGGCCAGGGGTAGCCAGAGTCTTGCCCTCCAGATGATTTTGGACTATGATTCTCATCAACCTCAGCCAGCATGGCCAATGGTCAACTGTAGTTCAGCAACATCTAGAAGGCACCATGCTCACTACCCCAGTTGTAGGGAAGCAGGTGACATACAAAAGACCTAATATGTTTAGGAAACAGGTGGGATTCAACTAAAGGTAAAGGTAAAGGTACCCCTGCCCGTACGGGCCAGTCTTGCCAGACTCTAGGGTTGTGCGCTCATCTCACTCTATAGGCCGGGGGCCAGCGCTGTCCGCAGACACTTCCGGGTCACGTGGCCAGCGTGACAAGCTGCATCTGGCGAGCCAGCGCAGCACACGGAACGCCGTTTACCTTCCCGCTGGTAAGCGGTCCCTATTTATCTACTTGCACCCGGGGGTGCTTTCGAACTGCTAGGTTGGGAGCGCACCCCGCCGCGGGGATTCGAACCGCCGACCTTTCGATCGGCAAGTCCTAGGCGCTGAGGCTTTAACCCACAGCGCCACCCGCGTCCCTGGGATTCAACTACCCAATTCCATTAGCAGAAAGCAGCACAAGGAATCCCACTAGTGGAGGCATGTCCAAAGTCCTAATCTGGCCCACCGGTTGGTTTAATCCTGCCCCTTCAAATCCCAAAACTTCAACCCTAAAAAAAAAGCTTGGTTGGCCCTTTGGTCAGCCCTCACGGCCCTTCACTTCATCAAATCTGGCCCTCTTTGAAAAAAGTTGGGACAGTGATTAGCGCAATGGGATTCAGGAGAATTCAGGAGAATGGGTTCAGGAGAACCCCCAGAACAGCTCATACCCTTTATATAAGCAGTGTAATTGACAGTAGCATGTCTGATTATATGACAATTACAGTATGTATTTTAACGGGTTTCTGATAAGTTTCCATTACTGGAAGTTTAAAATTGATTTGATCTAGCACAATTAACTGAAAAAATGCAGTTTTGTTAAAATGAAAAAACAACTTTTTTGGCATTGGGTTTGGGAGCGTTCTACTACCCGGAGTGTTCTTTCTTGAATTGTTGGAACTGCTTTTCAAAGCCTAATTGCTGTATTCCCACCTCACGACCCTTGATGCACAGACCATTTTTGTTCCGCTGTGGCTCTGAATAATCGCCCCTTCTTCCCCAGTGAACCAACCAAGATCCAGTTTATCCAATTGTCCATTATCATTCGCCTGTGAAATTCCTAAGCTGTCTTAGACAGCTCCTATCCTTGTGACCCATTCAAATACCAAAGGGGGACATTATGTGCTCTTACTTAAACTTCAGGCTGCTCCGTGTAAAAGAAAACGAGAGCCTTGGTTTTTGAATATAATGCCCCAGCATAATTGAAAACCACAAATTTGGTGTGTCGGGGCTACTTGTAATTATTTCCATTGTAAACAGTGGGGCTAATAGCACAATCCTAAAGGAATGCAGTTACGAGTTAAGTCCATTGACATGTTTCCTTGCCAGTATTAACATGACACAACATAAATGAAACATTAAAACTGTTAAGTTGTGGGTGAACATATCAGACGACACAGCGATTCTTTAAACAGCTCTTGTTTATTCACAGGCCAGGACAGAACTGAACTGAAGGGTTCAGTCAGCCTGCTTATATAGAGCTCCAGTACAATGTAACTGTAACAATTTTCTAAAACTATCCAATCACTGAATGTCACTTTCGATCCCTTATTTGCATGACTATCTACAGTATCCCCCTGCAGGCCCAGGGTGAGAACTTCAGTACATAACAAAAACCACCGATGCTGTGCAAAGCTAAAAACACAAATCAACGAACAGTATAAATATAAGCAGTTAAGCAATTTGCAGTGGGTTCCACACACCCCTGCCCACCCCGTTTAGCCTTGTGGGTTTTAAAAAGCGAAGCAATCTATTTGGAGTTGTTATTGCAATGGTGCCCCATATCTGGCAAAAGTCCTATTCCATGTGAAACGCCTGGAGAGTTTTAATTTAAATATATTTTTATTTCAGAACGTTACCTTTCAATGTATTCATAAGGAGAGCTGCTGAAGCCAAACATACAGATTACTTTATTTCAGAGGTAAGATTGTGATATTGTAATTACACTGAGATATGGCTTTTGGGGGGGAGGTGTAGGTTGAAATTCAAAATATTTATCCCACGAAATGCCTTAAAATATGAGATGAGAACTGTACTTTGCTGTAAATTCTACTGGGTGTGGGTGGTTCTTACTCTCAAGTAACTGTGGGGAGGGTTGCATTATGTCAGTACAATCTTAGGACTGTCTACTCAAAAGTAAGTACTCCCAGGTATGTGTTTGTGTGTGCAGGATTGCAGTGTCTCACTGCAGCCAAATCTTTGATGCATTTATAGCCAGTGCACATAGACTCTGGTGGGATCAGTGGCGTAGCGTGGGTTGTCAGCACCTGGGGCAAGGCAAGTAATTTGCGCCCCCAAACCCGTGGATTTGCGCCCCCTAACCCTACCCCCCAGATGTTGCGCCCGGTGCGGCCGGCCCCCCCTGCACCCCCCACGCTACGCCACTGGGTGGGATCCAGCATTCACAACCACCATCACTCTGGGGTCCTTTCCAACTCTACATTTCTATGATATTCACCCCGATGACTTACACTTTATATTTGCAGCGTAATTGACTGCATTATGACTGATTATATGACAATATGCGGAAGAGTTCTTTTTAATTCTCTCTCTTTTTAATAGCGCTTGTTCTATGCTGGATTCGAAGCTGTTTCACATACAGTTTCTGAAGCACTTTGACCCCTTTAGCTGAGTAGCTACTTTAAACATTTCTCCTTTTATTTCAAAATGTTTTAGTATTTGCCACATGACGTGAGGGCGCTGCTGATTGAAAAGCATGAGTCTAATGTCCTCTTGGGCCACAGAATTAGCTGTGTGGCTTTGGGATCTCAGCCTAGATTTGCAACGCAGTCCTGCATGTGTGTTTATTCAGAAGTAACTCCAGTGCCCTTTTAAAATGTGTTGGTGGGATATTGGGTTGTTTTTGTTTGGATTATGTATTTTGTGTTTTTATTGTGTAATTTTATCCTGTGAACTGCCCCGAGACCTGTGGGTATGGGGCGATATACAAATTTAATAAATAGTAATAATAACTCTCAGAGGGACGAAGGTGGCTCTGTGGGTTAAACCACAAGGCCTAGGACTTGCAGATCAGAAGGTCGGCGGTTCGAATCCCCGCGACGGGGTGAGTCCCGTTGCTCGGTCCCAGCTCCTGCCAACCTAGCAGTTCGAAAGCACATCAAAAGTGCAAGTAGATAAATAGGTACTGCTCCAGCGGGAAGGTAAATGGTGTTTCCGTGCGCTGCTCTGGTTTGCCAGAAGCGGCTTAGTCATGCTGGTCACATGAACCGGAAGCTGTATGCAGGCTCCCTTGGCCAGTAAAGCAAGATGAGCGCTGCAACCCCAGAGTCGGTCACGACTGGACCTAATGGTCAGGGGTCCCTTTTTCTTTACCTTTAATAACTCCCACTGTATTAAGCATGGGGCTCATTCTCTCTTTGGCATGGCAGTTTTTGAGAGGACAAAGACGTAAAACAGACTTCCTTGACCTCGGCCCACCAGATGTTTTTGGCCTACAACTCCCATGATCCCTAGCTAGCAGGACCAGTGGTCAGGGATGCTGGGAATTGTAGTCTCAAAACATCTGGAGGGCTGAGGTTGAGGAAGCCTGACCTAAGATCTTTAAGCTGATTAGCTAAATGATACATGTTTTGCTGATTAAAGATAAGATGGTGGTTCCTCTTGGCTAAAGATCACCATAAAACCAACGGTTGAGAGAGACTTTAATATTGAAATAATTTATTCAGATAGCTGCTAATGATTAGGTGAGTGGCAAATTGCAACTCTGTTTTACACATCTACAGCCCACTTTTTTCAAAAATGAGATTTTTTGCAATAAGGAAAGTGACTGGAAAATGCACCGCAAAGTATGAGGTGAACAGTTGCTTTGATGCAAACAAATCAGAATGAATGCCAATTAAATAACAACTGTTGGATGGGCTTTAAATATAAATGAGTCAATAATTGTCCAAGATATCAGGACCTTGCTTACATTGATTCGCATTATTTCTAAATAATGTTCCATTTCTTCAGCAAACAACAGGAAAAAAACCCATCAACTTAGCAAATTAGACTGGATCGATCAAGCCATTTGTTGTTGTTGTTTAGTCGTTTAGTCGTCCGACTCTTTGTGACCCCATGGACCAGAGCACGCCAGGCACTCCTGTCTTCCACTGCCTCCCTCAGTTTAGTCAAACTCATGCTGGTAGCTTTGAGAACACTATCCAACCATCTCATCCTCTGTCATCCCCTTCTCCTTGTGCCCTCCATCTTTCCCAACATCCATTCCAGGGAATCTTCTCTTCTCATGAGGTGGCCAAAGTATTGGAGCCTCAGCTTCAGGATCTGTCCTTCCAGTGAGCACTCAGGGCTGATTTCCTTAAGAATGGAGAGGTTTGATCTTCCTGCAGTCCATGGGACTCTCAAGAGTCTCCACCAGCACCACAATTCAAAAGCATCAATTCTTCGGCAATCAGCCTTCTTTACGGTCCAGCTCTCACTTCCATACGTCACTACTCGGAAAACCATAGCTTTAACTATACGGACCTTTGTTGGCAAGGTGATGTCTCTGCTTTTTAAGATGCTGTCTAGGTTTGCCATTGCTTTTCTCCCAAGAAGCAGGCGTCTTTTAATTTTGTGACCCACAGCAAAATGTTGATGTGTGTTCATTGAAATGACTTCTGTCTTTCTTAAGGATGAAAAATATTATTTGCGATCCCTGGGAGAAGACCCGAGGAAGGTGAGTAATGGTGTCTCATCTTAAGGAGTGTTCCTTTGCTTTCCTATAAAACACTTCACTGGAATATGTCTTGTCTTAAAAAAAGAAAAGAGGGGAGTTTGGATCTGATGAGGGTGGGTGGGAGAATTGACTGAAGCCTCTTCACTCATTTAGAGGGCATGTAGGCCCCAAATGCTGGATGAGATTCATGAGGACCATTCCCTGTCACAGTCCTCCCTGATTCACACTCCTGGATTTATGTATAGGCTTAACATGCTATAGCTTAAGGCCCCACTCTCTTGCGGCCCCCCAAAAAATTTAAAGGGGAAAAAACGTGGATGTACATTTCCAAAATATAAGTTAAAAAGGAAATAAAATAAAACCTACATACAGCAACAGTGTTGTGTGTTGTGTAGGCTCCTACTGGTTATGTGCAAATGGCTTTAGACACCTATTAGGTTCATAAATTACCATTAAGCATATATTCAACACAAAAAAACTGTGACAATTTGTTGTTGACAAAGGACAGCTGGACATATAAATGGCCCCATTACCTTCAGTAGCTTAGGGCCTCATCAAACCTAAATCCAGCCCTTCATATGGTTTTGGAGATGGATCTGAAAGTGTACAAGTAGTGTTTGTAAAAGACGCTACTGGTTCTGAAGAATGTGGAATGTTTCCTACGCAAACTTCAACCATGTTATTCTAGCCAGATGTTCCTAATCTACTTGTACCTCTCCTGCCCCCTTGCAAAAAACAAACCCCTGTTTCTGCAGGGTTTGGAATTGAATGCGGTGTTTGGGACTTTTTTTTTAAGATGCAAAATGTACACACAATTACCGCATTCGTACACATCATATTGTGCCTTATTTATCCAAACGCAGACCACGAACAACCCTGGTTATTGTGGCTCAAGGACCCAATTTATCCTTGGCAAACAAAAAGGCCCTTTTTTTGGGCAGCTCGTACTAGTTCATCTAGGGACATGGGTGGCGCTGTGGGTTAAACCACAGAGCCTAGGGCTTGCCGATCAGAAGGTCAGCGGTTCGAATCCCCGCGACGGGGTGAGCTCCCGTTGCTCAGTCCCTGCTCCTGCCAACCTAGCAGTTCGAAAGCACCTCAAAGTGCAAGTAGATAAATAGGTACCGCTCCAGCGGGAAGGTAAACGGCGTTTCCGTGCGCTGCTCTGGTTCGCCAGAAGCGGCTTAGTCATGCTGGTCACATGACCCAGAAGCTGTACGCTGGCTCCCTCGGCCAATACAGCGAGATGAGCACCGCAACCCCAGAGTCGGTCACGACTGGACCTAATGTTCAGGGGTCCCTTTAACCTTTTTACTAGTTCATCTACTAAGTCAAATATTCAGTCGAGTTTCCAATGGCCCCACATGTTTATGTGGGAAGAAATACAGGTTGATCTGCTCCTTAATTATTCTCAGCACCTGCTGAGGAATGAGATCAGGCCTGTATGTAGTGTCCCAGTAATTTCCACCCTTTCCCCTTGGATCAGACACTTTATAGAAAACCTTAAATATGACCCCTCCCTTTATTCTTTGTTTTTGTTTCAGGAGATTGCAGATCTCAGAAAGCAGTTTCCTCTGCTGGCAGATGATATTCAGATCCCGGAGTACTTTGAAAAAGAGCAGTTTTTCTCCACTGTCTTCCGCATAAGCTCAGCAGGAATGCAACTTTGGACCCATTATGATGTAGGTAATATGTCTCTAAGCATCTTTTAACAAAGAACGATGACAAGCTCATCTTACGCTTTATTGGCAGCGTAACTGAAACGGTTCTTAACCTGAAGCACCACTAGTGGAGTCTGTAACCTGAAGCGTATGTAACCCGAGGTACCACTGTATTGTGATAACTGAAATTCTTTTCTGGTCGCATGCCAAGTAATACTTGTCATTTTCACATTTTTAGGTAATGGATAACTTCTTAATTCAGGTGACCGGAAAGAAGAAGGTTGTACTGTACAGTCCTCGTGATGCACCATATTTGTATTTATCAGGTATGGTACATGCTACAGGAACTAAACTTTCACTTGTGCAGTGGGACTCCCCCTCCCTGCCTCCTCCTTCCCCCCAGAAACTACTCCAATGGAGACCCTCCAGAGCAGATTTGGGGGGCACACAAGCGAAAGGAGAAATCCAGTTGCATAAATGGAAGTCTGCCTTCCTAACAATGTATTCTGCCCTTGGGGTTTTATCTAGCTAGGCCAGAGCAGATCCACTGAAGTCAATGAGCTTCAATTAGTCATGTCCATTGATTTCAGTGGGTCTGCTCTGACTTAGCTGGATACAACCCATTTTCTTCAGTGGTGGGCAGCTTACTACTCACATGACCTGCTGGATCAAACCAAAGGCCTATCCTGTCCCATGGCGACCCACCAGATGCCTCTGGCGAACCCACGTGAAGCAGGGCATGACAACAGCAACATTTCCTTGCTGTTGCTCTCTGGTAGCTGCTATTTGTTGTCAAACTGCCTCTGAACCTGGAGTTTCCATTTAGCCATAACAATTGATGGTCATTGGCCCCTGGGATAGCCCAGCGGGTAGAGCATGAGACTTTTAATCTCAGGGTTATTCCATACTAAGTAATGCTTTATTCCACTTTTTTTACAGACCAGATGTTAAGCGAACTGCCCTGTAATTTTCAGGATGCCTTTTTTTTTAAAAAAACAGCATTGTCTAGGATTGTGAGCACATTGCTTTCTAAACAACTCCACATCTCCTGGGTCAGCACTTAGTCACTTCCAAGCTATAAAAAAAGTGGGGAACACCCCCAAACCCCAACCAGACAAATCCAGTCCTTTCCCCCCCTGAGATAGCTAGGCTGATTAGGCAACATATGAACCAGGTGCAAATTGGTAGAGATCATTGGACAGTTACTTCGATTGGCAGTTTGCATTCTAGATGAGACTGAGTAGAAGATTCTGTTCAGAATGATCCATACATTCAAGCAATCTTTACGGAAATCACTTGAGTGGAGGAACATAACAGGCTTGTAGCAAAATCCTGTTGTGCTATGTTTACTTTTGTAGCCTTATGAGGCTTTGCCCTCGGGTGGGAAAAATATTGTGCCCAGGAAAGGGGAAATGGGAGTCAACAGACACTCAAGGAATAGTTTCAGAGAAAAAGCTTTATTTCTACCATCCATGAACTGGTAGAAGGAGCAAGTGTGATAACTCACAAAAGGCATGCCGAGTTCACAGTCATGTGCACAGAGTATATATCCCCTTCCAGTTCCCTCCTCTTTTCTCCTCCCTCAGGAGTCCTGCCCATGAGTTCCTCTGAGCATGAACAGAAAGCTCCCCTGTCTTGGGACTCTTTTGGACTCTTTGCACCCTTCAGAAGCCTTGCGTTCAGCATGTTCAGATGTGTTGCAACTGGAATGAGATAAGATTCAGTTCTCAGGCCTTGCTTTGAACAGAGCCTATTCATTAGCTTTTTGAAGCCTTCTTGTACTGATAAAAAGTAACGGTTTGCCTACGCACATCATCTTGTGAGAATAAGCAGAGGAAAGCTTTAGCTGTGGATTTTTAGAAGACAAAAGGAATTTTGGACAGTTTTGAGGCCTGGGGTGATTTCACAGACAGGATTTGGGTATCCTGTCCCTTCACTTTCAGTGAAAACAGGTTCTAGTATTTTTAGGATTGAGGGTAAGTATGTCAGCCGTTCTGATGAATGTTTCCTTTAAAAGTACACCGTGGCTGAATTGGATTCACTTATATTTGATAGCTGCAAATGTCCGCTAGAGTAATAGAAATAGGGTACTATTGACAGCACACAGGAGTGTATACACACACATGCAGTTTTTCCTCTCTGCCTTTTCCTACATTGGGATACCTGCATAGTATGTTTGCATCCCTGAGAGTAATCGAATAGCAAAACAGTCATGTCCATTGTTTGTTCACATCTTCATTAGGTACCAAGTCAGAGGTGCTAGATGTGGACGAGCCAGATTTGAAAAAATACCCTCTCTTTGTCAAGGCCAGACGTTATGAATGCCAGCTAAATGCAGGAGATGTCTTGTTTATTCCAGGTAAGCGGACACAGAAATCTCGTTTTGTTTTCCTCCATTACTTCTTGGATTGCTGTTTAAGGGGCTTAAGGTGTACAGTGTATGTAACAATCCAAAAAACTTACGGTGGTATGATTAATCAGCTTAAATCTCATGGTGCAGCCGTGTGTGTGTCGCTGTGGATTTTTCCAAGAGGATGCATCTTTTAAAAACTGCACCCAAATGAATGCTGCATCACACCTACAAAAATTATGTATTGGGTATGCTTTGCATGTGGATACATTTTCAATATAGCTTGTTTCAAAACTGACCTGGCATAATTATGTTAGCATAATAATAGCATTTCAGAGTACTGACAGCATTGCAGACGCTGAGGACACTAGGCAGTTGTAGCTATCTGCTCTCCTCAAGAGGGTTTAAGTATTTAAATAGCACACAAGCGGACTAAAATCTAATCAATGTACTTGCATCAGAATACATGACATGCAGTTTAAGACAGCATTAATGTTCAGGTGAGGAAATAGTTGCATTCACAAGTCTTTGTTTTGTAATAAGTGCGATTAATCTAGCCTACCTGGGAAAATGGCAGAGTGGACTGTTGCAAACTTAGCACTTCAGTTTTCTTAGAAAACGTGAATGCAGTGTTGACTGAATTAGATATCATTTCTGGAAATGAGGATTGGTGTATAAAGCAGAAAATCACATTTCCCCCCTTAACACTTACTGCCATTTTTTTTCAGTTAACCATGGTGCTGCATTTTAGCAACCTGAGTCCTCTGCTATACAGGTTTTTCAAGCTTTCTTCCTTTAAACAGTAAAAAGTAAGTCCCTGAAGACTTACAAAAGGCTATGTCTGAATACTATTAAGATAAGGACTCATTTCTATGAACTGATCTTTGCTGGTTTGAGGTTAAAATACTGTCTTCTTCAAAATGTGTCGTTGGGAGTCTTTATTTCAATTTATGCTTAAATCAGGCCCCTGCAAATTATGAGCCACTAAATCAAACCTAGCTGCCTGCCCATGGCAAAGCAGATCACTAGCAAATAAATATACCTCCTATTTTTGCTGCCAGGCTTGTGCTGTGGAAACAGGGGTAGGTGTCAAGCACTTGGCAGGTCCAGATTGCATGGTAGGTGTGCAGCTTGGTGAGGGCATTACATAGTCCTGCTCCTAGGTATTGCATTAGTCACACAGGATCTTAGGACTGGGTGACTGAGAATATAGTCATACTGTACTGTGTTCTCAGCTGTAGAAAATCATAAGCTCCACCTAACTTACAGAAATTAATATTTACAGAAAAATACTGAATGCTGAATACTGAAATTATAGCAGTCTCTGCCAATCTGAAACATTAAAGTACAATTACTGTTTGCTAGCCATAAAAATTGGTATTTTTTATATAAGAAAAACACATCAGAGCATCTTTAACTGTTCACAGCAATATCTTACAGATTCTAGTTACTGTATTCAAGGCATTTTCATTCAAAGTTTTTCTCTCTCTGCTTATAGCTTTGTGGTTCCATAATGTGACTTCTGAGGAGTTTGGCGTGGGAGTCAATGTTTTCTGGAAACACCTTCCTTCTAATTGCTATGATAAGACAGACACCTATGGAAACAAAGATCTTGCGGCAGCCTCAAGAGCAGTACAGATTTTAGACAGGGCACTGAAAACCCTAGAAGAGCTACCAGAGGAATACAGAGACTTTTACGGCCGGAGAATGGTTTTACGGATTCAAGAAAAAACCTACAGTACTAACTATGAGTAGTTTTTTTTACAGACATCTCATGAGCTGGCCTACAGACATTGCACCACTCGCCACTTAATGTGTGTGTTTGTTGGAACTTTGCCCCAAGTTTATATAAAAGTAAAGCTGGAGTACTGGTCCATTAATGAATAGACACATAATTTGTCACCAAAAGAATTTATTTAAAACAAGTTTTAAATAGTTTAGATTATACAATACAAAGAGATGTGGGTGGTGCTTCTTTTCTCTAACATTTCTTCTAAAAACTGCTCTGTAAGTTTGTGGTAGCTTCAAGCAACTATTTGCACACAGGGCTCTCTGGACCAGGCGATTTTAAATATATAAAGAAGAATAAAAAACGGTAAAGTATCCCCCCCCCCCGAACTGAAATACAAAGTTTATACAAGCAAAGCCTACACAGCCTTGCCGCTGCCCCCCAAGCTTGTGGAGTTCCCGCTGTACTCCAAAGGCTTGGGGCTTCGGGGACAGCCTTTGTAGCCTCCGCAGGGCAGCGGGGTGAAGGCACCCTGCTGCCCTGCAGAGGCTTTGCACAGCCATCCCCAAGCTAGAAGAGGGAGACGGAGCACACCGTCTCGCTGTCCTGGCTTCAGGGACAGCCTTTCTAGCCTCCGCAGGGTGCCTTCACCCCACTGCACTGCAGAGCCTTGAAAGGCTATCCCCAAAGCCAAAACAGCAAGACGGGGCGCTGTGCAGCCCTCCGTCTCACTGTTCTAGCTTGGGGATGGCTGCGCAAAGCCTCCGCAGAGGAGGCTTGAAAGGCTGTCCCCGAAGCCTCAAGCCTTTGGAGTGCACCTGCGCTCCAAAGGCTTCAGGGAAGCAGCGCTTCCCCCCACCGCCAGCCCCACAAGCTCGGGGGGCAGCAGCAAGGCTGCGACCTGCCCTTTTAGAGGGGCAGAACAAGAAAAAAAAATTCCCCCTGTTCTCCCCCTCCTATGCGTCCTATAGAGCGAAAAATACGGTGCTTTAAATTTGCCTGGTTGTTTCTTAAAGCCAAACTTAATTAGTCCACCTTGCCTTGGTAGATGACTATGTCTCCTGTATAGACATACTTGGTATATGAGAAGGTAACATTCACATTTCTAGACCAAAACCTAAAGAGTGTTTGAAGGGGACTGGCTAGTTTAAAGCAAGCAGCTTTAAACTAGTGCAATCTTTTTTTGCTGCTATTTGCTGCCGTCAAATGGGAGTACTTAAAAGAGAGCAACTAGTCAAGAGCTGTGGATTTATCTGATGAAGCATGGAACCCTAATGAAAGCACTACTATTAGAGAAACAACGGTCTGTGCAGGAGGTGGGGGGGGTGTTCTCTTGGAACACTGGAGAAATTATTCAGTGAGCTCCTTTTGTCAACAGCAGCAATTTAGAGAAAACAGCATTCTATCACATGAATGGGTAACAATACTCTTAATGACTGTAAAACAGGCAAGCATTATAGTCACTGAATGAAATCCAATGCTTCCACTATGATTATGTAACAGCTTCTGACACAGGAGAGGCATCTGCTAGCGTAAGACATGGAGAGGCAATTTTCTCCCTCTTCCCTCTGTAATCCCCCACATTGTGTTCTATGATGTTCTGGAGGATCCCCCAACTCTCTGGAACTGACTGAGGGACGCAGTGGGATGTAAGAGGGAAAAAAGGAGAATACCACCTCCTTTCATATTAGTCGACACCTCCACTGGATTAAAAGACATCCCATTAAGTGGAGCAGCAGCACAGGATTCTACTCATTTGCATTTTGCCCAAGGGGATGATGTTTCAAGGTCAGAACATGATTTAATATATTCTTCCTTAAACACTAGAAATCTTTCATCTTGGTTATAGAAAGCTGTCGGTCTCATTCCGACATGGCAGCCTTTTTAAAAACACTGTAAAATAGATGTCCAACAATCAGAACAGCTTAAGTACTGACTGGAACAACTAGCAACCACTTTTTCACTCTTCAAATTATTTTCAGTTTTAATTAAGAATGGTGACTCAATATGAACATTCTTAATTAAAACTGAAAATAATTTGAAGAGTGAAAAAGTGGTTGCCAGTTGCTAAACTGGTAAGAGAACCATTTCAAAATATATCAACACTTAATGTAGGGAAAATGAATTGCTTATTCATAAAAGCAGCTTTCAAAGGCCAACAGTAGTTTCCTGTATGCCACATTGAAAAAAAATATTTATTGGCACAGAAAACCAACTTAACATGTTCATACTATGGAAGTTAGTCTTATTCCACTATTCTGGTCAACATCAGCTTTCAAATTGATACTAGAACTGTCACTGCTAAAATCTACAAATTTTGGTCACTATACAGATGGTTAAGCCACCCCAACAGGAATGGCTTTCAATTATTTTGTAAAGTGAGCTCCACAAATGGAAGTGCAAAAACTTTGCTTACTTCTCATAAGTAAATCAAAAGTGCTGCAGAAACATATGATTGGAATGTGCTGACTGCAAAACTGCTCCTAACATTCAGTAATGCAAATTGGTATCCCGGCTACAGAAAAAACCCTCATTATCTGTATGATTGCCATTTGGTAACAGGAACTCGTAAGAGATAGTCTATGGATGCTGCAGTCACTTTAACGATAGCTCTCTGTAAATTCTTAACCATGTGGATGGTTATCAAATGGCAATCATACAGGTTCTTACAGGTTGATAATGTTACAGGTTATGGCAAATCTTAGAATAATATTAGTTGCACCAGGTTTTGGAAAAATTCCTAGTATAATCTGAAATTTTCCAAAGACTGGTGCAACTAATATTATTCTAAGATGTACCATAACCTTCAAGATTATCAATCTGTAAGAATCTGTGGTTTGATTTTTAGCAAAACGCATTTGCCACAATTGCCTAACAGTCTCACAATATAAAAGTTCAAAAATGCATTAAGTTAAATCAAGCTTTCATATTAATAGGGAATGTTGAAACAGCAGCAAGATAATACATTCTTGGTCACTTAACAAAAATAGATGTTTAATACTCTTAAGTCTTAAAAAAGGTTATTCACTAGTAGATGTTCAGCAATGGTTAGAAGTTGCACAGCACCTCTAAGGCAACAGTATAGTCATTATGCACCTTATTTCCCATGCAAAGTTTCATTTATACTTAGTTGTTATGAATATTTAGCCTCTTGGCATAGCCATAGACACAGTTCATGTCAACATTACCAGCTTACTGCATTGCTTGTGCTATGGCTATGCCAAGGGGCTAGATACCAATGTTGGCAACATAATCCATGTTATCTCATAGTTCTTTAGTTCTAGAATTGAGTGTTGAGTATTTCTGAATGATTAGTTGTTTTATTCTTTAGTTTTAATAATAAAAGCGACTAATCATTCAAAAATACTCAACACTCATAAATGTATGCCATCCAAAACATTTTAGGATGCAAATTATTGAGCCCGGATCTGAATACTCTACTCACAAAAATCCACACTTGTAAAGCAAACATTAGTTCCAACTGATGTTCAGAAAATTAGTCAGATGAACTGGTGTGGCTTTTCCTCAGGAATCTTATCGTTTCAACCAGAACAAAATAATTTCTTTAAGCCAGGAATTTGTTGTTGCTCCTCAGTTGCAAAAGCAAGACAAGATTGGCTTCACTGAAGGTCTTAAAAAGTAAGTATTAGGGCACACAGCATTTCCAGGACTTAGGAGAAACCACATTCTCAAACTGTCAAGTCAAAGTTTAAAATGTATTTTTGCAGTTAACAAGAGTATTTTGATATATTCACTGTGTCAGAATACTTCATGAACTCTGAAGTGGTTTTCTAAGGAAGGTGCTTCATCAGCAAAATGAAGCTGGCTATTTACATTTACACCAAGCTCCTTCAGAATTTGCACAAATCTCTTATGCTCTTTTCCAATCCATGCCCTCATTGTATCAAATACCTGGTATGGTGTAACATGTGCATTAACTGAAATCCCAGTCTCTGAAAAATCTTTCAGCACATCAGGGTAGGTCACCCAAGTATTGCTTCCTCCAGAATGGCCACCATCGAGCCAGTAAATTGCTCTTATGTTTTTTATGAAGGCATTTGTGTCCTTTTCCTTTTTAGCTTCCTTTAGTTCATGAAGTAATTGATTCAAGACAACACAACCTTTACTGAACCCTATTAAAGTGAATGATGCTTCACCAATCACAGAAGGCTCAACGAGGTTCATGGCAGAGCTGTTGAAATATTCACAGTCTCTTCCCCTTTCCGTTGCGGGGCATCCATTAGTAGTAGCAACAGTAGGTGATTGACAAGCAATGGCCTTTGCATCCTTGCTGAAATTATACAGGCTTTTCTGAGACAGAAGAACATTTTGAGCAAGTTTAAACGCATTAACTAGTAATGCATGAAGATGTTTGAAGGCTCCAAAATCAGTGCTGTGTTCAGGTGCACCAAACATATTGCTTGCCACAAAATTGTCATAGCAGCTGAATTTGTGCAAATGCATACGGGAACATTTTATAACCCAAATGTAACTCTGAGGGAAACGGCGACCCAGAATAGAAGCAACGTTTTCTAAGCACCATTGTTCCCACTGGAAATTTTCTGGATGGCAAACCATAATTTCATGATAGTTCTGAAATAAAACAACATATAAAGAGCCTTACTATTTGGAACACAACATGCACAATTAATCACTTAAATTATAATTGTACAAGTAGGTTGCTGGGAAAGGTTATTCTTGGCAACCAACAAAATTTTAATAAGGCATGCACTTGAAAATGAAATTAGAAAACAGCATAAAGTGGAGTATGTGAATCTCAACTGAAAGAATTAAAATGTTTGGAATAATTAGGAAAGAGACTGAAAACAAATCAAGTATCATTATGCCATTGTATAATTTAAAGTTGTGAACACCTTTAGAATACTTTGTAGCTCTGACTGCCTCATCTCAAAAGACATATTAAAGTGACTGAACATTGGAACACCTTCCCTGCAAGCAAACATGTACAGTTTCTCAAGTAATCATGGCATTTTCTCTAGCTCCTCCCAACCTGTCACCCACCCCCTGCCCCAGCAACCAAGGCAATAGTCACTCTCAATTTTCATCCAATGATGATGAAGAATCCTTGCAAACTTCTGCATTGTCACTACTGGTATACAGTGCTTTTAAAACATGTCAAAATCTTCCTACTTTTAGTTAAGTATTTTTATTTATTTACTTGATTCAGGGGGGCCTGCTGTCCCCCTCGCTATGCCCATGGTGAAGAGCACCAAGTGAAGAAACTTCCAAGTGCCAGTTTTCCCTCTACACTGGGCACCAACCAACCATCTCCTTGGTGCTTACACCTGTGCATTTCTATTAATATTCTGTGTGCTATCTCTTGCATAATACGTCTACAAGCAGTCTGCACTCGCAAACGGAACTATGCAGGAGAGATGCACATCTTAACATGGGGAGCAAAAACGCCAGAGAGTTCCTGGTCGAAAGGATTTAACCTTCACAGGCGCTCCATCAGAAGCTGGAAAAACCAGCATCATGAGCAAGAAATATTAAGTTCTGGCGAGCGGACTGAAAAAATTTAGGGCCTAAACAGAAGCTATGGCTTCTTCCAGAAAATCACCTCTGCTTGGGTATCCAACAGGAAGAGGTGGCAGGAGAGGTTCGTCTCCATCAGTCCGCAGCTTCGGAATCCCTCAGGAAATAACACGCCACTCGCTCTTTCGGTACAGCATGAAGCTCTTAACTCGAGGGTCGCGGGTTCGAGTCCTACCTTGGGCAAAAGGATTCCTGCATTGCGGTGGGGCGGGGTTGGACTAGATGACGCTCGGGACCCCTTCCAAACCCTAACTAGCCACGTCTACTCAAGAGGCAAGATCCGTTTCTCCCAGGCTCTCTGAAAGGCAGCTGGGCTCCCTTCTTCCTACACCGCCGCCGGGTACCTTCCTCCCCTCAGCCTTACCTGCACGTCCCCGGGAAAATAGACGACATGATGCTGAGGCGGCTCCGGCAAAGGGCCGGCGGCGGTGGGCGGCGGCAGCAGCAGCAGCACGTCGTTGGCTCGGAAGGGCTCGGCGCCCGGCACCTCAGGGAGCCGCAGCCACGGCAGGTTCAGCCGAGGCGACGACGAGGAGGAGGAGGAGGCTCCGCCGCTACTACTACTACTACTACGGCCGCCGCCGCTTCCTCCGGCGCTCCCGCCGCCCGAGGGCCCCGACAAGCAGCTGGCCGGAGCTCCTCGCAGGCTCATAGTCCGCGCGAGGCAGAGGAATGCGGAGCCGACGAGTCCCCTCAGGACGGAGGAGGCAGGTGGGCAGCGCCTGCTCATGGAGCCTCCGCGGCGAGAGCTCCGCCTTCCTCCCTCACGCGCGCTCGCGCACTGACCGGCCTCCCAACGGCTTCCGCAGACGAAAACAAACAGGCCAGCCAACCAACCGCCCACGCCTCCGGGGCGGAGTCACGCCGACCGCGCAGGCGCCCGAGAGGGAGCGAAAGGAGCTTTCCTGGGAGGGGAGGGGCGGGGAAAGAGTCGCCCTATCGTGTGATGGGAAGCTTCGGTTCCTCTCCGCTGATTGGGTGTGGGTGGCAGGGAGGGAAGCTCAAAGAGGGGAAGTGCGCGCTCAGTTAGTTCTGTAACGGATTTTTTTCTTTCAAAAACAGAGAGAGGACTTTATGCAAATAAGTACGACGATTTATTTATTTATTTATTTTCCCATTTTTTAAAAAAATGTTTTCCAAATTTATAACAAACAAATAAAAAGAAAACATCAAAAAACAAACAAATAAACATTTATCCTAACTGTAATAATTCCACTTTTGTTAAAATTGTTGGGTGACTTCCTCCAGTCCCCCTGGCTGAGTTTCCATATAAATCATTGTAGCAGTTTTCCAAAACTATTTTCACATAAAATTTACTTGGTCAATTACGGTAACATCTTTCTTTCTTTTCATTATTTTTTTTTTTGCCATAGTCTTCTACAGCATCACTTATTTAAGTCCTAGGCTATCTGATACTCGCAAGTAATTCTATTTATTTTTTTGAAATTGTTTTTATTGGTTTTCACAATATTATAAACAAACAAACAAACAAACACACAAGACAAACAAACATAAATCATAGCCTTATTGAAAATTACACTTATTAACTTTGTTAAGTGACTTCCCTGCTTCCCCTTGGTTGAATTTCATTGCATATCCTTTTAACGGTTTCCCAAGTCACAATTCTTATAAAATTTAACTTAAACAGTAACATCCTTAAATCTTCACTTTATGAAATTAAACATATTAAATCATCATTTAACATAAATAAAATCCTAAGTCAAGTATCTGCAAGCTGTTTTCAGTTAGTTTAACTTAACATATTTAACTAAATAATCATTAAATTTAATCCACTCTTCCTGATACTCCTCCTCCTTCTGGTCGTGGACTCTTCCGGTTAGGTCGGCTAGCTCCGAAAAATCCATCATCTTCATCTGCCATTCTTCTATCGTTGGTAATTCTTGGGTTTTCCACTTTTTAGCTAACAAAATAAGAGCAGCAGTTGTGGCATACAAAAATAATTTAACATATTTCTTGGGCAAGCAAGTAATTCTATTTAGGTTATCTTAACATATTTAGATAAATAGTCTTTAAATTGCTTCCATTCCTCTTGGTACTCCTCCTCCTTCTGGTTGCGGACTCTTCCGGTCAGGTCGGCTAGCTCCCAAAAGTCCATCATCTTCATCTGCCATTCCTCCACTGTTGGTACTTCTTGTAATTTCCAATTTTTGGCCAAGATTTTTTGATTTTTAAAAAAACGGGCTCCTTTTTAAGCTGCTCCTTCACTATCTAAGGATGGGGTCACCTTGGGATAGGGCCATGTCCCAGGGCACTTACCTCAGGGTGAACTGTTTTATACTAATTTACAATATTATTCTAAATGATTCGTGTGCTAAAACATTTTCTTTTGCATTTGAGAAAGAGAACCAAAGGTTGTTGCCCAGGCAACAACACCCTGTTTGTGCGGGTGTCATTGTGCAATGGTCATTGCGGTCACACTTAAGCCTGTTCCATCACCTTCCGGAGCCGAAAGTGGTACGCATGTTGGTCGCATGTCAATTGGATGCACGCAAAATGTCTGCCACCTGAATAACTTATTCTTTCACCCCCCCCCCCACATCTGTTTTTGAAAACCAAAGTTAGCAAGTTGGTGGATGTAGAGGTGCAAGTCATTAGCCTTGCCTAGGGTGCAAAATGGAGGGACGCGGGTGGCGCTGTGGGTTAAAGCACAGAGCCTAGGACTTGCCGATTAGAAGGTTGGCAGTTCAAATCCCTGCGATGGGGTGAGCTCCCGTTGTTCGGTCTCTGCTCCTGCCAACCTAGCAGTTTGAAAGCACGTCAAAGTGCAAGTAGATAAATAGGTACTGCTCCGGCGGGAAGGTAAACGGCATTTCCATGTGCTGCTCTGGTTCGCCAGAAGGGCTTAGTCATGCTGGCCACATGACCCGGTAGCTGTCTGCAGACAAACGCCGGCTCCCTCGGCCAATAAAGCGAGATGAGCGCCACAACCCCAGAGTCGGCCACGACTGGACCTAATGGTCAGGGGTCCCTTTACCTTTATCTTTAGGGTGCAAAATAACTTGGCACCAGCATTTCCCATACCTCTGTCTGGCCCTTGAGACATTTCTCCAAGGCCACACCTCTCATTAGTCCTGCTCTGTACCCTCCAAGAATACTTTCCCAGCCAAAATGTGTCCTTGAACTTGGACCACCTTGGCTGTTAGGCCTGGAAGACCTGCTCTCTGCCTTGCAGGCCTTTCCCACCTGGCCTGCGATGGCAGTGCCATGACTGACTCCAACTACAAAAGCTGAGGCTGCTGAAGAGGCCAGAGACCATCTTGGCTGTCTCTTAGCACCAACCCAGGTCATTGAGCCTGAGCTTCCACAGCCGCTTGTTTGCCATGAACCACCATTGGCAGGATTGGCAGCAACAACAGCTGATATGATCACATTTTTAATATTCTGTTGGGAGCTGCCCAGAGTGCCTGGGGAAATCCAGCCAGATGGGCGGGGTATCAATAAATTACTATTATTATTATTAGCTTATGATAATCTTTGATTCTCTTGTTAATTGTGCTGTTTTAAATGTGCATTTTACATCTGACATCCTTTAGTAATATTTTATTTTGAAATGTTTTTTATATATGCTAATGCAACCGGTGAAGAGAGCCAGTGTGGTGTAGTGGTTAAGAGCGGTAGTCTCGTAATCTGGGGAACCGGGTTCGCGTCTCCGCTCCTCCACATGCAGCTGCTGGGTGACCTTGGGCCAGTCACACTTCTTTGAAGTCTCTCAGCCCCACTCACCTCAGAGTGTTTGTTGTGGGGGAGGAAGGGAAAGGAGAATGTTAGCCGCTTTGAGACTCCTTAAAGGGAGTGAAAGGCGGGATATCAAATCCAAACTCTTCTTCTTCTTACCAACAAAAGTGATTTTACTTCTCATTACATTTCCTAAAATGTGGTGCAAGCACACTTGCAGTTAGAAATATGTGGCACTTAAGCCCATTATCCTTTTTGCGGAAGATACTGTTTCAACCTCAAAGTTTTCAGGAGTACAAAAAACTTTACAAAAACAAACACTAACTGGAGAAGAACAGCCCAATAATCATTCTCAGCAGCCACAGAACACGAAGTATTCATTGGAAAATAAAACATATTGTTGCACATCTTATTTGTTCCGCTGCTTTCCTGCTGCAACCCCACACATTTTGTGTCCTTTGGAATGGCTGCGTTCTGTCAGTGTAAGGATAATGTTTTATTTTGCTGGTGAAAGGTGATTTAATAGCGATCCTTCCCTCATCTAGGTGGCATGAGGTGGGTAGGATCACACTGTTACTTTTTAATGTGAAATATACTTTTGTTATCTAGCTAATATTCTATTGACTTCTAAATATAAAATGAACTCTGATCACCACAAGATGGTGCTGCACATTCTAGCTTGAATAATAAATTTACTATATCCTATATTTTACCATCTGATTATTAGATTTACCCATAAGGTTTTCAGTGATAGTATATATACCAGCAAACTCTTTTGACATTTGTTAAGAAACTGATTAGGCAGCACAACTGTAAAGTTTTAACATTTGAGTTTTTTACATGGAGGGTTCCCCCTGCAATAGCTGTCTCTGTGTGACTCTCACATTTTCTAGTTGTCCTTAAATTATCTCACAAAATTTTGTTTCAATTAATAATTGTTATTGTCGCTCCACTTTTCAGCCCCCAAAGGCCCCCAGACCACCTTATAGATCGGTACAAACAATAAAGTCCTTGCCAATAGGCTATCAATCTAAAAATATAGGAAGAATTTGCTGCAAGAGAGGTAGATGGAGCTGAGATCAAAGCATCTACTGGGTGACAGGGTTGTTGTAAGACCAAAACGGGGAGCAGAACCATGGCATTTATGCAGGGCTGGATTTAGGTTTGATGAGGCCCTAAGCTACTGAAGGTAATGGGGCCCTTTATATGTCCAGCTGTCCTTTGTCAACAACAAATTGTCACTGTATTTTGTGTTGAATATATGCTATATTTATGGACCTAATAGGTAATCAGTCATACCAACAGGCTAAAAAACAGTTTCTATCCGTGGGCTGTTAGGCTGCTGAACGGAAAATAATATAGTGCAACTGACTTTCGGGGTTAATGTGTTGTGTGACAAGTACAGAGTACAATGAGATTGAGTGTTTGGGGGGGAAGGGAGGCTCGGTTAATTTCATTGTACATGGGTTGTACATTTACAATGAAGGTATTATTATTATTATTATTAAAGCCATTTGCACATAACAAAATATGTATTTTATCAAAGTAATTGTTGAACTGAAAGACAATTAAGAAGAAGTATATTAATAGTGAAATATAATTAAGAAGTATATTAATACAGTGATACCTCTGGATGCGAATGGGATCTGTTCCAGAGCCCCATTCGCATCCTGAAGCGAACGCAACCTGTGTCCGCAGGTCGCGATTCGCCGCTTCCGCACATGCGCGTGACGTCATTTTGAGTGTCTGCGCATGCGCAAGCGGCAAAACCCGGAAGTAATGTGCTCCGCTACTTCCGGGTCGCCACGGAGCGCAACCCAAAAATACTTAACCTGAAGCTACTTCAACCTGAGGCATGACTGTAGTGAAATAATTATTAAGCTCTAACTGTATGTAGGTTTTATTGTATTTGTTTTTTATCTCGTATTTTTGGAAATGTACATCCAGGTTTTTTTCCCTTTAAATTTTTTGGGGGCCCCCAAGAGAGTGGGGCCTTAAGCTATAGCTTGTTTAGCTTATACGTAAATCCGGCACTGCATTTATGCCACGGTGAGCTCCTTGTAGCAAAGTCAAGATGTAAATGTCATAAAATATGGAGTGTTGTAAGAGAGAACCTGCTGCTGCTGCTGCTTGCTCCAAAGTGCAGTAATCTGGACCTCACTTTAGCAAGCAAATATTGCCATTGCTTTGCGATTGACGACGTTCCCTTGAATGGGCATTTTTGTTGTTGTTTAGTCGTGTCCGACTCTTTGTGACCCTCCGGACCAGAGCACACCAGGCACTCCTGTCTTCCACTGCCTCCCGCAATTTGGTCAAACTCATGCTGGTAGCTTCGAGAACACTGTCCAACCATCTCATCCTCTGTCATCCCCTTCTCCTTGTGTCCTCCATCTTTCCCAACATCAGGGGTTTTTTTTCCAGGGAGTCTTCTCTTCTCATGAGGTGGCCAAAGTATTGGAGCCTCAGCTTCACGATCTGTCCTTCCAGTGAGCACTCAGGGCTGATTTCCTTCAGAATGGATAGGGTTGATCTTGCAGTCCATGGGACTCTCAAGAGTCTCCTCCAGCACCATAATTCAAAAGCATCAATTCTTCAGCCATCAGCCTTCTTTATGGTCCAGCTCTCACTTCCATACATCACTACTAGGAAAACAATAGCTTTAACTATACGGGCCTTTGTTGGCAAGGTGATGTCTCTGCTTTTTATGCATGGGCATAGCCATGATTTATGTTGGGTGTGTGTGTGCAAGACACCCACCATCCTCTGTCTAGCAGATTCGGGATGAAATGTTTTAAATTATTTCCTTTTGACCCCAAGGGCTCGGAACGATCTGTCAAAACCTTTCTACAATTTCCACTTTTATTTTTTATTTGTTTACTATATTTTTGGGGGGCGGCAGCTGCTCCCCCCCCGTTGCCGCTACACCCTTGGTAAGGTAGGCGATGCTACCTCGTCAGTGCCCATCCAATATAAAAAACAAACAAACACAAGATTGCGCGAAAGCAGACTTTGCAGAGGAAGAGGAACAAAGCTGGCATCTCCGAGGTCTTTCCTGTAACCAGCCTTTTCTTGCAGAGGAATCTGCAGAGCGATTCAAATCTCAGCGAGAAATTAATCCACGGAGCGATGAGTTTCCCTGGAGGAGCGAGGGGAGGACAAATCCCGCACTCCTCCCGCACCAACAGCAGTGTGAAAATAGTCACACACCAGTTTCCCGGAAGAGGCTCCCAGCAAAGCACTAACCTTCCAAAACTCACGTGGCGTTTGCAGTCTGGGAGGGACAGTCACAGAAAGAAAGAAAAAGTTCCTGTTGTCGGAAGTCTCAGGTTTGTTTTGCCTCCGCGCTTTGCAGATTTTGGCGCAGTTGCTGCCTGGTCGGATGCTGCAAACCAGAGATACTAGTATTGGTTAATAGCAAAATACCCTGAAACTGCTCTGCTAGCCGACCAGGCTTGTTTCCAACATTGTAAGTAGACCACCAGTTAGTCTAGATACAGTTCTGTCTTAATTTTGGGGATTCGTACGGCAGCCCTCCCTCCCCCCAGCTTGGGTTTGCTGTATAATTTTACCCGATCATACATGCCGCGATCAAATAAGATAGACGTACTGAAACAAAAGTCTCATTGTTTTCTTCCTTATACTGAAATCATTTCGAGCAAAATATGTTTTAAAAGTGAAAACAACGCAGTCAGTGCAATCCTGTACGAGTCTACTCAAAAAGTAAGGCACACATTGTTCAGTGGAGCCTATTCCCTTATATGGGGATATAGGGCACTGAGATAAAAGGGTAATTGGTATCAAAAAAGAGAAAACAATCATTTGATTTCCACGAGAAAGAGCGAATCTGTGTTAAATGTGTGTGTGTGTGGGGGGATACAGGCTGTCATTTTGATGTCAGTGGTGTTGTGGGTGCTGCAAAAAGCATCCACAAGGAGCAGTGGCGTAGCGTGGGTTGTCAGCACCCGGGGCAAGGCAAGTAATTTGCGCCCCCTAACCCGTGGATTTGCGCCCCCTAACCCCCAGATGTTGCGGCCGGCCCCCCCCGCACCCCCCACACTACGCCACTGACAAGGAGCACTGACCCCATTTTTAAACAATCGTCTGGAAGCATCTAGATTGCAACCTAAATTTGGCATTTAATCTATAACAATGTGGAAAATTTCATAGCACAACTGCACCTGGTCAAGATGGGCTTGCTAGGCAGAATTGCATGGTGCAGATCGTAATTTATGACAGTGTTACTTACACATGTGCATGTCTGTATATGTACTCTCCAGAAGGGGTGTCCAATTTTAGCTTCCCAGTGCACAGAGAGACAGGGATTTAAAGCCACATAGCAGTGTTCTTCCAACCTGGCTGTTTCTGGACTACAATTCCCATCATCCCTGACCACTGGGCTTGCTAGGTAGGGATGATGAGAGTTGTAGTCCAAAAACAGCCAGAGACCTGTGTGGTGGTGTCATATGCTATGGTTTGCATCCACAAGATTCGTGTGAATGTCAGCATGGAAACAAATGCTTTCATGTAGGGATTTTTCCCCGGGCTAAGGGATATTGTGAAGTGACTGGAAGCGGTTTCCTCCTGTTGAGAGAGAAGGAACACTTTGACATCACCATTGGAGAATGCTACCGGTACCTTGCCTGTTCTGTTGGAATTAAGGAGTATCCTTTTATTACAGGGGCGAAAATGACTTCTGGCAGAACTGGCTTGCGTCTGGCTGCTTGTTTGCTAAACATTTCAGAAGGAAGAAGAAAGGACATTGTTGAGAAAGTAGCAAGAGCTGCGGTTTGTGAGGATAATGGTAAGAATAATGTGGATCTACTCCAAATATGGGACACGGGTGGCGCTGTGGGTTAAACCACAGAGCCTAGGACTTGCCGATCAGAAGGTCGGCGGTTCGAATCCCCGCAACGGGGTGAGCTCCCGTTGCTCTGTCCCTGCTCCTGCCAACTTAGCAGTTCAAAAGCACGTCAAAGTGCAAGTAGATAAATAGGTACCGCTCCAGCGGGAAGGTAAACGGCGTTTCCGTGCGCAGCTCTGGTTGGCAGAAGCGGCTTAGTCATGCTGGCCGCATGATCTGGAAGCTGTCTGCGGACAAACGTTGGCTCCCTTGGCCAATAAAGCGAGGATCTAATATGCACTTTCTTTATAATTTCTCGTTTTAGAATAGCTCAAGCATATTTTTTATTTTTTATCTTTAGGATATCTCAAACATGAAAATGCTTTTAAACCCTCAGGTTGCATATTAATGTCATCATCCTGCACTTAAAGGGTAAAGGTAAAGGGACCCCTGACCATTAGGTCCAGTCGTGGCCGACTCTGGGGTTGCGGCGCTCATCTCGCTTTTTTGGCCAAGGGAGCCGGCGTACAGCTTCTGGGTCATGTGGCCAGCATGACTAAGCCACTTCTGGCGAACCAGAGCACCACACGGAAACACCGTTTACCTTCCCGCCGGAGTGGTGCCTATTTATCTACTTGCACTCTGACGTGCTTTCGAACTGCTAGGTGGGCAGGAGCAGGGACTGAGCAACGGGAGCTCACCCCGTCGTGGGGATTTGAACTGCTGACCTTCTGATTGGCAAGTCCTAGGCTCTGTGGTTTAACCTACAGCGCCACCCGCGTCCCTTCCCTTTATCTTTACCTTACTCCAAATATACCTGGTCTAGCCAAAATTAAAACATCTGCAACAGTTCTAGGCACGTTTGCTTAGAATTCCACTGAACTCTTCTTTGGAACTTAAGCATGTGTGGAATAAGTTTGTCCAGTTGGTTGAGACAAGGGATAAGGCCTTTCCTATAGTGGTGTGGAGGAGCCCTGTGGAATGCACTTGGCTAGCCCACCCTCGGTATTGCCTGTGGAAGGAGCCTTATCCATCTTCATGCACATAGGCCTCTGTCTGATGCGCAACCAGTGTTTGTTTGAAGGGGACCAATGCCAGTGCAAAGAGTGCACATAGGTGTCAGGCGGCAGTAGTCAGCTCCCATGGCTGGTTTCCAGGAACGTACAAGACAAGGAAAAGTTCTTACCATCTGCTTTTTATTCAGTATTTAGAGTTTGGATTTGGATTTGATATCCCGCTTTATCACTCCCCTAAGGAGTCTCAAAGTGGCTAACAATCTCCTTTCCTTTCCTCCCCCACAACAAACACTCTGTGAGGTGAGTGGGGCTGAGAGACTTCAAAGAAGTGTGACTTGCCCAAGGTCAGCCAGCAGCTGCATGTGGAGGAGCAGGCAATCGAACCCGGTTCCCCAGATTACGAGTCTACCGCTCTTAACCACTACACCACACTGGCTTTATTTACAGAGAGAGGCTTGGAACACAGCCGCTTAGGATAACGGTGTTGTCCCGAGTGACTCTCCACACTTCTTTTCTCCCACTTCCTCATTCGTCATTTTCATCATCTCCCCTACAGGTGGTGCTGAAGGCCCTCTGAGTCCTTTGCTCTCCTCCTTTCAAGGCTTGCCAGATTCTGGGAGGGGGTGGTGTCTCGAATGCTTTCCAAAGGCACTGTGTCCGTCAGCTGTTGCCCCTCTGGTGCTTTCTCTTCCTCCTCTTCCTCCTCTCCCATTATTTCCCAGCTTTCCTCCTCACCTGCCTCTGAGCTGTGACCTCCCTCAAACCCCTGTTATAATTCTGAACTGTCTCCTTCTTCTCTGGAAGGGTCAGGCTGGGGAGGCGGTCTCCACCATTCCTCCTCTGCCCAGACCCTGACAATAGGACAGCCTGCCCTGGGATGCAAACCCTGACGGTGGAGGGAGCCTTATGTGAGCAGGATCCCCTTCAGACTGATGCTGACTGGATGTGACCTGTTCTTTCATGGGAGCCCCTCCATGCAGTCATACTTGAATGCCAAAAGTACTTAGGAGAGATCCAAAACTGTGTATTGACAGAAAAGGGCAGACATCAGTTAGCTGGAGTGAATAAGTTCCGTATTTGTTGCTCTATAAGATGCACCAGACCATAAGATGCACCTAGTTTTTGGAGGAGGAAAACAAGAAAAAAAATATTCTGAATCCCAGAAGCCAGAACAGCAAGAGGCTTGGGGCGGCAGCCTGTCGCCCGAAGCAGGGGGAGCCCTCCGGAGGGCTCCCCGTGCTTCGGGCGAGTGTTCGCAAGCCTTGCGCGCCCGGCGGGAGCTCCCGCCGGGCGCGCAAGACTTGGGGCGGCAGCCTGCACCCCGAAGCATGCAGAGCCCTCCGGAGGGCGCCCCGTGCTTCGGGCAGGTGTGCGCAAGGCTTGGGGCGGCAGCCGCGGCTGGGGGGGGGGAATAAATTTTTTTTATTCATTTCCCCCCCCAAAAAACGAGGTGCGTCCTATGGGCCGGTGCGCCCTATAGAACGAAAAATACGGTATCTGTCCATGTAGTCCAGCATTATCTGCTCTGGCTATCAGTGGCTCCCTAGGGTCTCAGTCTTTCCCATTACCTGCAACTTCAGGGTTGTTGATTCGGTAAGAAAATTGCACTCTGCACATTCTCAGAGGCACTTGAATGTACGTATTCCAATATTAGCCGTGGTCCTGGAAACGGATGGTGTATCTAAGCCCCCTGGCACAAATGAAGCTTTGATGAGAAAACATTAGTTGAGCTTTCAAGCTTTCCGTTCTCACCAACCCAACCAAACATTGACGTTGATGCTCCTGAAGCTCTGAAGCCGTATGTTGGGTGTGTGAAGTATGTATAGAAAGTCCTGCCTCGGGGCAGGAGCTGAGACTAAACGACACTCTTGAGTCCCTTCCAGCCCTCTGGTTTTTATGATAGCTATGGTTTGGTCAGCCATGCATTTCTGAAGTCTTCCCAAATGGCAGCCTTTGTGAAGTTTTTGGATATAGTTTGCATGAGCTGTGTTTGCACAAAAGAAGCCCGTTGATCTGTTAATCACTGACTAACACATTCTAAAACTTCGGGGTGGCGTTTTTGTTTGTGTACTTGTAAGAATTTTTTATCCTGGCATCTCTTTCAGGCTAAGTCTGAAGTTCATTGTGTGAACAAACATAGGGCAAACAGATGCAGAAGAGGACCAGCCCTCACCCGTTAATGAAGTTGCCAAGAATTGGGAATTTCAGCCAGTATGGTTTTCATAATGACAAGCCCTGGATTGTGTTGCCTATCTGTACTCTCTCAGACAGGGGTGGGGAACCTGTTGCCCCCCACATGTTGCTAGATGAAATATACTCAAGAGTGGATTTCATGCTCATTATTCAGCTCATAGTGGTGAGGAGGAATGAATGTTTCCCCAAAGTATCTGCTTTATATACATTATTTACACAATGGGCTGCACGTGATTGGCTAATTCCAGAATTCTCCTGTAGGCCAATCAGGTTGTGGATTCACTTCCATCTGGAGCTGGATTGGGTGGCTCCTGCAGACCAATCATACTGCTGCATTGTTCTAGGACCAATCAGACTGCTGCATTCTGAATCCTATTGTTCTAGGACCAATCAGACTGCTGCATTTTGGACCCTGTTCAACTCAGTACATAACACTAGACTACAATTCCCATCATCTCTGGCCACTGGCCATACTGACTGCAGCTGATGGGAGCAATATCTTTAAGGCCACAGATTGCATTGAGCAAAACTGTTCAATATTTTTCTAATCTATCATGCTTGCACCGATGTATGCTCCATTTAGTTTGCTAGAACTTATTTTGCAATCAATGGATTTAGGATCAGAATGTACCTCTTCAAAACATTAAAAAGGATATACCAAGAACTCAGGCCACAAGTTTCAATATAAGGAATAATTCCTACTCGAGAGTTGAAAAGAAAAACGTGTATATTCTGCTAAGAATAACAGTTTGAAACTAATGGTAAATTTAAACACAACGTGTAAGTACAGTAGTTTTAAGGTAAAACGTTTAAGTACAGAAATAATGTAGTTTCAAATATGCAGTGATATAGTATAAAGGTACATAAAATACCAGTACACAACAATTATTTTGTACAAGTCTCAATGGCAGTCAAAAGGAGTCCATATTATATAGAATCAGAATAAAGAATCAAATAGGGCCGAAAAGGAGTATCCGGAGTGTGAATCAGATGTACGACTCAGTAGTGGTGACCAGGACAGGGCCCTGTTTCGGAGTAAACGCCTTCTTCAGCTCGGTTTTTTGAGGGCTATAAATCTGTTGGAAGTCTGTATCATTTAATTCTTTTATGTTTCTTTTTCGACATGCGTCTTAGATAATGGAATGCTTCCAAATTTTCATGCGTTTCTCTGTGCGTTTTTCCTCTTCAAAACATAGCATGTGCTTAAGCTAAATTGGAAGTCTTTATGTGTTGTATGAAGCACAAGAAATGTTCCATTTTTTCCCTCCCCGTAGGCCAGGAGCATCTCCCAGCAACTGTGCTTAATATATTTTCTGACTATGACTATAACAGGTCCGTCATAACTATTGCAGCTCCAGTTGACAGACTGGGTAAGTTTTAAAAATATGTATTAAAATATCCCAGCTCACATTATTATTATTTTTGGCCTTTGAATGTTGTGTTTTTGAATTCAGAGTTTGCAGTTGTATACATGTTTACCTGAGAGTAAAACAGTACATTTTAAAACGCATTGCTTCTCTCAAAAAACATGCTCTGGTGTTTAGCTTCCTTGATAAATGAGGACTTTTAAAAATTCCTCAGCTGAAAAATTATATAAATGCGGTAACAAGTACCAATACAAAGGCACATATTTCCCAAAAAAAGTTGACATTTTAATCCCCTTGGTGGATGGTTGCACAAAAATCACAAACACAGAAAATTATGGTGTGACTGATCGTTTGTGACAAGAAGCTCTTGTCTGGAAGCCCTCTTAACAGTTTTTGAAAATAAATAACATTCAGTTAGATTTGAGAGGGATTTGTTGTGTAGATTTTTCCTTCAACACTGGTTTACAAGAGCCAGTTCCCCAATTAACACCACACTCCTAACCATGTCTACTCAGAATTAAATTCTATTGAATTCAATGGGAACTTATTCCCAGGTAATTTGTGTTTGGACTGCAGCAAAGGTTACTTTTGAATTCAGGCTGTGTGGTGGAGGAGGAGCAGAATAAAATATTCTTTTTTATCTTTTCTGCTAAGGACGTTCTGTAGGGATGTATACAAAGTGAATCAAAAGCAGTCTTGTCAGACAAAGTTAGCAGGAGGATGTCAGGTGGCCATAATTAACATGGTTGTGTTCAGCACTTCACTAAAAAAATACACCCTTGTAGATTGTGATTCAATAGCAAACCCTCCAAGATACCAAGTGGGCTATTTTGTTAGTATATTTTTAAAGTGTGTTTGTTGCATATAATAAGAACCCTGCTTCAAGGTGGGTAGATTTGTAAGAGTCGTAAGAGCTTCACATTTCTCCCAAAATTAGTGCTTTGTGTAAATGAGAAAGAGGACTTACCTTATCCCTGTCACTAGAAACAGTCGCAAGGGGCGGGAGGGAGTTTGTCTATGTTTTTTCTTTGTGTGTGAATGTTTTTAATTAAAACATATTTGGGGCAAGAGTGGCTAAGATTTAGTTTTCCTTTTCAGATTTAGTTAATAATGGGTTTGATAAAGTTTCTTTCACCCTCTTTGTGTTTTGTTAGGCAGGTCTGTCGTTGCTGCCTGTGTGGAGGCTTTTGCTTCAATAGATATGGCGGAACATTCTGGAATCCACCCTTGCCTTGGTGCAGTAGACCTGGTGCCCATTTACCCGTTGTCAGGTGTCGATGTGGAAGAGTGCGGAACAGTGGCTCGAAGTAAGCAGAACCTGAACATCCTTCACAGGCGGGGGTAGTCAATGTTGCGACCTCAATATGTGGTTGGTTGGACTCCAACTCCCATCATCCCCAGCCACCATGGCCTTTGGTCAGGGATGATGAGAGTTGTAGTCTAGCAACAACTGGAGGGCCCCATCTTGGTTGCACAAGATCTGACCCAAGGATCTGACCCGATGGATATTGGATTGTTCCTCTGTCAAAGCAGAGGCATCGCTCTAAATTAACTGGGGTAACTGTGCCCCTGAAGAACCAGGTGCACAGCCTGGGAGTCATTTTGGACTCACAGCTGTCCATGGAGGCGCAGGTTAATTCTGTGTCCAGGGCAGCTGTCTACCAGCTCCACCTGGTACGCAGGCTGAGACCCTACCTGCCCGCGGACTGTCTTGCCAGAGAGATGCATGCTCTAGTTATCTCCCACTTGGACTACTGCAATGCGCTCTGCGGGGGGCTACCTTTGAAGGTAACCCAGAAACTGCAATTAATCCAGAATGCGGCAGCTAGACTGGTGACTGGGAGTGGCCGCCGGGACCACATAACACCGGTTCTGATAGATCTGCATTGGCTCCCAGTATGTTTCCGAGCACAATTCAAAGTGTTGGTGCTGACCTTTAAAGCCCTAACTGGCCTCGGTCCTGTATACCTGAAGGAGCGTCTCCACCCCCATCGTTCAGCCCGGACACTGAGGTCCAGCTCCGAGGGCTTTCTGGCGGTTCCCTCATTGCGAGAAGTGAGGTTGCAGGGAACCAGACAGAGGGCCTTTTCGGTAGTGGCGCCCGCCCTGTGGAATGCCCTCCCTTCAGATGTCAAGGAAATAAGCAGCTATCTTCTCTTTAAAAGACATCTGAAGGCAGCCCTGTTTAGGGAAGTTTTTTAATATTTAATGCTGTATTGTTTTTAACACTTGATTGGAAGCCACCCAGAGTGGCTGGGGAAACTCAGCCGGATGGGCGGGGTATAAATAATAAATTATTTATTTATTTATTTATTTATTATTATTATTAGGGGTAGGGCGAGGTGGCACTCTGCAAATGTTCTTGGGATTCAAACTCCCGCCAAGTCCAGCCAGCATGAGCCATCGTCAGTGGTGATGGGAATTGAAGTCTAACAACAAGTGGAGGGGACGGCATTGGCTAACCCCATTCTGAACTGTTTAGCGCAGCTGTTTAATGTATACTCCAAAGCGTGGTTGTACAATCTACAACTGGAATGACAGCACAGCATTTTAGATAACCAATTGCCTCCTTGCTCACATATTCACACTTTCTCAGATCTGTTGCCTGCTTGTGTGTTTGTTTAACACATTAATATCCCACCCTTCACAAGAAACACCAGGGAGGTTCACAGCAGTACAAATATATGTATATATATATTAAAAACAATGTGTTAAAATACAGCCATCACAGTAAAAGCAGCCAATTCTACTAAAAGCTCTGCATTAATAACTAGCATATGCCTGGGTGCATTAGAAATGTTCTTAGCATGCATCAAATCATGTAACAAAGGCAGCACTTGCCTTATTTTTGAAGGGAGATGAGGGTGCCCACATACTGGGTAAAAAGGTAAAGGGACCCCTGACCATTAGGTCCAGTCGCGACTGACTCTGGGGTTGCGGCACTCATCTTGCTTTATTGGCCGAGGGAGCCGGCGTACAGCTTCCGAGTCATGTGGCCAGCATGACTAAGCCGCTTCTGGCAAACCAGAGCGGCGCACGGAAACACCGTTTACCTTTCCGCCGGAGTGGTACCTATTTATCTACTTGTACTTTGACATGCTTTCGAACTGCTAGGTTGGCAGGAGCAGGGACCGAGCAACGGGAGCTCACCCTGTCGCGGGGATTCGAACCGCCGATCTTCTGATCGGCAAGTCCTAGGCTCAGCGCCACCCGTGTCCCTCACATACTGGGTGCCATAATGGAAAAGGCTTTTCCTCTGGTTGTTTGTTTGTTTTCTATACCGCGCTTCATCCAAGGATCACAGGGAGGTTTACGAAAGAGCAACACAAAATTACATAACATGATAACAAACAAAAACAGTAACCCCATACACACAGTTTAAAAGGCCGTTGATTGTTTCATTAGCTAAAGTCCTGGAAGAAGAGGAATGTTTTTGCCAGGTGCCTAAGAATACGTAACAAAGGCTTGAGAGCCACCTACTCAGATTTGGCTAAGTTACTGAGACTCAACACAATTCCTTATAGGTGGGAGTTCCCACAAGGGCTATCATTCACTTACAAACAGAAGAAGGTTAAAATAAGATCACCAGAGGACTTACAAAAGTTCCAGCACGACCACGGAGAAGACCTCCAAAAAGAAGCAGCAGCTAATTGGCCTATACCCAACCCAGGTGGAGCAATACCTGCACCTTCGGAACCAGAGGAGAAAGAAGATACACCGCTCTAGGTGTAGCAGAATAGTTCAGGATGTCTCTGCGGCTACTCAGTTGGAATATAAATGGCGGAAATTCCCCGGAGAAAAGAAGGAGGTTATTTCACATATTGAAGAAAGAACAATTGGACATTATTTGCCTACAAGAAACCCATGTGACCAGGCTCCACAGGAAGGTTTTGGTAAATAAAAGATTAGGCCAAGAATTTATTTCGTCTGACAAAGTAAAGAAAAGAGGAGTGGTGATCTATGCTAAGGAGAGCCTGATACCCAAATTTCTATTTAAGGATGAACAAGGAAGAATTTTGGCAATTGAAATTCAAACCCAAGGAGAAAAAATATTGATATTAGGAATTTATGCCCCAAATGACGGGAAATCAGAATTTTTCAAGAAGCTGCATGAGACGTTGCTGGACTATCTGGACTATGCTAACATCATAATGATGGGAGATATGAATGGAGTGGTGTCTACACATATGGATAAGTCTTACAACCAAAACTTAACATCTGATGGCAGACTGCCCAAAACTTTTTTCGAACTGACTGACAATCTGGATTTGATTGACATATGGAGGACAAAGAACCCCCTAGGTAAAGAAGGAACTTTTTTCTCTGAGGCCCACCTGTCTTGGTCAAGGATCGACCAAATCTGGACCTCCAGGGGGCTGGCACCCAAGACTAAAAAGGTGGAAATCTGCCCAAAAACATGCTCCGACCACAACGCCTTGAAAATAGAACTTAGATTAACTCAACCCGGTTCCTTCAGATGGAGAATGAATGACACACTACTAAGAGATCAAGAGATTGTGAAAAAGGCCCAAAAAACATTAAAGGACTATTTTGAGATAAATCTGAATACTACAGTTGAAAAAAGAACGATCTGGGACGCAAGTAAAGCTGTTATGAGAGGGTTTCTGATACAACAGAATTCAATCAAGAAAAAACTCTGGAACGGAAAGAAGGACAAAATATTGGAGAAAATACACCAAGGAGAAAAAAAACTGAGAACCAAACCAAAGTCCAAGGAGGTGCTGAGAGAAATTAAATTCCACCAAGCAGAATACTCAAAATTGATCAATCAGGAGATTGAATGGAAAATAAAACAGATGAAGCAAAGATCTTTTGAATCAGCAAATAAATGTGGAAAGCTGCTAGCTTGGCAGCTGAAAAAAAGACAAAAGCTAAACACGATAACAAATCTAGAGATTGATGGAAGGACCGTACAGAAACCAGAAGAAATTAGGAGGTGCTTCCACAGATACTTCAAAGAACTGTATGCACAGGGGCCCCAGAAAGAATCAGAGATAGATCAATTTTTAAAGATAAATGGACTATCAAAAATAACTCAAGATAAAAGATCAATCTTGAACTCTATAATAACCATACAGGAAATTGAAGGTGCCATTCAGAATATGCAACTAGGCAAATCTCCAGGCCCGGATGGACTTACCTCCAAATATTACAAGGTTCTGAAGGACTATTTGATACAACCTTTGTTGGAGGTATGCAACCAGATTATGGATGGGAAGAGGGCACCAGAAACGTGGAAAGAAGCCTTCATCACATTGATACCTAAGTCAGAATCTGAAAAGACTCAGCTTAAAAATTACCGTCCCATCTCACTCCTAAATGTGGATTACAAAATATTTGCAGACATTTTGGCAAATAGACTTAAAAAAGTCTTAAATGAAGTAATTCATAAAGACCAAGCTGGCTTTCTCCCTGGTAGGCATTTATATGAGAACACTAGAAACATCATTGACATTTTAGAACTTTTGCAGACTAACAGGAACACAAGGGCGGTGTTAATCTTTATTGATGCGGAGAAAGCATTTGACAATATATCTTGGATGTTTATGAAGAAGAACTTGGAGGGGATGGGAGTGGGACGGGGGTTTGAGAATGGATTACATGCAATCTATTCAGAACAAAAAGCTAAATTAATAGTGAACAATGTGGTGACGGAGGAATTTAAAATTGAAAAAGGGACACGACAAGGGTGCCCTCTATCCCCTCTGTTATTTATTTCAGTCCTGGAGGTGCTATTGAATATGATCAGAGAGGACCGGTTGGTACAAGGGATAGAGGTCGGAGTGAAACAATATAAACTGAAAGCTTTTGCAGATGACCTAGTTTTGACACTGCAGGAGCCAGAATCCAGTACAAAAAGAGTTCTCGAACTTATATCTGAATTTGGTCGGGTGGCGGGATTTAGGTTGAATAAACAAAAAACTAAGGTTCTGACCAAAAATTTAACAATTACAGAAACAGAGGGGTTTCAGAGAGAAACAGAACTGAATGTGGTTAAAAAAGTGAAATACCTTGGGATCTATTTGTCCTCCAAGAATTTGAATTTATTTAAGGATAATTATGAGAAATGTTGGTTGGAAGTTAAAAAGGATTTAGAAATTTGGTCAAGATTGAAACTTTCCTTGTTGGGAAGAATTGCAGCTATAAAAATGAATGTGTTGCCGAAAATGTTATTTTTGTTTCAAACCTTACAGATCGTGGACAGAGTGGATTGCTTTGGAAAATGGCAGAAGGATATATCTAGATTTATCTGGCAGGGCAAAAAGCCCCGAATAAAGTTTAAAATATTAACAGATTCGAAAGAAAGAGGGGGGTTTGCCCTGCCGGACTTGAGGTTGTATTATGAAGCTGCAGCCTTCTGCTGGCTGAAAGATTGGTTTTTGTTGGAAAACACCGATGTCCTAGATCTGGAAGGTTTTAATAATGCTTTTGGATGGCACGCATACCTATGGTACGACAAGGTTAAAGCACATAAATTGTTTAAAAGCCACATTGTCAGAAAAGCAATTTTTGCAGTCTGGATGAAATATAAAGACTTACTAGAGAGTAAAACTCCGAGGTGGCTATCACCAGTGGAGGCCAAGGCCCGAAAAAGACCCAATATGGAGGCCTATTGGCCGAAATATTGGGAATTGACTGAAAAAATTGGAGACAATTGGAAGTTGCAGAGCCAGGACAAACTAAAAAATAAGGTGCGAGACTGGCTACATTATGCTCAAATTCAAGAGGTTTTCAAAATGGACAAAAAAGTTGGTTTCCAGGTGGAAAAGTCGAAACTAGAGACAGAATTGTTAGAACCAAAGACAAAGCTGTTATCTAGAATGTATAACTTGCTGCTTATGTGGAATTTACAGGATGAGACAGTTAAATCTGCTATGATTAAATGGGCACAGGATGTTGGACACAACATTATGTTTGAAGACTGGGAAAGGTTATGGAACACCGGAATGAAATTTACGGCCAGTACGGCCTTGAAGGAAAACATTATGAAAATGATATACCGGTGGTACATGACCCCAGTCAAGTTAGCTAAGATACATCACCTGTCTGACAATAAATGTTGGAAGTGTAAGGAAGCAGAGGGGACTTTCTTTCACCTCTGGTGGACATGCCCAAAGGTTAAGGCTTTCTGGGAAATGATTTACAATGAGTTGAAAAAGGTATTTAGGTATACCTTTCCCAAGAAACCAGAGGCCTTCCTGTTGGGCATGGTAGACCAGAAGGTGTTAAAGAAGGACAGAACTTTGTTTATGTATGCTAGTACAGCAGCAAGAATACTCATCGCAAAGAACTGGAAGACACAAGATTTACCCACGCTGGAGGAATGGCAGACGCAGTTGATGGACTACATGGAGATAGCTGAACTGACCGGCAGAATCCGAGATTTGGATGTAGAAACAATTGAGGTGGACTGGAAAAAGTTTAAAGACTACTTGCAAAAGTATTACAAACTGTATGAATCTTAAGACGGTGCATGATTTGAAAATGATACGCTTTAGCAATTATGATTAAGTAAATAGTAAACTAAGTGATAAAAGAGAAAAGGAGATAATATGAAATTGAACATGTTACGTTTATTTTAAAGGTATAAAAATTCTGACATAATACATTGAATATAGATACATAACATGTAAAAGTTACAATAAGGTATGACATAAGGTAACAAATTGCTGACATTGTTAATATAAAGAACGCAGAATCGGAAGGGGTGGGGAAGTCCAATTTGGGATTTTTGTTAAAAAAAAAAAAAATGGTTTCTTGTAAACTCCTTGTTTGTAATGTATAAAATTTGGAAAGAAACGTAATAAAAAATATTATAAAAAAAAAAAAAGAATACGTAACAAAGGCACCAGGTGAGTCTCTTTTTTTGCAAGGTAGATCTCAGCAGGCCACCAGCTAGGCCGCCATCTTCTTTGAGGTACTCAGGTCTCAGGTTGTTTAGGGTTTCTTAGGTTGACACGAGAACCTTGAACTTGGCTTGGTGGCAAATTTGTAGCCACTGCAGTTCTTTCAAAAGTGGCATTATATGTATAATAATAATAATAATAATAATAATAATAATAATAATAATAATTTATTATTTGTACCCTGCCCATCTGGCTGGGTTTCCCCAGCCACTCTGGGCGGCTTCCACAGAAACCAAAAATACACTAAAATATCACACATTAAAAAGTTCCCTGAACAGGGCTGCCTTAAGATGTCTTCTGAATGTCAGGTAGTTGTTAATCGCTTTGACATCTGATGGGAGGGCGTTCCACAGGGCGGGCGCCACTACCGAGAAGGCCCTCTGCCTGGTTCCCTGTAGCTTTGCTTCTCGCAATGAGGGAACCGCCAGAAGGCCCTCGGCGCTGGACCTCAGCGTTCGGGCAGAACGATGGAGGTGGAGACGCTCCTTCAGGTATACTGGGCCAAGGCCGTTTAGGGCTTTGAAGGTCAACACCAGCACTTTGAATTGTGCTCGGCAACGTACTGGGAGCCAATGTATGTATAGAGTAGGCACCCCCAGTCTACAGCCTAGCTGCTCTCTTAGTCTTTCTTGTTGTGTTTCTTCTCGCTCGGGGTCACCAGCATGGTGCCCATATGCCTGACACTGCCTCCTCTGGTGCTTGAGAAAAATGCCAGTAATGATTCCCTCCAAAACCCACAATGCACAACAGACTCTTTGCTTTTCCTGCTCAGTTTTTGTTGGCGCTGGCAAGGGCCTCAACTAGATTGAACACGCCTCCTCAAACCTGCCCATGTTTCGTTGGAGGCCAGGATTGGACAACCATCACTGCCTCTTCCATTCTGAACAGAGGAGAGGTGCTTCCCTGCCCCTGTCCACTAGTGTGGGGCATGCCCAGACCTGTTCATCCTGTCTCTTTTTTCTGTTTTTTTAAATAGATGTAGCATCCGTTTTGTGCTACACCACATCCCCTTGACCGCCATTTTGTGTTCTGTCATGTTCCCACGGTGGCCATTTTGTGATTGCACCCACATCACTCCTTCAAAATTCCAAAGTACCCACTGGCCCCCAAAGGCTGCCACCCCTGTTCTAGCTGTTGTACTTCCCTTCTGTTCCTCTCTTCCCTCAGATATAGCAGAGACCCTGGTCTGCCGTGTTCCCGGATGCAGCATATTTCTTTTTGGGCAAGCTCATCTCCCAGAGAAGCAAAGTCTGGTTCAAAGAAGAAAACAACTGGGATGGTTTAACCGCAGAGCTTTCAATGCAGCCACTGTTATTCCTGATGTAGGACTGTCGCCTACCTTAAGACACGGTTTAACAGGTATGAAATGATGGCAATGTTCATTGTTGCTGTTTTTGTCATGGGTAAAGGCAATCAATGTCTCTAGGACTTCACAGAGGAATATAGCCCACTCCCCAGTGGTCTGTGCCCCAAGGAGCTTACATATAAATATTGAGAATGGGAGAGAATGCAGATAAGAGACAGGTGAGTATACAAAAAACTGAGAGAGGGAAGATAGGAAGACTAATAAGGGATTAAAGTTGCATAGGCTTGCTGCCCAGTCTTTGCTTACTTGGAACGTCACAGAGTTCATTAGAACTTATTCCCAAGCCAATTGCACTTGCGTGTCGAGATCCCGCAGCCACCTCCTCGTTGGAAATAACTCAGACAAGGACATGGATATTAGGTTTATGTTATTGGGCAAATTTTGGCCACAACTTTATTGAAATTACAGACTGTGAGCGGTATTGGCTTAGGCATTGATTGGACCTGACTATATCTGACTCCCGCCCATGTTGTGCAGTAAGGGTAAGCCACCAGTAGGGGGAGCCCTGTTGATGCGAACCAACTCAAGCTCCCCCTGGTGTTCCCGTCAGGGTCGTGTCAAGGCCTTAGCCCACCAGCCGGGCTTCAGACTAGATCAACACCCCCGGATTCCTTTAACGGAATACCCTTAAGCATGGAGGGGCAGGTGATGGCCACACTTCCCCTCCCCCACACAAGGTCAAACAATGCCTAACCGCAACCCTAGCAAAGTTGTGACAATTACTACAAGGTAGGTGAAAACCATGTGGCCAGTGCCCATCTGCCAAGTGGAAAAATTCCTACCAGGACCCTCGGACAACCAAGGCGACCAACCCAAGTCCATAGCAAGGCCATTGCCTAACCTGTAAGAAGGAGGGAGGGCGGGTGATTAAGGAAGCGAGCCAAAAAGGAAGTCCTCTGGCTCGCTCCTCAGTTTAAACGGCCCCGGCCACGCCCCCTGGCCAATGGATTGGCTGGCCGGGCTCTGACGTGACCAGGATCCCCCAGGCAACAGGGGACAGAGTCCCCCCCCCTGGTGGGGAGTGGGTGGCCACGTGGTCCACCGCAACTCCTCCCCACTGGGAAGTGGAGCGGATTTGTAGGACTGAAGTCTTAGGCTTTTGAGATGGGTCTGGGGAATAAAGTGCCATTCAAAAGGACTGGGGAGAGGACAACTTGTGGGGGTGTTGAGGAAGAGAGAGCACCAAGAAGCAACAGGAAATGCATAGAGTTATTTAAGAGCAGAAGACCTCGAGGCACCTGGCAGTTTTTTGCTCTTAATTTGATGTAGGCTGTGATAATAAATAATAATAATAAAATTTTATTTATATCCCGCCCTCCCCAGCCGAAGCCGGGCTCAGAGCGGCTAACAACAGTAAAATAATACAGCATTCTAAAATCAATTTATTATAAAATCAGTTCAGATCAAATTAATGGCAACCATTAATGGTCACAAATCAATTAATCTATTCCAGCGTAAGCAATATTTTGTGTTGTATCCCTTCAGGTAACTCCAGAACCTTCTTGAAGTCTATTTTTTGAAAAAGAAACCAATAAATGATTGTCTCTTAAAACAGGGGTGGAGGAACTGTGACCCCTAGAGATGTTGTTGGACTCCAACTCCCATCATCAATAACCATGGGCTGTCTTCACTGGGAACTGATGGGAACTGGAATCCAACAGCATTTGGAGGGTCACGGTTTCCCTATCCCTGTCTTATAAGATGCATTTTGAGTGTTGTGTATCTTAAGTCCTTGTTTATAGATGTGAGACCTGGAAGGGCATTACCAAACGGGGGAACAACTACAAAAATCCCAGAATTCCTGGAGTGGCTGAAGAACCCTCTTTTGGGCTACGCTGCATTTTGTTGTTGTTGTTTATTCATGTCCGACTCTTCGTGACCCCATGGACCAGAGCATGCCAGGCACTCCTGTCTTCCACTGCCTCCCGCAGTTTGGTCAAACTCATGCTGGTAGCTTTGAGAACACTGTCCAACCATCTCGTCCTCTGTCATCCCCTTCTCCTTGTGCCCTCCATCTTTCCCAACATCAGGGTCTTTTCCAGGGAGTCTTCTCTTCTCATGAGGTGGCCAAAGTATTGGAGCCTCAGCTTCACGATCTGTCCTTCCAGTGAGCACTCAGGGCTGATTTCCTTAAGAATGGATCGGTTTGATCTTCTTGCAGTCCATGGGACTCTCCAGAGTCTCCTCCAGCACCATAATTCAAAAGCATCAATTCTTTGGCGATCAGCCTTCTTTATGGTCCAGCTCTCACTTCTATACATCACTACTGGGAAAACCATAGCTTTAACTATACGGACCTTTGTTGGCAAGGTGATGTCTCTGCTTTTTAAGATGCTGTCTAGGTTTGCCATCGCCTTTCTCCCAAGAAGCAGACGTCTTTTAATTTCGCGGCTGCTGTCACCATCTTTGGCTGCTGTCGCCATCTGCATTGCCAGTAGGCAAATTGCCCATTTAAATAATTTGCACAACATTAATTGTCAGCAATAATAGGGGGTTAAATCACCTGACTTCTTCGTTTCCATGTGAGTTTACAATTGGTCATCATGTGGTCAACAGCAGTCCGTTGCAGCCATTCTTGAGCATGTACTATCAAGCATTTGGGTACCATTGATTTCTTTTCTTTTCACGCCCCACAATATCAATGGGGCTTGTTTCGTACCCTGGATTGTGCCCAGTAAACTATTTCAAATGTTTTGAAAGGAGGACTGATGAGGCATTGCTACAATCCATTGAAGAGATTTGGTTAAATATTTAATAGAGAATGGGGTAGATATCAAGAGAATAACAGTAATTATTCTCCTATTGACCCACTTAGAATTAACCTACTTAAAAAACGCTCTGCATAGAACAAAGCTCCTTATGTACTTTGATTGAATAATCCAATTTTTTTTTAAATCCTGTTTCTTCAGACGTCATTCTGCCGCAAGAATACTTAAACCAGTTATTATTGCCAGTGCTGTCACACTCATACTGCATTTGCGTTTGTGAGAAAGGAACACACACCAGATGTTAATTAGTGCATTTGTTTTTATTTTCCCTCTACCTCAACAATTTGGCCTTGAGGGTTTGTGTTCTTTTTTTTTTGCTGTAAAGATCTTTGTTTCTATCCAGGCTCTGGCTCATAAACTACAAAGACAATGAGTCAGAACTCCAAGGAGGAAAGGAAAAGAAAAGACCTCGGAGAAATATTAAACTTTCACACTCTTTTTTTCATCATGAACAATTTGCAATGATGATTTATCCCTGGTGGAGTTTCTCCCCTTCCTTCTTTCACGTTGCTTACGAAGAGGCAGATATAAAACTGCTTTTCACTGGAGAATAGGTCTCGTGTGCAGTACCTTTGATTTATTTACTAGAGTCACCACTGGCTGACTTCTATTTGCACCGAGGTAGCTCAGCACTCAGTGTGAGAAACAGACTTTGCTCTGCAACTTCCCTTCTCCTGGAATGCCCTTCCAGAGCATTTATGTAAAAGCTTGGGAACTGCAGGCCCTGGGGGGAGGCATATGCCCTCCTCCAGACCTTTATTTGCAGTCCTGGGAAGTTTCTCTAGGCCATAAAACTCACCAGGCCTGCTATGGACTCTTCTTGGGTTTGCTGGATCCAACTACAGTCGTACCTTGGTTGCCAAACGCCTTGGAACTTGTACGTTTCGGCTCCCGGAAACCAGAAGGACTGTTCCGGTTTTCAAATGATTTTCAGAAGCCAGACATCCGGCGTGGCTTCTGCGGCTTCCAATTGGCTACAGGATGCTCCTGCAGCCAATCAGAAGCCGTGACTTGGTTTTTGAGTGGTTCCGGGAGTTGAATGGACTCCCAGAATGCATTCTGTTCGAGAACCAAGGTACAACTGTACTACTCAATCTCTTGATAAAGAATACTGAATATTGCCTGGTGTATAAGTGAAGGATTAGCCAAAGTCCTTTCCCGAGGCTTAGAAACTACTCGACCGTATCTGAAGAGTAGATGCAGAAGCCAAACCAACCTAACAACCATTAATTTCGACTCACACCGGTGGCTCATTTTTTTATCATTTCAGGGGTCGGGGCCAGCCCTTACGTGATGAATTGCAACGTGACTGTCGACACGCAAGACTTGGCTACGGCCAAGGCGATCGCAGGCTCCGTCCGGGGCAGTAGTGCCAGAGGCCTGAAGGGCGTGCAGTCGATGGCTTTCCCACACAACGGGCAAATCGAAATAGCGTGCAACGTGGAAAGCTTTGACGACCATGACGGCAGGTGGGCCGCGGGCGACAAATCGGGATATGTTTCCTACAGCATTCTCGGGAGAACGTATCACTACGTGTCGCCTTGGCTGATAGAAGCTTCCATTAAGAAGTCAGCCAGAGACCGCGGAGTGAGAACTGTTGGCACCGCGCTGGTTGGGTTCACACCAGAGGAATGCGCACGATGTGCTGCCTACGCATTGACAAGCGGTGTCCATGAATTCTGGAGGATGCGGGGCGGCGTTTTCATGTGATAGCCTTGCTGTTTGCTGGCTTTAAATCGGGAAGAACCTCAGATCTTGGTGTCACACCCACTCTTGTCCCACTCCGTGATCCTCAAATATTTTTGCCTGACTGGAACGCATCATTGACCTCTGCCTCTGCCTCTGGCTTGCCTGTAGGGAGGAAGGAACGGGTTGTGTCAGATTGTGTGTGAATTAGCCTACTGTACAAAGGTAAAAAATTACACTAATCGCTGTGCCCAGTTTTACCTTTGGCCACCACTGGTATGAAATTCCCAGAAACCTGCTGTCAGGCTGAAAACCATTCCTGATCACTGTTTAAAATTCTACTCCTTGTTAATTCCAAGGCAACCTTTGGGGGCCAGGAGACGAATGTATCCTGGCAAGGTAGAAATAAATTGAAATACTTGATTGTCACTTGTACAACTTGTATACAGTGAGTTTACATGAGCACCCCCCACTCAGCTCTCTTAGTCTTAATTCCCCTCGTTTACTGACGCACACCCACCAAACCCGAAAGTCAGTTGCCCTGTTGTTATCTTTTCATTCACCAACCTAACAGCCCATGGATAGAAGCTGTTCTTTACCCTGTTGGTGTGACTAATCATGCTTCTATATCTTTTGCCCGAAGGTGGAAGATCAAGAAAGTGCCGGCCAGGGTGTGAATCATCCCTGAGAATTTTCCTCACTCTCCTGAGCCAATGTTCTTCCGCTATTTCATCCAGCGGATTCACGGGACAGCCCATAATATCTTGTGCTGTATTCACCACCCTCTGTAGGCACTTCCTATCAGTTGATGTCTAACCAGCGCACCACACCATGATGCAGTATGAAAGGACACTTTATATGTGGATTTTAATTAGAGTGTATCCAACTAACACTTTGCTCAGAATTAGGACATCCTGGATTAGGCCAGAATTTCATCCTTTTTTCACAGTGGCCAACCAGATGCCTATGGGAAGTCTGTAAGCAGGACTTGAGTGCAACAGTCCTCATTTGTGATTTTCAGCGACTTGTGTTCCAAGGCGTATGACCTCTGAGAGTGTTACCTACTGAGCTTGGATCCTAGAACAATAGGCAGGTTGGATCCTAGAAGGCAACAACCTGATTGGTCTGCAGGAGCAGCCCAATCAGGCTCCAGGAGGAAGTGAATCAGCAACCTGATTGGCCTGCAGGAACAGTCCAATCAGCCAATCACATGGGACCCATTGTGTAAATAATGTATATATAGCCAGAGGTTTTTGGGGAAAGCACTCATTCACTGTTTGCCACGAGCTGAAATAAAGAACATGAAATCAACACTCAACTCTTGAGTATATTTCAGAGACACTAGGAAAAGCAGAAAAACATATGTGATTTGGAAAGTTGCCCCAAAACCTAGCTAGTGGTTCCAGCACAATCACAAGTTCTTGATTCTCCAGGAGCAATGGGTGGCAAAGGGATGGACTCCAGAGAGTCTTGGCTGGAACCTCAGTGGGCCAGATGGGGAGGCTTCGCAGACTGGAACTGGCCATAGGGCAGCAGTTCCCTCACCCCTGTCCTAGAGCCTCACTCCTCCCTTTCTTCTTGTGCCTCATCCGTGCCAAAGAGGCTGCATGGGAGCAGCAAATATGGTAGCCAACTTGATACCCTCCACATTTCATTGTGCAACAGCTCCCATCATCCCTGACCGCATGAGCTGGGGCTGATGCAATCTGGACTCCCGACGACAACTGGAGCACCAAAGTATCTCCCTGGAGGTTAATCTTGGTTTATCACGTCCCCCTTGGGAGGCTGTTGCGTTGACAGCGATAAAACCCAAGAGCAAGCAAGAATCCCTGGTATAATTATTGGGGGAAATGGCTTGCGCTTCCATGATGCCTCTTTAGGGTGTGTCCCTTTAGAGCAATGTTGTTGTTTAGTCATTTAGTCATGTCCGATTCTTCGTGACCCCATGGACCAGAGCACGCCAGGCACTCCTGTCTTCCACTGCCTCCCGCAGTTTGGTCAAACCCATGCTGGTAGCTTCGAGAAGACTGCCCAACCATCTCATCCTCTGTCGTCCCCTTCTCCTTGTGCCCTCCATCTTTCCCAACATCAGGGTCTTTTCCAGGGAGTCTTCTCTTCTCATGAGGTGGCCAAAGTATTGGAGCCTCAGCTTCACGATCTGCCCTTCCAGTGAGCTGATTCAGGGCTGATTTCCTTCAGAATGGATAGGTTTGATCTTCTTGCAGTCCCATGGGACTCTCCAGAGTCTCCTCCAGCACCATAATTCAAAAGCATCAATTCTTTGGCGATCAGCCTTCTTTATGGTCCAGCTCTTACTTCCATACATCACTACTGGGAAAACCATAGCTTTAACTATACGGACCTTTGTTGGCAAGGTGATGTCTCTGCTTTTTAAGATGCTGTCTAGGTTTGTCATAGCTTTTCTCCCAAGAAGCAGGCGTCTTTTAATTTCGTGACTGCTGTCCCCATCTGCAGTGATCATGGAGCCCAAGAAAGTAAAATCTCTCACTGCCTCCATTTCTTCCCCTTCTGTTTGCCAGGAGGTGATGGGACCAGTGGCCATGATTTTCATTTTTCCCCGTTTTTTTAGAGCTACCTATCATCCAAAAATAGAAGATTTGCCTTTGCATTCAGAAGCTATTTAAGGCAGTGGCCGTATTGTGAACCGGCAAATCCCACAAATTACCTATTTGATGTGTGCAAAATTGACTATTACTACAAGATGTGGTGGTGACTCGGAGGCGTTTGACTATTCCGGGAGGATAACAAGGCTAAACGTGGAAGCAATTGCCTGTTCTCCACACTTTCGCTTTTGCATCATCTCCACCAGAGGGCAGCAATTGCAAATCCTCCCTTTAAAATGACAGTTTTTGCTATTTCGCTTTCCTCTTGTTTTGCCATCCAGCGGCTAAGGGGAGGACTGCTCAGCAAGGAAATTTTTATAGTGCATGTTCTCAAGGATGAGCTATTGACATGCAAATGTTATTGTGCAGTTTCCAGTCTTGGTGTCTGGTAGTGGCTGCCGTTCATTAAAAAGGAAGAAGTGAGTTTCTGTGTATGTGTTATGGGCTACATTTGGGCTGCTCGAATGTTATCATGCCTTGCTGTGTGGTGGCATGAATGAACACCCAGGAAAAATCCTGGTTCAAATCTCACTTATCATAGAATCGTTGAGTTTGAAGGGACCCCGAGGGTCATCTAGTCCAACCCCTGCAATGTAGGAATTTTTTTGTTTAAATGTGGCTCGAACCCATGACCCTGACATTAAAAGTCTCATCACTCTACCAGCTGAGCTATCCCAGGCATGTCTGGCCTTTGAACTCCCTCGCTGGCTTTTCCTAACACAACCTGCTCACATCCAGCCCCCAGTCCTTATGCAACAATTCATTTATTTAATGAATTTATTTGAATTTATTTAAATATTGCTGTTTCTGCATTGTAATGTTTTCATCCTGAAAATGTTTCAGTGAAGGAAAGTCTCTACTTCTATTAATGTTGCATATAGGTAAAAGGTAAAGGTACGCCATCTCCTCAGAGTCTTGCGGAAGAACAATGTCAATCAACATCTGATGATCTCCTTCTACTGGTCCACAGTAGAAAGTGTCCTTTCGTACTGCATCACGGTGTGGTACGCTGGTTTGACATCATCTGATAGGAAGTGCCTACAGAGGGTGGTGAATACAGCACAAGATATTATGGGCTGTCCTGTGAATCCGCTGGATGAAATAGCGGAAGAACGTTGCCTCAGGAGAGTGAGGAAAATTCTCAGGGGTGATTCACACCCTGGCCGGCACTTTCTTGATCTCCTGCCCTCAGGCAGAAGATATAGAAGCATGATTAGTCACACCAACAGGGTAAAGAACAGCTTCTATCCGTGGGCTGTTAGGGTGCTGAATGAAAAGATAACAACAGGGCAACTGACTTTTGGGTTTGGTGTGTGTGTGTCAGTAAACGAGGGGAATTAAGACTAAGAGAGCTGAGTGGGGGGTGCTCGTGTAATCTCACTGTATACAAGTTGTACAAGTGACAATAAAAGTATTTCAATTATTTCAATTAAAAGACCCCTGGATGGTAAAGTCCAGCCAAAGGTGACAGAAGCTTTGCTGTTGGCTCATAAAAGCTCTAGGGTTAAGGACTTTGCTGAAGTTAGTCTTAAGTCCCATTAAGTTCAATGGATCTACTCTAAGTATATCTGGGTCTGGATCTAACCTTTTATCTTCTATTTCACTTTAGTCAAAACAAAGTGTAACACGTATGCCCATCCTGAGATAGTTTGGACAATCAAATAAATTAATCAAATTATTTATGATCATGATTATATGTTTTTACTTTTACTTTTTAAAAGTTTTTAAAGTTAAAAAGCAAAGGTAAAGGACCCCTGGACGGTTAAGTCCAGTCTAAGACAACTATGGATGCGGCGCTTATCTCGCTTTCAGGCCAAGGGAGCCGGCGTTTGTCCACAGACAGCTTTCCGGTTCATGTGGCCAGCATGACTCAACTGCTTCTGGCGCAATGGAACACCGTGACGGAAACCAGAGCGCACGGAAACGCCATTTACCTTCCCACTGCAGTGGTACCTGTTTATCTACTTGCACTGGTGTGCTTTTGAACTGCTAGGCTGGCAGGAGTTGGGACAGAGCAATGGGAGCTCACCCCATCACGGGGATTCAAACCGCCGGCCTTCCGATTGGCAAGCCCAAGAGGCTCAGTGGTTTACACCACAGTGCCACCCGCGTCCCTTAGTAATGTTGCTTCTCTCCCACTAAAGTCCCTTGACCCTCAGGAGAGGCTTTTCTGCTGGGAGCAAAGGAATGTGGAAGTTGCTGTGAATCTCACATTTGCATGGGCATCTCTGTGCTTGGGATATATTTCGTACAACTGGTTATTTCTCAGAAAAGCAAAACCATGTCCACTCACAGATAGGATGGGCGCTTACACGTTGTCCCCCCAAAGAGGAATGCATCACCCCCCCCAAATATTACATAATATTGTAGTTGCCAATTTATATGCATATAGGTGCATCTTTAGCAATAACTGCTAACGTGGAAGTACAAATACAACCTATCTCACCGTGGTGGGAATGACACTGTCTCCTGTCTAGGAGCTTACAACGCTTACACGTTGTCCCCCCAAAGAGGAATGCATCACCCCCCCCCCAAATATTACATAATATTGTAGGTGCCAATTTATATGCATATAGGTGCATCTTTAGCAATAACTGCTAACGTGGAAGTACAAATACAACCTATCTCACCGTGGTGGGAATGACACTGTCTCCTGTCTAGGTTCTGCTAACTTCTGATGGGCAACTCCCTGCTCTCCCTTCTTAATGGCTCTTTACTTTTAGACTGAACTTGCACTGAGCAAAGGAAGGTTTCAAGGGAAGGAGGCTGTTTTCTGCCACCTTGTTCACTCTGCAGCTGATGAACTGATTCAGCTACACAAATTGTTCAACTGGAAATGGGCGAGAGCTTATTTCACCCAAATATTGTTTGTTGTTGTTTTTTTTGTAAAACTGGAGACAGTAAAAGAGAGGCTGTTGTTGAACTCGATCTGCAATATTGTTTTATTTATTGATCAAAACGTATATATATTGCTTCACTGCAGAAAAGCCTCCGAGTTAAATTATCAGTTGAAAACAATGGAAAACATTTAAAATTGATTAAAATTAACAGCAAAAGAGATTATAAATGCGTCAACATCTTCATATATATGTCGGAAAGGCAGGCCTAAACAAAAATGTTTTACGCAGGTGTCAAGAAGAGTACTACTTTGAACGTAGGCAGGGAGTTCCCAGAGAGTAGGAGCTGCCACACTAAAATAACTTTCGACAAGTTCTAAACTTGTTTTGTTCTGTGGTGTCGATACCAGCTTTACTGAAAAGGTATTGGTGGGCTGGCGTTCTGCTAAATCCAGCAATTAAATAAAGGGGACTTTCAGATGCAACTTTGAAAAGCACATTTATGAACATCATTACCACTGTTTTATCTCGCCATATAGACTGCTGCTTCTTTGGCTGTTGCTGTAGTTCTGGTGGTTAACTTTTTTTGTGGACGTTTCAAAGCAGGGTGTGATGTACTGAGTTGAATAGGATCCAGAATGCAGCAGTCTGATTGGTCCTAGAACAATAGGAGTCCTAGAACAATAGCTCCAGAATGCAGCAGTCTGATTGGTCCACAGGAGCCACCCAATCCAACTCCAGATGGAAGTGAATCCGTGACCTGATTGGCTACAGGAGAACCCCGGAATTAGCCAATCACGTGGGGCCCATTGTGTAAATAATGTGTATAAAGCAGACATTCTGGGGGAACTTCCATTCCTCCTCACCACTATGAGCTGAATAAAGGGCATGAAATCCACTCTCGACTGAGTATATTTCACAGGGTCTTTTGTTTTGTCTTGGAAATGGTTCAGGGGCAACAGAGGATTTGTCCTGGTTGGGGCATCATTAAGACATGAGTTCTCCTAACGGGTTCAGGGCTCCTTTATAAAGGATAAACACACCAAAAGCTCCAAAGTGCAATATTTACCTCTAGATCGATTATTTCCGGCGGAAAGGTGGCTAGCATTGGATATAAAAGGATTGCATGTAAGCAGGGAACGCAAATAAGGCTGGGACTTGTGTGGGTTGCTGGATTCACCATTGATGTCATCTTGGCACGAACGCATGGCCCAGGGCCAATTAATTAGGCTAAAAGTGTGACCGAAAATTGCCCGTTGAGCATTATTACTGGGTCACTGCTGGCAAAGGAAGGCATGTGTGTCAGTACATGATTCAAAGCCAGAATCAGAGGTCATTCTTTTTCAAAGACTTATCCTGCGAAACGTCAACTGAATATAAAAGGGGAAAGTTGGAGATAAGGTCGGTCCATGCAAGGAGATTATGCTTCTGTCTTTTGTATACATCCACAAAGGTTTAGTAAATGGACAAATAGAAGTAAATTGACCGGGAGAATCAGAGACCAGGACGACAAGAAGTTTAGGAGAGAATGGGGAAAATTTATAGGTTCCTTAAGAGAACATTGTAAACAGTTAAAAACTTTGGCAGGATAAGAATAATATTTGTGAAAGACAAAATATAATGGAAAAGTTAATAATAGATATAACAAATTGGGGGGAAAAGGATAAGTTGAATAAAAAGGGATGAACAATGGAAACCAGAGAAGGGCGCAGGGAAATCAAAGGATTTTGAGAATCCTAAATGTAAAGGCAATTGATATGTTTAAATGGAAATTTGGTATGTAAAATTTAATATTTTTTTATTAAAAAATAATAATAGAAGTAAATTGTTACATTTAAGCTGGTGTTAATATTGTTGTGCCGTCAGCGTGCATACCAGTTTAAATTGTGTAAGGGGACAGTTCCCTGCCCTGAGGAGCTTACAAGTCAAACTTTCTCAAAGGGAAGGGAAGTGGAGAAGGGAGATGGAAGAAAGATTCATATTCCTTTCAATTACACATTACAGTAGTCGATAGGAACTACTGCATTTGTTCCGTCTGCTGAAGTACATGTCCCAGATTTTTGCTAGGTTTGGGCATCACCAAAAATCCTGGGTGTGCAACTAGCCAGCAGCTCACTGACTCCCAAGTCATCTGAAGGTGATCCTGTACAGTGGTATCTCAGGTTAAGTACTTAATTGGTTCCGGAAGTCCGTTCTTAACCTGAAGCGGGCTTTCCCCATTGAAAGTAATGGAAAGTGGATTGATCCATTCCAGACGATGAAAAACACCCCCTAAAACAGCAATTTAACACAAATTTTACTTTCACGGGACCATTGATCCATAAAATGATGGCAATAATCAATGTAAAGGTAAAGGGACCACTGACCATTAGGTCCAGTCGTGAACGACTCTGAGGTTGCGGCGCTCATCTCGCTTTATTGGCCGAGGCATACAGCTTCCGGGTCATGTGGCCAGCATGACTAAGTCGCTTCTGGCGAACCAGAGCAGCGCACGGAAACGCCGTTTACCTTCCCGTCAGAGTGGTACCTATTTATCTACTTGCACTTTGACGTGCTTTTGAACTGCTAGGTGGGCAGGAGCAGGGACCGAGCAACGGGAGCTCACCCCGTCTTGGGGATTCGAACCGCCGACCTTCTGATCAGCAAGTCCTAGGCTCTGGTTTAACTCACAGCACCACCCGCGTCCCCAATAATCAATGTACTGTACTATAAAATAAATAAGACAGTATTTTAGATGAAAAAAATTGACATTTATTTCTTACATGCACTCACTGTTTGGAGGGGGCTCAGGGTCCTCTTCCACAATCACAATTGGCTTGGTTCCCGGCATTCGCGGAGGCCTCAGAGAGCTCCGTAGGCCCCGCCGATGTCCGGGTTTGCCTCCAGGCAGCGGCGAGGCCTCCAAGAGCTTGAACAACTTACTTCCGGGTTACAATCGTTCGTAACCCGAAAAAACGTAAGTTGCAGCGTTTGTAACCCGAGGTACCACTGTATAGGGAAGTTGTTTAAAATGTTAAAATGCTTTACTGGCTGAGCTATCCCAGGTGTTGCAAGAGAGGAAAGGGCCCATGCATTCAGGTCTTGCATGTGGACTTCTCACTGGCGTCATTGGACGCTATGAGAACAGGATGCTGTCAGTCAGTGTAAACAATAATAATAATAATAATAAATTTTTATTTATATCCCGCTCTCCCTTTTGCGTAAAAAAATCCCTGCATCCAGTCACGCTTCCCTTGCGTGGCTCTGCTTGGGAGCTGACCTGGCAGGAGAGCAGAGTAGCAGCGGTCCTGTGTCCGTGTGAGATGAGGGATAAATCAAGTCCAGAGACAGTTCGGTTCTTATCTCTAGAAGCGTTTATTTACAAGCCATAAATCAGTCTCATTCCATCGGAACTTGGAGGCATTCTCAGCCGTGCTCCAAAAGCACACACGCAGCCTCTGAGCTGAGCTGCGTCTCAGTCAAAATCGAAAGCAAGTCTGAAAGCAGACACACGCTGTGACTCACTTCTCTGCGACAAGCTCCTCCTCCCAGATAAAGGACACCACGGAGTTTTAACCCTGTCAGTTCCAAACTCCACACCCCCTCTTGTCCTGCATCTGGGGACAATAGCCAACAATGCTTTCCCCATACACAGACCCTCACAGAACTCCTCGTGCTTCTGGAAGGTTAATGGTTTTGTGAAACCATCAGCGAGGTTCTTGGTTGAGGGACAGTATTTCAGAGCAACTAGCCCCTCATGAACGCTCTGACATACATTCCGGAACCGTATGTCCAAATGTTTGGTCCTCGCCTTGAATTGCCCTGTCTCAGCCAATTTGAGGCATGGTTGATTGTCTTCATGCACCACAACGGGCAGACAATTCTCTCCACAGATTTCCTCGACCAAACACACATAGAACTCCAGTTCTCTGCAAACCTCTGATAGCGCACTGAACTCAGCTTCAGTAGATGAAAGCGCTATGAGACTTTGCTTCCGGGACCTCCACCCAATCACTGAGTTCCCAAACTTCACCACTAGGCCTGGCACTGATTTGCGGTCCTCAAGGTTAGCCCAATCCGAATCCACCCAGGCGGTCAGCTTGACATCACCCTCAGCTGACATCTTGAGGCAAAAGTCTTTGGTATCTTGCAGGTAACGTAGCACCCGCTTAACACCATTCCAGGCCTGCACACTAGGACTTGAAGCTTCTCTACTGAGCAGATTGACAGCAAACGCTATGTCTGGTCTGCTCCACTGTGACAGGTACAACAGACTACCCAGAGCTGACTGAAAGAGCTCAGTATTTTCGAACACCACGCGTTCTACTTGCTGACACTCCTTCACGTACCCAGTCTCCATGGGTGATCTGGCACCTGCACATTCAGACATCCTGAACTTCTCAAGCAACTGTTCAATCTTACCTTTCTGGCGAAGCAAAAAGCTTCCATCACTTGCTCTCGTGATCTCTACGCCTAGATAGGACTTGACATCTCCAAGTTGCTTCAGCTTGAACCGCTTTCCAAGCTCCTTAGCAAACTTCTCTACCTGTTCACCTGTCTTTGCCATGAGCAAGATGTCATCAACAAACACCTGGGCCACTTGCTGTTGCAAGCCTGAATCTCTAATGTAAAGACAACTGTCTGCAAGAGATCTCTTAAAACCTAGCTCTTCTAAGGCTTCATGTAGGCACATATTCCAATTCCTGGCAGATTGGCGTAACCCATAGATGGATTTGTGCAACCGCCACACGACGCCTGGCTCACTGACTTCAAACCCTGGAGGAGGAAGCATGTACAACTCCTCCTGGAGATCTGAGTTCAGGTAGGCGACATCTACATCAAAATGGTTCACCTTCCAACCTCTCTGTGCTGCTATCGCCAAAAGCGTTCTCAAAGTCTCCGCCCTTGAGGTCGGCGAATATACCTCTGTGAAGTGGACACCCCTTCTCTGTGTGAATCCACGGGCCACTAATCTCGCTTTGTACTGTGGTTCTCCTGCTTCTGTGGGTTTAAGTCGGTAAACCCATCTGCAGCTCACAGCTTGCTGGTTAGCCGGCAGCTGTGTGAGTGAGAACACTCCAAGAGACTCCATTGAGTTCATCTCCTTCTGCATCGCCTCATGCCATTTGCTGGCTTCTTCCTGAGGCAACTTCTGAACATCCTCAAAGGATTCAGGTTCACATCTAGCCACACCAACCCAGACACTCGTGGCTTCATACCTTTCAGGTGGCTTCCCTTTGGTTGATCTTGCTGACCTCCTCAGCGTGAATTCTGGAACTGCGCCTGAATCACCTGGATCAACCCTACCACCCTCAGAAACATCCCCCTCTGACCTGCTGCGCCGTTTAGGGCGAACAGCTGGTCCTGCTGGCGAGGATGATTCACTTCTTAGCTCAGACTTGACAGAGACCTTTGGAGGGGTCCTGGGACTCCCTTTTGGAGAGATACGGAGCCTCTCCCTTGGAGATCCCAGCTCTGGACTCTGTGGCTGTGGACTGTGCACCTCAGCAACAGGTTCAGCCTCATCCTCCTCCTCTTCCTCATCTGAGTCTAACAGAACATCTGGATTCCCGTGAAGACGCTTCCACCCACTCTGCTCGCAAAACTCAGCACTGCCGCTAATAAGCAGCTTGGACTGGTTGCCAGTAGGGTATGCGAAACGCCACGCCTTTGAACCCGGCTCATAGCCTACAAAGATCATCTTCCTGGACCTTGGCTGACCCTTTCTGCGCATGGCCTTTGGAATGAGGACCCAAGCCTCACAGCCAAACACTCGCAGGAAGTCCACTTTCGGTTGCTTCCCATGCAGCAGAAAGTATGGTGTGTCTCCCACACTTGAATTGAACACCCTGTTCTGAACAAAGCATGCCGTCTTATAACTCTCAGCCCAAAAGCGCTGTGGCAGACCCGAGTCTGCCAGCATAGCATTCGCTGACTCCTGTAGTGTGCGAAATTTTCTCTCTGCAACCCCATTCTGTTGTGGACTGTAGGGGGCAGTCAGTCGATGACTGATACCCTTCTGCCTGAAAAACGATTGCAGCGCAGAACCTGTGAACTCCCCCCCCCGATCAGATTGAAAGGAAATCACCCTGGTAGAGAACCGTAGCTCTACCGCTGTGATCCAATCCCTGATCAGTGCAGCTGCCTCTGACTTCTGTTGCAGCGCAAAAGCCCAAGAATGTCTAGAAAAATCGTCAACCAGAAGCAAAACCCATTTAGACCCAGCTAAAGAAGGTGTCGGCATGGGGCCCGACAAATCTGCACGCACAAGTTCAAAGGGTTTGCTGGTTCTCCTCTCTGACCTGGGGTATGTGCATGTTGTGACCTTCGATTGCTTACAGGCTTGACAATCTAGGTATCTGTCACATGCCTTGAACCTACACCCAATGGTGTTGCCTGTGGCCTTCCTCACATATGACCACCCAACGTGCCCAAACCTTCTGTGCCATAAGTGTATACAATCATGGTGTGGTGGGACATTAGCACACTGCCCTTGGGCGTCTTCAATGGACTCTCCACTAGCCCCATTTTCCACCAGCCCCATTTTCCCACCAGTCCCATTTTCAATGGGCATCTCCACCAGAAAGAGCCTGTGTTTTCTCTCGACACTGTAGATCTTCTTCCCATCCCTGTAGAAGGAACACAAATTGTTAGAGAACAGAACATCGAACCCAGCAGCCATGAGGGCTGGCACACTTAAAAGAGAGTGGGCAAGCTCGGGGACCACATAAGCTTCTACCCAATGATCTATAAAAGAACAATATAGAAACCCAGATTCAGTCAGTGGTCTTTGAGACCCATCTGCTAAGGTGACATAACGTCCAGCTTTAAGAGCCTTGCAGTTCCGCAGGAGCTCTCTAGATTTGACGAGAGTGTGAGAAGCTCCCGAATCGATAAGAAGAGATAAAGAGTGTCTCTGGCTGTTTTCCAAAGATGCCATGGCGTTGCTCACGTTCCCATCGGTTGCCATGGCCACAGCCTCCCCCCGACTGAGGCTTTTGCCTTTTCTCAGAGACACCATCGCAGCTGTGAGGTGATAAGACGCCTTGTTTTTCTTTTCCTCCTGGCCTGCTGCTTTCCCACGTCTTTGCTGGGAACTGGCCTTGGGAACCTGCTTTGTTGACATTCCACGCCGGCCGGTGTCCTTGGCAGCCTGGGCCTCTAACGGATGCTTCCCAGCGCTGTTGGACGTCGTCTCAAAGCACAAACAACTTTCGAAGCCTTTTGCTTTCTCAGAGCTCTTGGAATGGCCTGCCTGGCCTGCCCCCCCCACTCCTTCTTGGGGTGCAGCCTGTGCCCTCTTCCACAGCTCTCAGCTGCTCTCCAGCACACAAACGTGTCGAAGCATTGAAACAGCTTCCCGGAACAGCCCCAGCCCCCTCTGGGCTTGGTGCTCTCTCTGGGCGTCCTCTAGCCCCCTCTGGTCTGGCTCCCACTTCGGCCTGAGGCTTGCTCCCTTGGCCCTCGGCTTCCTCCCGGCCCTTGGCTCCTGCTGAGCTTTCGCACAGACTCCTCAGCACCTGCCAAGCGATCTGAGCCGTTTTAACGCCCTCCAGGTGGGGCAACAGCAAAGCGTCCACACTTGCTTTCAAGATGCAGAGCTCTCTCTGCTCTCTCTCACTCAGCAGAGCAGCAGCATGCATGGGTGGGGCCGGCTCCTTCTGGACTGGACTCCAGAGCCCTGTGGCCACAAACCACCCCCTTGCTCTTCTTGACCAGGTCTCCCAGTTGGCCCCATTCAGTCTCTCACCGGGGTAGCTCTCATGGCCTTGCTGTTCCTGAGCAGCAGCCATCTTCCTCCCCCCAGGGCTTCAGCGTACTCACAAGTTTGCCAACAAGCTGGACCTCTGAAGCAGCCGCCCTTCTTGGCCTTTGGCTTCCCTCTCCAGCATCTCCCTCTGCCCTTTCCTGGCAGGAGATCACAACAAAACGACGCTGGCAGCCTTCTCCCTTCTCACACTTATCAGGAAACGCGAAACTTCCATAACCTTTGCGTAAAAAAATCCCTGCGTCCAGTCACGCTTCCCTTGCGTGGCTCTGCTTGGGAGCTGACCTGGCAGGAGAGCAGAGTAGCAGCGGTCCTGTGTCCGTGTGAGATGAGGGATAAATCAAGTCCAGAGACAGTTCGGTTCTTATCTCTAGAAGCGTTTATTTACAAGCCATAAATCAGTCTCATTCCATCGGAACTTGGAGGCATTCTCAGCCGTGCTCCAAAAGCACACACGCAGCCTCTGAGCTGAGCTGCGTCTCAGTCAAAATCGAAAGCAAGTCTGAAAGCAGACACACGCTGTGACTCACTTCTCTGCGACAAGCTCCTCCTCCCAGATAAAGGACACCATGGAGTTTTAACCCTGTCAGTTCCAAACTCCACATCCCTAGCCGAAGCCGGGCTCAGGGTGGCTAACAACAATAAAGTAATACAACATTCTAAAATCATTTCATTATAAAATTAATTCAAATCAAATTGATGGCAACCATTGGGCTAGAGTTCTGTGAAGATTGCCAAAGGAGGGGGTCAGGTTGTGCCCTGGCCAAAGACTTGGTGGAACAGCTCTGTCTTGCAGGCCCTGCGGAAGGATGTCAAGTCCCGCAGGGCCCTAGTCTCTTGTGGCAGAGTGTTCCACCAGATCGGAGCCACAGCCGAAAAAGCCCTGGCTCTGGTTGAGGCCAGCCTAACCTCTCTGTGGCCTGGGACCTCCATGTTTTTGTTTGAAGATTGTAAGTTCCTCCGTGGGACATACCAGGAGAAGCGGTCCCATAGGTATGAGGGTCCTAGGCCGTATAGGGCTTTAAAGGTTAAAACCAGCACCTTAAACCTGATCCTGTACTCCACCGGGAGCCAGTGCAGCTGGTATAGCACCGGGTGAATGTGATCTCGCAGCGAGGACCCCGTAAGGAGTCTCGCCGCGGCATTCTGCACCCGCTGGAGTTTCTGGGTCAGTCTCAAGGGCAGCCCCACGTAGAGCGAGTTACAATAATCCAGTCTGGAGGTAACTGTCGCGTGGATCACAGTGGCTAGGTCAGGGTGAGAGAGGTAAGGAGCTAGGTGGACCGACTGAAGCAGCTCCCTATGTTCCTAATTTTCAGCCCATAGAAGAGTGAACCTCAGCTATCCACAAATGCTGATTTATCGCCCTGGGCCTTGATCCAGAGAGCAGTGCAACTGGTACCGCACAAGCCCAAGGGAGCTTTAGACTTGTTTTCCTTGAACAGCACATGGCAAACGGATGACCGCATGGCACATTTGCTTATAAAACTCCCTTCGGTTTCAAAAGGCATTTTGTGATTTGGCCTTGGGGGAGGGATGGGGGGTTTGTTAGCCATTCAAAATGGGGATGGGGGGAGAGGCGAGGAGTCCAACAGTTCAATTGAACTCCAAGCCCTTATTCTTAAAAGAATATGCATCCCAGGATAACGCTCTGCTTGGGTAACAAATAAATAAAAGTAATTCTATGATGACGTATGTGTATGAAATACGATCTGAAAGCCAATTAGCAGTACCATGGCGATGACTTTTAAAAAAAGGACTTTAAAACAGCATTTTAAGCTGTTTCAGCGACTTACGTGATGAACTTACTTATATGCAACATGTGTATGTTTGTAAGTCCAATCTGTTTTCCCAGGCTTTTTTTCCTGGGAGGGGGTCAACAAATGGTGGGATTCTGGAGCTGATAGCGGGGAGGAATCCTTTCCTGGAACAGAATCAGTTGCGAGTGTTTTCATTTGATCGTTTTGCAAAATCTGAAACATCTGCAAGGAGATTAGTGATTAATGCTGCTTAAAATATATTTAATTGTACGTAGCTATGGTAGAAATCTGGGGCCAATTATCTGACTAATGAGAAGGCAACACAACTCTGACTAATTGGCCAGTGTCTTTGGTTAAAAGCAATGCAGCAGAAATGGGAGAGCGTGGGGTTCGAAATCATGATTTGGTGATGTTCGGGCCAAACATGTCTCAGGCTTAGAGCAATTATTGTTCCCAATAGGCTAATAACTGGGTGTCTTTGCAAAGCAATTTGGAGGGGCGTTCAAATAGCTTTGCAAAGACACCTGTAACTGAGCAAAGCCTTAAAGCCAACTCTCCCTTAGGAATTCTTCACCTGCCAATGCAGACTCTCCTTCCTCCCTCAAAGTGAAGAACTTTTCGGTAGGTTACACAGAGGATAGCAGACCCTCCAGGTATCCCTATTTTCCAGAGACGTCCCTGATTTAGAGAAGCTGTCCTGGTTTCTGATTTGATCCCAGAATGTCCCGCTTTTCCTTCGGACATTCCCCTTTTCATTGGAGACATGTTAGAGAGTATGGTAAAGATAAAGGGACCCCTGACCATTAGGTCCAGTCACGGACAACTCTGGGGTTGCGGCGCTCATCTCACTTTACTGGCCGAGGGAGGTGGTGTACAGCTTCGGGGTCGTGGCCAGTATAACTAAGCCGCTTCTGGTGAACCAGAGCAGCGCACGGAAACACCATTTACCTTCCCGCTGGAGTGGTACCTATTTATCTACTTGCACTTTGACGTGCTTTTGAACTGCTAGGTTGGCAGGAGCAGGGACCAAGCAACGGAAGCTCACCCCGTCGCGGGGATTCGAACTGCCGACCTTCTGATCGGCAAGCCCTAGGCTCTGTGGTTTAACCCACAGCACCACCTGTGTGCCTTTGAGAGAGTATGGTAGGATGTCCCAATTTTCATGGGAGTAATGCTGGAGGGTATGGAATTATCCGACCTCTGAGCCTCCTGAAGGCAATTCTGTATGGGGAAGGTTTTTAAAAAAATGTTTAATGTTTTATTATGTTTTTATATATGTTGGAAGCAGCCCAGAGTGCCTGGGGCAACCCAGTAAGATGAGTGGGGTATAAATAGCAAAATTATTATTATAGACTAGGATGCCCCTATTTTCATCAGATAAATGTTGGAGGGCATGGGATAGTTCCATCCTGCCTAACAGCAACCCAGGAGGAGACTTGTGCCCTTTACACCTTTTAAAGCAGAGATGAGAAACCTCAGGTCCGTAAACTGAATGTGGTCCCCAGCTCTCTCTATCTGGCCCATGAGACATCCCAGTCCATTGCAACCCCAAATACTCACCCCTGCTCTGCATCCTTCTCTACTGATTTTAAGGCTGTGTGTACACCTGCACTGAAGGCCCATGACGTCCCCAAAATAATCCTGGGAACTGTAGATTACCCCTCAAGGAGCCACAATTCCCAGCAAGCTTGGCAAACTACAGCTCCCATGATTCTTTGCGTGGTGGTGGGAGGTCACATGCTTTCGGTGTGGTGCGTGTAAACAGCCTACCTGGCTGGCACATGACCTTCAACTGCTGTAATGTCTTGCCTGGATGCAGGATCGAGAGATGTATGTGTGAGTGTGTGACCCTCAAACTGAAAGATATTTCTCACCCCTGATATACAGTGGGGTGGGTGGCGCTGTGGTCGAAACTACTGAGCCTCTTGCTCTTGCTGATCGGAAGGTCGGCAGTTCGAATCCCCATGACGGGGTGAGCTCCCGTTGCTCTGTCCCAGCTCCTGCCAATCTAGCAGTTCGAAAGCACGCCAGTGCAAGTAGATAAATAGGTACCACTGCGGCAGGAAGGTAAACGGCATTTCCATGCGCTTTGACTTCCATTACGGTGTTCCGTTGTGCCAGAAGCGGTTTAGTCATGCTGGCCACCTCACCTGGAAGTCTGTCTGTGGACAAACGCCGGCTTCCTCGGCCTGAAAGTGGAGATGAGCGCCACACCCTATAGTTGAATTTGACTGGACTTAACCGTCCAGGGATCCTTTACCTTTTTCCTTCCATTTTTATACAGTGTGTCATGAACTGGCAGGACGAAGGGAAGCAGAAAGAGGATCCCAGCGAAAGTTTGCAGGGGATGGGGAAGAAAGTACTTGCAGGGTGACAGAGGTTGGCAAGGATATGGGGGTCAGTGCACAGGACCCAGAGCAGCAGGACCCGTCACCGAAGCCAGAAGGTCCCCTATCTCCACAAACATCATCATCATTCTTCCTATTCCGTTGAACCCCGCTGCAGGGACGAAAAAACTGTGGCTCTGCAGCTGTTCCTCGTGAGTAATCAGCATTAAGTAAAGGCAGATACCTGGGTTTTCTCCACCCCCTACCCATGCCCAAGGGTGCTGTGCAGTGCCACAAATCCAACTCAATGGTGTAATGTTGGAAAGTGTAGATCAGTGTGGACAGTTATCTTTCCACAAGGGCTGACATGGATGCCGAAATCCAGCATCGCCTGAGTTCTGCAAGTGCAGCTTTCTCCCAATTGAAGGGCAGAGTGTTTGAGGACCAGAACATTTGCAGGGAAACCAGAATGCTTGTTTACAAAGCTATTGTACTACCAACCTTACTGTATGCTTGTGAAACATGGACCACTTATAAACACCATCTCCAACTCTTCCAAAGATTCAATCAACGCTGTCTCTGGAAAATGTTACACATCACTTGGGAAGACAGGTGAACTAATGCCAGTTCACTGGAACAAGCAAAGATTACCAATGTCGAAGCAATGATTCTTCAACTTCGTTGGACTGGTCATGTGCGAATGCCTGATTATTGTCTTCCAAAGCAACTGCTCTATCCTGAACTTAAAAATGGAAAGCGTAACGCTGCTGGGTCAACAAAAGAGGTTTAAAGACTCTCAAGGCAAATCTTAAAAAATGTAGTATAAGCACTGACAACTGGGAAACACTGGCCTGCAAGTGCTCCAATTGGAGAACAGCCTTTACCAAAGGTGTCATGGGCTTTGAAGACACTTGAACTCAGAACGCAAGGGAGAAACGTGCTAAGAGGAAGGCACGCTTGGCAAATCCACACCATGATCAACTCCCACCTGGAAACCTATGTCCCCACTGCGGAAGGACGTGTGGATCCAGAATTGGCCTCCACAGTCACTTACGGACTCATTGTTAAAACTGTGTTTATCGAGGGCAATCTTACTCCACTATGAGTGATCCCCAAAGAAGAAGAAACAGGTTTGTGCATGCAGGCAGTTTGGTGGACCAGATTTTTGCAAAGACTAAAGATGAGTTATGCAGAAAGTCATGCAAAGGCTGAGGGTGGAAGTTGTTAAATCGTCTTTGCGTGTAAATGAATTAGCTCATGGCCCTCTTAAAAGATCCCCTTGCCTTCCCATATCTGAGGCTGAACTTTTTGATATTCATCTCCTATTTATAGCATAATCCTCCCATCTGGAAAAAGCACCAGCCCACAATATTGCTTTCTTCTTCCTCCACACACAATAACCACCGATATTAAACACTTAATGCTCCTTCGTATGTTGCTCGCCACACATTTCAGTAAATTATTGTCAGCCTGGCCTCCGAAGGAAAGACGGAAATTATTGCTGGGAGCAGAAGGTTCTTCAGGGATTTTTTATTTAATATCAGAGCAATTAAGTGGGAACGCATTATTGAGCAGCGGAAAGTACATTTTGTGCAAGCAACACAAGTGCAGTGTTGTAATATAAACGTGTATTGGAATAAATATTGAGCTTCTCTTTTATGAACGCTCAGGATTATTCCAAGTTGTGAAAAACACAATCTGGAGGAAGAGAGTGCATGCATTGAAGTTTGGTGACTATACACAGCAGTCCTACTCAGGAGTAAGACTCCTTTGGCACTTGCTTCCAGGTAAGAGTGTACATTAGCAGGGTGGGGGGAACCTGTGACCTTCTGAAACTTATTAGATTCAACTCCCTCCAGCCCATGTTAACGTGTTGAAAATGTCCTTGACAAACTTTGTGACTTGTTCTCACAAGACCTTAATCTAGGTCAGTCACTTTTCCTTTCTATGGTGGCTAAGCAACTCCTAGTGACCGCTCCCCACATCAAATGGGGGGTGCCTTTTGCATGGTCGTGTGGAGCCCCCCGGATCCCAGTGCGATTCCTGGTAATTCGGGCTGGCTTCATCTTCCCCAGGCTGGATACCTGGAGGTCTCCGCCTACCTCAGCCAATTGGCCAGTCGCGCCTGGGGAGGCGTTGCCAGGGGATTGGCCAGGTAAGGGGAGGGACCACCCTGCCCACACAACAGAAGGTGAATCTTACCTGCGAAGCGGCAGTCGGCTCCATAACTTCTCCCACCCTCCCGTCCCTCAGTTAAGTCTTCTTTTGCAGGTTAACCTCTTCTCCACAGGTATGCGGGCGCTGCTACGTCATGGTCGCTGTTGAAGGGCCGGAAACGAATGTTCCTGCATTGGCAGGTTTTGCCTTTCCCGTAGCAAAACGTCACAACTTTGGCAGTTTCAGGCCTTGGGCAGAATCCTTTAGTCTATCTTCCTAAATGGGGGGGGGGCTTGAAGCAGTGACCCATGCCCCCCCTGTAGCGGTGATCCCAGGGTTCCCTGTTAAAGGGGTCTTGAGGGGAGGCATTGGCCATACGCCGAGAGGTTGTCATTGCTCTCCCCTCCAATGGCGGCGAAACGGGGGGCGGGCTCTCTGTTTGAACATATGTTCTTCAGAGCCAGCCCAATCCCCACACATTCTGGATAACCCTGATGTCCCCCAGATCCCCGGTTGGGGACTGGGAAGGATAAACACCCAAAGCCTGAGCCAAGGTCTCCCTACATCTGAAAATTAATAAAGTTGTGGCCAGTTTTAATCCCATAGCACATTGTCTTGAGTCATTATTCCACTTGGGGGTCGCCTGGGGTTGGGGGGACTCCGCCTGTCCACGCAATATGTTTTTAAATAACTATGAATTATGAAAAGGGTAGAGCTTGACATCTGGTTCCAGTTTCAACTCTTGGGATCTCCAAATAGGAGGGTTAGATATGTCCCCTGCCTGAAACCCTGTAGAACCACTGGTGGTCATTGTAGACAATGCTGAGCTTAGGTGGACCTCAGGGTCTGTGTCGGTAGAAAGCTGTTTATTATGTTCCCAGTAGTGATGTATGGAAGTGAAAGCTGGACCATAAAGAAGGCTGATCGCCGAAGAAGATGCTTTTGAATTATGGTGCTGGAAGAGACTCTTGAGAGTCCCATGGACTGTAAGAAGATCAAACCTCTCCATTTTGAAGGAAATCAGCCCTGAGTGCTCACTGGAAGGACAGATAGTGAAGCTGAGGCTCCAGTACTTTGGCCACCCTGATGTTGGGAAAGATGGAGGGCACAAGGAGAAGGGGACGACAGAGGACAAGATGGTTGGACAGTGTTCTCGAAGCTACCAGCATGAGTTTGACCAAACTGCGGGAGGCAGTGGAAGACAGGAGTGCCTGGCGTGCTCTGGTCCAGGGGGTCACAAAGAGTCGGACACGACTAAACAACTAAACAACATGTTCCCAAGAAAGTTATTTTCCAGAGTGGGAGGCATGGATTAAAGTTGCAGAGCCAGACGACTGCTCCCGAGTGTCTCTCATTTGCAGCAGTAAAGCTTCATAGAATCGTAAAGTTGGAAGGGACCACGAGGGTCCTCTAGTCTAACCCCCTGCAATGCAGGAAAATTTTGCCCAGTGCGGAACTCAAACCCACAACCCTGAGATTAAGAGTCTTGTGCTCTCCGGACTGAGCTATCCCACAGCTTATCCTGCAGCTGACTAAACTCAGGTGTAAGGAAAGGTGTGCATGCCTAAAACAAGAAAGCGCTAATATGGGTGTTGCCCCCCCCCCCACACATGCAGAAAAATGCTTGTGAATGCAGTCCTCCACATGGATAAATAGCTCCGTCGGTACAGCATGAGTCTCTTAATCTCAAGGTTGCGGGTTTGAGCCCCATGTTAGGCAAAAAATTCCTGCATGCCATGGGGTTGGACTAAATGACCCTGGCGCTCCCTTACAACTCTTATGATTCCATGTAGAAGTTGCATAACATTTGAAGGCTCTTTCCTGAAGTACACTGGCACCTCGGGTTAAAGATGCTTCAGGTTACAGACGCTTCAGGTTACAGACTCCGCTAACCCAGAAATAGTACCTTGGGTTAAAAACTTTGCTTAAGAATGAGAACAGAAAACGTGTGGCAGCAGCAGCAGGAGGCCCCATTAGCTAAAGTGGTGCTTCAGGTTAAGAACAGTTTCAGGTTAAGAACGGACCTCCAGAACGAATTAAGTTCTTAACCCGAGGTACCACTGTAGTGCTGGCCAAACCAGGCATGCTACACCTTGGTGGAGAAGCATGTGTTTATTCCAGTCCAATGTGCTCTTGCAAGGTGATATGCAATGCCTTGTCCTTTGGCATAATAAGAATAAGAGTAAGGTAAAGGTAAAGGGACTCCTGACCATTAGGTCCAGTCGTCGCCGACTCTGGAGTTGCGGCACTCATCTCGCTTTATTGGCTGAGGGAGCTGATGTACAGCTTCCGGGTCATGTGGCCAGCATGACTAAGCCGCTTCTGGCGAACCAGAGCAGCGCACGGAAACGCCATTTACCTTCCCGCCAGAGCGGTACCTGTTTATCTACTTGCACTTTGATGTGCTTTCGAACTGCTAGGTTGGCAGGAGCTGGGACCGAGCAACCGGAGCTCACCCCGTTGCGGGGATTTGAACCGCCGACCTTCTGATCAGCAAGTCCTAGGCTCTGTGGTTTAACCCACAGCGCCACCCGCGTCCCTAAGAATAAGCGTAATAAATTTATTATTTATACCCCGCCCATCTGGCTGGGTTGCCCCAGCCACTCTGGGCAGCTACCAACACCTATAAAAACTTCCCCTCTTGCCTTCTGAGCCAGGGAGCAGGTAGCGCCCTCTGCTGGAGAGGCAGACAGCAGCACAGCATAGCCAGGCCCATGTCCTCTTGCGCAGCCATGCCACAAACCCCCGTGGCACAGGCCCCAGAGGTTGGCCGCCTGCGCCTCAAGTTAGGAGCCTCTTCGTCCATTATGTGGTAGCAAATTGAGGGCAATGTGCTCCCTTTCAGCCGTGGTAATTCAAAACACACGCAGGATCTCTTCCCTGACGCCATCCACATCAAGTGCATAGGATTCACTGCTTCTGGTTCTGGCTAGCAGGGCGATGTGGCAGTAACTTGAGCTCACAGCTCGGTGCGGTCGGCCTTTTGCTCTAGGGTCCCTTGTCCAGATCCGTAAAACGGCAGGCTTCCTAGTTCTCCAATGGCTGTTAAAAACCTTTGAATGTCATTTATATGTGGTGTGCCCAGATGCTCAGCGGGTGTGGGCAGATGTTGCTTTGCTGAGTGGGTTTGCAGTGGAGCTCTGCTAATTGACACCAGCAGCACCATGTAATGCGACGTGAAGGTGAGGAATGGTACAGTTTAGCTAACAGCCCTCATTGATGTTTATAGCGGGAAGTTTCCAAGATGGCTGCCCACAACCAAAGCAGATGTATAGCTGAGCTTTCCCCTGAATTCAGTCACTCTCTCTCTCTGTATTCTTTTTCAAAACAGGAGGGCTTTCTCTCCCATATTTAACACAGACAACATGACAGTAGGGAACAGAAAGGATATGGTGGGGAAGAAGGCTCAATTCTGCCCTCAGACAGTGGCCAAATCGCATTGTTTATTTGCTTTGTTATTATCATCACCATCATCATCATATTTATTGAATTTATATCCCACTCTTCTTCCCAAAGGCAGCAAACATACCCACTTTTTTTTAACCCTTCTAAAACAGTTTAAATTGTCTAATAAAAGTTATGCTTTAAAACTATATTACAGTGGTACCTCGGGTTAAGAACTTAATTCGTTCTGGAGGTCCGTTCTTAACTTGAAACTGTTCTTAACCTGAAGCACCACTTTAGCTAATGGGTCCTCCCACTGCCGCCGCGCCACCGGAGCACAATTTCTGTTCTCATCCTGAAGCAAAGTTCTTAACCCAAGGTACTATTTCTGGGTTAGCGGCGTCTGTAACCTGAAGTGTATGTAACCTGAGGTACCACTGTACTTGCTTAGAATACTGGTACACACATCCCAGCCTCCAATCAGTGAGAGATTTCAGGGGTCGCATCGCATACCTTTGGTTAGAATGAAGGTCACCAAAGACTAATGGTGTTTTTCTGTGATGTACACATAACCTGCCATCTACACATATCTACAAGGCTGAGTATAAGATGGGGAGGGTTCACAGGGTTAACTGATCTTCCTTCCACATTAGGTTAGGAGTGGGGGAAGGTATAGCCTTGAATGCTGCACAGGGAGTGAGTCAAGCCCCCACCTCTTTCCAGATCCAGGCCCACCAAGACTGCCAGCCTCTTTTCTCTTTTATATGCACATGAAAGAGACTTTTAATGCAGATGACACAACCTTGATGGCAGAAAGTGAGGAGGAAGTAAAGAACCTTGTAATGAGGGTGAAAGAGGAGAGCGCAAAATATGGTTTGAAGCTCAACATCAAAAAAACGAAGCTCATGGCCACTGGTCCCATCACCTCCTGGCAAATAGAAGGGGAAGAAATGGAGGCAGCGAGAGATTATACTTTCTATGGCTCCATGATCACTGCAGATGGGGAAAGCAACCACGAAATTAAAAGACGCCTGCTTCTTGGGAGAAAAGCAATGACAAACCTAGACAGCATCTTAAAAAGGAGAGACATCACCTTGCCAGCAAAGGTCCGTATAGTTAAAGCTATGGTTTTCCCAGTAGCGATGTATGGAAGTGACAGCTGGACCATAAAGAAGGCTGATCGCCGAAGAATTGATGCTTTTGGTGCTGGAGGAGACTCTTGAGAGTCCCATGGACTGCAAGAAGATCAAACTGATCCATTCTGAAGGAAATCAGCCCTGAGTGCTCACTGGAAGGACAGATCCTGAAGCTGAGGCTCCAATACTTTGGCCACCGCATGAGAAGAGAAGACTCCCTGGAAAAGACCCTGATGTTGGGAAAGACTGAGGGCACAAGGAGAAGGGGACGACAGAGGACGAGATGGTTGGACAGTGTTCTTGAAGCTACCAGCATGAGTTTGACCAAACTGTGGAAGACAGGAGTGCCTGGCGTGCTCTGGTCCATGGGGTCACGAAGAGTCGGACACGACTAAACAACTAAACAACAACAAAAGTCTCCAAGCACCACCTTGCAAGCTTCACCTAGAGCGTGGTGCTGATGATTCCAAGGTTGCAGGTTCAATCCCCGTATGGGACAGCTGCGTACTCCTGCATTGCAGGGGATTGGACTAGATCGGGCATAGGCAAACTCGGCCCTCCAGATGTTTTGGGACTACAACTCCCATCATCCCTAACCACTGGTCCTGTTAGCTAGGGATGATGGGAGTTGTAGTCCCAAAACATCTGGAGGGCCGAGTTTGCCTATGCCTGGACTAGATGGTCCTGGAGGTCCCTTCCAACTCTACAATTCTTTGATTCTATGGCCTCTAGGTGACGACCTGCCACTGGTGACTCCACCTGAGTGACTGCTGACCGCTGCCCTGTGACCCAAGTCACGAGCCACTGCTTCGGTCACCGAAATTCAGGGCAGGCGACTGAAACGGGGGCTTGGCTACTCATCCGCGCTGAGTCTCTCCCTGCTTCCGAGCTGTCAGGGACAAGTATCTGTAAACAGATAGATAAATGTGCTCCTAAGCCATTTTGACATAGGATTATTCACTTTTGACATGTTATGAACATTAAAGGAAATTTAGTGTCCATCTGGACAGTTGGCTTTTGCCAAATGCCACAACTACCAGCTGCAAAGTACACAAGCTCGAAGCCATCCAGCTGCCGCCCGCTCAGCCGCTGCCAAGAAGGCGCAATCTGCCAACACGCTCTCTCTCTCGGTTAGTACGCAGTCAGCATTAGGAGAGCTGTTGTGTGAAAAGAAATTGGCAAGGCCTCCCCTTCTCAAGTGGGGCTCTTAGCGCAACCTCTCTCTCTCCTCCCAACCACTTGCATTTGGAGCCTTTTCAATAAACACAGCGGTGGGGAGAACTGGGATGGAAGGAGGGAAGGAATCAGTAAGTATGGGATGGCTTCGTTGTTTGCAACAGTAATGAATGGGTATTTGTGGGGCAGAGCCTTTGAGCCTCTCTGGAAAGATCTCATTTATATATACTGTCCTTGGTGAGACAGGAGCTGACATTGGGTCAGAATGGGGGCAGCAGGAAATTGGTTTGGGGTGTTTGTACATCTGATGGAGTTATTTTGGATTGTGCCTCTTTTTGAAATATCAGTTGCACAGTGCAGGTGAATGCAGCTTTCCTTCTGTTAAACCAGGAATGGGGGGAGGGCAGTTAAACGACTCCCCAAAAATCCCAAATCCACATCACAGTCTCTAACTAAGGCCAGGACAGTGACCGTTGACACAGGCACAATACCTACATAACAGCAAAGGGGCTCAGAAAAGCAGTCTATAAAATTGTAGCAATAAGCTGACGCCATCTTGTACTGTTTCCTCTGATAATCCAATACAGTCATACCTCGGGTTACGAACGCTGCGGGTTGCGTGTTTTTGGGTTGTGGACTGCGCCGAACCCAGAAGTACCGGAATGGGCTACTTCCGGGTTTTGGCGCTCGTGTGCATGTGCAGTAGCACAAAATGACGTTAAGGGCATGCGCAAAAGCACCAAATCGCTTCACACGTGTGTGCAGATGCAATGCTTCAGGTTGCGAACGCTGCGGGTTGTGAGCGTGCCTCCCACATGGATCATGTTCGCAACCCGAGGTATGGAAAACTGTAGAAACCTCAAATAATTGCTAAAATTCAATGGTTTGACCAATTTCCTTGGTTCCAACAGCTAATGACTCCTCTGGAGGAGGGGAATCCAGGGCTCCCCCTGCCCCCATGATCCCTTAAGCACAAGGTCACATACGCCTTGCCCCTCCAATAGGAGGCAGGAGGCAATCAAGGGCAGCACATACCCCAGGTATAAATAATAAATTATTATATTATTATTATTACTGGGCGACCTTGGGCCCTGTCACTCTCTTTCCTCTTAACCCTACCTCACAGGGTGTTGTCAGGATAAAATAAGGGAGAGCTCTACAGGGAGAAAGTGGTTACCTACACGGAAGACTTTGAGCAGGAGTGGGGAACTACGTCTCCCATGAGCCTCAGCAAGCAGGGCCAAAGGCTAGGGATGATGGGAGTTATAGTTCAGCAGCATCTGGAGGGTCAAAGTTTCCCCTCAGTTGGCTTGGATAATTCGGAGCTGTGGCTCGGGACCAAAACTAGAGGACGGTGACCCTGCGCTCTGATCTCTGCTGCCGTGAAAGTGTTTCTTCTTCATAATCCCCGTCGTGAAGAGGATTCCACCCCCTCCCTACCGCATAAATGAACATTATTGTGACACCCTTCCCTACAGATGGGGAGTGTAAAATGTCTGCATTTATAAGCTCTGAAATTGCCTCAGTGTCCTCAGGGGTAATCAACGTGGCGGTGGGGGGAATAGCCTTGTTTACTATAGTTGGTGGCGAGAGCGATTAAAATCGTTTCCATTAAAGCCAACTTGCATTTCACACGACAATACCTATCATCTATCTATCTATCTATCTATCTATCTATCTATCTATCTATCATCTATCTATCTATCTATCTATCTATCTATCTATCTATCTATCATCTATCTATCTATCTATCTATCATCTATCTATCTATCTATCTATCTATCAATCATCTATCTATCTATCTATCTATCTATCTATCTATCATCTATCTATCTATCATCTATCTATCTATCATCTATCATCTATCATCTATCATCTATCTATCTATCTATCTATCTATCTATCATCTATCATCTATCTATCGTTTTAACCTCCTGTACGATGACGGAGTCTGTGTAGCCCACACCCTTCCCCCAAAGGAGCGTTTCCAAGGATGATGGCAAGTTTGGCTCCAACCAGGCCCCAGATGTGCAATGCAGGAAGTGAGCCGTGATTCCAGCAGGAAGCTTAGTTTTGATTACCTCAGAATAAAAGGGTGGGTTCCCCCCCCCATAGGTAAAGGTAAAGGGACCCCTGACCATTAGGTCCAGTCGTGGCCGACTCTGGGGTTGCGGCGCTCATCTCGCTTTATTGGCCGAGGGAGCCAGCGTACAGCTTCCGGGTCATGTGGCCAGCATGACTAAGCTGCTTCTGGCGAACCAGAGCAGCGCACGGAAACACCGTTTACCTTCCCGCCGGAGCGGTACCTATTTATCTACTTGCACTTTGACGTGCTTTCGAACTGCTAGGTTGGCAGGAGCAGGGACCGAGCAATGGGAGCTCACCCCGTCGCGGGGATTCAAACCGCCGACCTTCTGATTGGCAAGTGCTAGGCTCTCTGGTTTAACCCACAGCACCACCCACGTTCCCCCACATAGTCCGGATCAAAAGTGACCTGAGTTCCAACAAACCTGCTCTGAACCCTATGTATTTTTGTGTTTTTATCTTGTGAAAAGCACTCTAGCTCAGTGAGTAGAGCAGGAGACTCTTAATCTCTGGATTGTGGGTTTGAATCCCACGTTGGGCATTGCAAGGGGTTGGACTGGGTGACCCTTATGTTCCCTCTATGAAATGTTCAGAACAGGCTTTTTCAACGTGACGGTGGAGCGGGACCTTCTCGTGGCAGAGGTGCCCCCTGAGTGAGGTGCTTAGTTTCAGGAATGCGGGGTGGGGAACCCTTTGCGGTCCAGGGGCCAGGATGCCTCACGGGCAATTTTCCAGAGGCCGCATGGTAGGAGGAGCCAGCAAGGGATTGGGCTCTTATCATTGGACTGTAAGCTGCAGCCCAGCCACACAGAAGTTAGAGGTACACACACACGCGAAAGCACTCTACCCTCCATCGATGTAAGCAAGAGATATTATCAGAGGGCCTTCTTGGTAGTGGCGCCCACCCTGTGGCATAGCTGTCAACTTACAGATTTGAAAATAAGGGACCAGCAGCCTCGAAAATAAGGGATCCGCAGCCAAAATAAGGGATTTTGCTGTTGTAAAGAGTTACATACATTGGTAGGATTGACAGATGCTGTCAATCCGGCATGAGGCGGTTGTGGTGCCGCTGCGGCCGCTGAAGCGCCGCCCTTCTGCGTCCCTCCCCATCTCCTCCTCTTCCTCCTCCCTCAGGCCGCCTCCTCAGCTGCCACCACCTCTGCCACCTCCGGGCTTGCAGGCGGCATGGGCAAGAGTCTCTCTCCCTCCCCCCCTCTCCCGGGCAGGGAAGGGCCGATGGAACTCCTCGCGCCAGGACGACGGCGCCAGCGCGCGCTCTCGGGCGGCGGAGGACCCCGAGCCGCTGCTTCCCTCCTGAGCCGGGAAAGCATGAAACCCGGGAAACCATCAATAAGGGACAGCAGCAGGGCACGGCGCTGGGATAAGGGAGTTTCCTGCCAAATAAGGGACGGTTGACAGCTATGCCCTGTGGAATGCCCTCCCATCGGATGTCAAGGAGATGAAGGTACTTTTTATCATACGTGATGGATGTGTAAGGTAATAAAAGCTTTCTGGGAGATGATATATAACGAAATGAAAAAAATGTTTAAAATAACCTTTGTTAGAAAAACCAGAACTTTCTTATTACGCGTTATAAGTCTCTGAAGGGACACAGGCTTCTTACCCCTAGAGGAATGGATGATTCATTAGTTTTCAAAACATGGGAGCAACCAGTTACTCCGTGAGCATGCATGCTGCAGCCGTGTGAGGAAGCTTTGCTGCTTCAGAAAGGGAAAATTAGGTATTTAGGTATTTCCATCTGGAAATGTAAAGAAAAAGAAGGTACCTTTTAACACATGTGGTGGACCTGTAAGGTGGTAGTTGATATACAATGAAATAATAATAATAAAAAAACTTTTGTTAAAAAACCAGAAGCATTTTTATTAGGAATTACAGGTACCGATATTCCAAAGGACCAGAAAATACTTTTTATGTATGGGACAACAGCCGCCTGGATGCTGTTGTCCCATTCCAACCCTAGCCCAGGGATGGAAAGAAGATAAAGTCCCTACCAGAAAAGAATGGCAAACCAAGCTGATAGACTATGCTGAAATGGCAAAGCTGACTGGAAAACTCAGGAACCAAGAGGACAAAAACTTTACAAAAGAATGCGATTTTTTTTTTTATAACTTACCGGTATATAGGAGACCACTGCAAGCTGATGGAAACATTAGTAGGATTGTAATGTAACAAATACTATGGACAATATGGATTGATAGAAAATATAGAATATGGGTGCAGCTGTAAATGTTGGCAATAGGGCCCATGGAGGGGATGGGGGAAAGTCTCAAGATTCAGAGTAATCTCTGTATATGGATATGCATTTGGAATATTATAAATTCATATTTGTAAAATTGAATAAAAATGATTTCAGGAAGGGGACAATCAACAAAAATTTATAAAAGAATGGAGCTGCGTTAAAGAGTACACGAAAAAACAATGTTCTGGAGTAAAAATATTGGTATGTGTCAGGGAACTGCCATCGGAGAAACAGGAGGTGAAAGGGCTCACAGAGGCTGAGAAAGACTTATCAGCTGAGGAGGGAACCAGCAGGGGGAGAGGAGGAGCTCCAAGGGAAAGTGAGTCGGAGGGAGGGCTCAGAGACACTTCCAGCGAAAATAGTGGGGAGGTTTCAGGACCTTCCATAGGGACACCCACTCCTCGCCGGAAACTGTCACGCCGAGAGTCCAGAAGACGCGTTTCCGTTAAGGAACTTTTATGCTGGAAGAAGTTCCGTAAACGCCTACTGTCTGATTCTACAAGCGACTGACGGAGCCATGCTTAAGGAGCTCCGTCACAGACAGAGGTTTGTGGACTTAGCCAAACTCTGAGGGACTAGGACTTTATGCACAAGCAGCTCATCATCCCATCACAGTATGTAATGAGTGAAGTTCTGCAGGGTCAAAGAAATGAAGAAATGGTTGTAATAGGTGTAAAACTAAAAGCAATATAAATATAACAATTAAGAAGATTGAAAATTTGAAGTCCCAAAACAGCGGAAGGAAGTCAAAGTCTCTGTATGTTTTGTTATGTATTGTGAATGTTATGAGTTTTTGTTTGTTCTTTTTGGTTTTATATATATAATTTATGTTGTAATTTTGCACTGAAAAATAAAATAAGAATAATAAAAAAGATTTCAGAAAGGAGACAGCTGAAGGCAGCCACAGGTTCCGCATTTCCTGCTCTGCAAGAACCTGGCATGCAAGGGCACTATGAGGGCAACAGAATGCCATCGTCCATGACTGTAGTTGATTAATTAACATGAGTGGAGCGAAAGGATCACAGAATTGTAAATCTGGAAGGGACCACAGGGGTCATCTAGTCCAGCCCCCTGCAATGCAGGAAAATTTTGCCCAGTGCAGGACTCGAACCCACAACCATGAGATCAAGAGTCTCATGCTCTACTGGCGGAGCCATCTGCCTAGTCATAGAAGCAGATCTCTCCACACTGCGACATTTTGTCGCAGTTCCCCCTTGCAAGCCCTGTGTTTAGGAATATGGTACGTCTGTGTCTGTTGCTCTTACAATCTATTACAATTAACTTGTCGGGAGTGGAATGGCGGTGGCTGGAGATCAACTTCAAACCAGAAAGGACAGACGCGAGAACCAGAAAGGTACCGAGTGCATCCTTCAAATTTTCACATTTTTTCCGGGAATGAAAGCTGGGATCACTGATGAGATCCACCCCCCCCCCAAATAGAAATCTAAGCTCGGGGTGTGGGTGTGTGTTTTAACACAGTACATGCAATGCATCAGATCCCGTGAAATATGACAGAAGTGGACTGCCCCCCTAGCAGTGCAGCTAACGTAATCCCCATTGCAAAGATCATCAATAGCAAGATGGTGGGGGCAACCCGCCCTGTGGAATGCCCTCCCATCGGATGTCAAGGAAATAAACAACTATCTGACTTTTAGAAGACATCTGAAGGCAGCCCTGCTTAGGGAAGTTTTTAATGTTTGATGTTTTATCATGTTTTTAATATTCTGTTGGGAGCAGCCCGGAGTGGCTGGGGAAACCCAGCCAGATGGGCAGGGTATAAATAAGTACTGTATTTTTCACTCTGTAAGATGCACCAGACCATAAGATGCACCTAGTTTTTGGAGGAGGAAAACAAGGAAAAAAATATTCTGAATCTCAGAGGCCAGAACAGCAAGAGAGATCACTGCACAGTGAAAGCAGTGAGGAAGTCGGGGAAGTAAGGTATAAGAAAATAAGATCTGAAATTGTACTTGTTTTTTTGTTTGTTTGTTGTGTTTATTGTATTGTCTTGTTTTGTTTTTGTTGTTATAAAAAAAACCCTTTAATAAAAAATAATAATAAAGAAAGAAAGCAGTGATCCCTCTTGCTGTTCTGGCTTCTGGGATAGCTGCGCAGCCTGCATTCGCTCCATAAGACTCGCACACATTTCCCCTTACTTTTTAGGAGGGAAAAAGTGAGTCTTATAGAGCAAAAAATACAGTAAGTAAGTAAGTAAGTAAGTAAGTAAGTAAGTAAGTAAGTAAGTAAATAAATTAATAAATATTATTATTATTATTATTATTATTATTATTATTATTATCTGGAAGGGAGGCTCTTGCAGCCAGGGACAGAGTGGGGGAATTGCAAAGGGAAATATATCTGTTGGGTCCCATGCAGTAGCCATTCCCCAAGGATCTTTGTCATGGGAATAAATTTTTCTTTTGTACACTTGTTTTATTTTGAGGGCTTTCATCTTTAAAAGTGGAACCAGAGAGGCGGCGGCGGGCTATGAATGGCTGGCCCAAACCCCTGACCTCCTTGAGACGGAAAACAAGAGCATCTTCGCCTGAGGCCGCACCGGGACGTTTGCCAGGAGAGTTCTGCTCTCAGCCAAGGCCCCGATTAGCACTTCAGGAGATGGCTTCCCATGCTCTGTGACCGGCTGTTTTCAAGGAGGATGTAGAAACACTGCCACTACATCAGTGAGGCCAAGAACCAGGGAGTACCAAACTTCAGTTGCTTCCAGAGGCTCTGTTTGCGTGTCGAGGTCCCCAAGCCACCCCCCAATAATTCACACTTCACACATCAATTTTGGTTTGGGTTTTTGGCCCGATTTTGGCCACAACTTTATTTAAATACACACCAGTGAGTGAGAGGCATTGGTTCCGACTATCTGTCCTTGCCCAGGGACAGAAATGACTTCCGGATTCCAGCGGAAGCCAGTGAGGGAAACAATTTTGGGGAGAAAATGAAGCTGGGCCTCAGTCCCTCACTTCTCACCCTCATGCTCCTGGTGGCTTGCACGGCCCAAGTCCAGTGCCAGGGACAAGGACGAAAAGAATGGCAAGCCCCTGGATTCCTTTAACAGAATTCCCTTTCCGCACCACCATTGGAGGGGTAGGCACTTACCCCTCCACCAACCAATTTGAACCAATGCCTAACCGCCAACCTTACAAGTTGTGACGATTTGCAACGCGGTAGGCAAAAACCAAATGGCACCAGCCAATCAGCCAAATGGACAAAATTCCTACCAGGCCCCTGCCTCAAAGCAGACGACCCCATGACAGGCATAGCAAGGTCAAGCGAACAACACCCCCCCCAATACAGGGAGGGTGGGCAGGTGATCCGGTGCAAGCAGCCAAGAGGATGGCCAAAGTTGGGCGTCCAATATTTAAAACCTCTGAGCCCTCCTTCAAAATTGGCAACAAGCAATTCTCCCCAGCGACCCAATTAACCCATTCACTGCCTGGGCCACTCCGCAAATCTGCTCAGCAACAATGAGGTGGCTTGTATCCCCCACCGCAACACGTGCTCTCTGCTAGGCAGAACACGTTTTATTGATCATCATTCCTCCTGATTTCTTTGTGTGCCAGATCAACCTCCCCTCCCCCTAAATATTTTTACTGGTTTTCTTGTAAATACGAGAACAGCAACATAGAACTGCAGCAACTTGTCTTTTAAGCTTCCTACGCAGGACACAAGCAATGTGTTTATTTATGCATTATCAACTCAAGTATCCTCTCCACAGTGATTCTTGTGTGGTGGGTAGAATGAAAGTATGTTCTGCCTCATTGGTAAAGGAAAAGAAAGGAAGACAAGTGTCACCAAAAATGTCTAGCCTTGAAATGCCTCTGTTTATCCTTCTTTGGCAAGTAAGGCATTCCGATGGAGCCACATTCCCAATATTATTGAACCAGATTTCAATGGGGATTTCTATAGGTTGTTTCCAGTGCAGTGGTACAGTGGTACCTCGGGTTACAGATGTTTCAGGTTACAGACTCTGCTAACCCAGAAATAGTACCTCAGGTTAAGAACTTTGTTTCAGGATGAGAACAGAAATTGCGCGGCGGCAGCGGGAGGCCCCATTAGCTAAAGTGGTACCTCAGGTTAAGAACAGTTTCAGGTTAAGAACGGACCTCCGGAATGAATTAAGTTCTTAACCCGAGGTACCACTGTACTTTGGTTCTCGAATGGCTTAGTTGTGGAACAAATTGACTCCCAAATGCCGCAAACCCGGAAGTAAGTGTTCTGGTTTGCGAGTGTTAATGATGTGGCTTTCGCAGCTTCCGATTGAGTGCAGGAAGCTCCTGCAGCCAATCAGAAGCTGCACCTTGGTTTCTAAATGGTTTCAGGAGTTGAACGGACTCCCGGAACGGATTAAGTTTGAGAACCAAGGTACCACTGTATCGGGCTATTGTTAATCAGGCTGCTGATAATGGGGCGGGGGGGGGACTCAATCTCTGCATTTAAGGTTATTGTTTAAATTTTAGTCTAAGGAGAACAAGGCAAGAGTCGAATTGGGTGGAAGGGATTCCTGCATTATTTTGGAAATAATGTGAAACAACTTCGTGCCAAATCAACTTTAATTGCACAGCTGGAATTTGCTGGGTTGTGCTTGGATCCCAACCAAACATTCTGGCAGTCTGGAAGCACCTCGAGAGAGGGCCTGCAGTTTGGTGTTACAGGTCCTGAGTTGTGTGTAGCCACACTTAACCCCATGCTCTTAAAGCACACGTTTTAACTTCTGCAAAGATCACACCCACGACATACCTTTCAAGCACGTGGTTTCTCCCAAATAATCACAGGAACTGTAGTTTTACCCCTCACAGGGCTATAATTCGCAGCACTCTCAACAAACAATTTCCCGGGATACTTAGGTGGAAGTGTTGTGCTTTAAATGTAGTTTAAATGTATGGTCTGGATGTGAAAACGAATGAATTAGGCGAAGCCACAATGTAAGTTCTAGGGAAAAAAGAAACTGAAAATCAGGCGTCCCAAGTACAATGTGTAATTTAAATGTAGGGTACGAACGTGATCTATGCAGGAGTCTGTAGGCTGAATAATCATTGGCACCTACAGTTATAAAAGCAGCTTAGCCATATTGATTTGTATGCTGTTGGTGGATTATAGTCATTGTCTTGTTGGGCTGTGTATGTGATAAAGGGGAGCCATACCGGGGTAAAGGTGTCTTCTTCTATTTGTCCCCGTGTCAGTTTCAGTTTATTGGTTAATTTTTCTAGTAGGGCTGTTTCCCATACTATTTGGTACCGTTGGTCCATGCTTACTCCTGACAGGTCTCTCCAGTGTCTGGCTATGATGCTTCTGGCTGCTGAAAGTAGGTGGGTTATGAGTTCTTTGTGGTGTAAATGGGCATTGTTGTCTTGGAAGATATTTAGTAGGGCCAATTCTGGGGTGATGTCTAATACTTGCTTAGTTATTTTACATATTTCTCGTATGGCTGTTGTCCAGAATAGTTGGATTTTGGGACACTCCCACCACATGTGGAGGTATGTGCCTGTGGAGGTGCACCCTCTCCAGCATTTTGGTGAGGTTCCTGGGCGTATTAGCACTAGTTTTCTTGGTGTTAGCCAACCACAAACAAACAACCACTCCCTAGGGCAACCCCAACCTCTCTCACCACCAAAGGAACACAAGTGAACAGCACAAGCAATGCTGACACCAAACCCTACATACATTAAGCATAATAGAAACATCGCCACCCGACCCCACCCCCACCCATCTTCCACTCCTCCACCCCCCTTTCCCCCCTTTTTTTCTTCTCCCCCTAATGTCTCAACAAATGAAACAGACTTGTAAAAATGTTACATGGAAAAAATATGAGGCATTACACTTACTTCTGTAAAACAAGAAAATCTTTAATAATAATAATAATAATAATAATAATAATAATAATAATATAACGAAAAAGCAGCTCGGTCTGGGAGAGAAGCTCTACCTAAGACCCTCGAATCCTCGTGAGGAGGTCAGGCAGAGGAAGGCCCTACAAGACAGGTGCTTAGCACAAGCTATCATCTTCTGCAGCCCTAGCCTAGGGCAAGAGAAGTTGATCCCCCGAGAATTCATTTCACCCATGGCCAAGGCACTGGGACTACAGATCCCAAGATGGACCACAGGAAAACGATGCCATTCACATCAGTTTCTGCCCTGGGGGCCCTCTTTCCAACAGCAATGAATGACTTCGTTTGTGACCTGGTTGTCACTCAGTCTCAGAGGTGAGCGATTTCAGGGGTACCAGCACATTTCTCAGGTTTCATTTCCTTAGACTGAGGCTTTCATCTTTAAAGGTCATCCACAGAGCAGGAAATAATGGGAGGCACGCAACTAGCTCTTATTCACAGAAAGCATAACACTTGGCCTCAACTCATTCAGTTTGAGACATTGCAGGACCTTCCTAGAATGGGGTGTCAGAGGAGGAGAAGAATCAGTAGGACAGGGACTGTATGGCTGCTGGGTGGCAAGGACAACCTCTGACTCCTCTCTGTCTGTGCCCACACTGCGACTCTCAGCCTCCAGTCCTGTCCTGGAAGGGCCTCCTTCTCCGACACTCCTTGACCACTCAAAGCTCCTGCTTCTAGCACCTCCCAGCTCACCCCTTCCCCAGACTGCTCTCCTGTATCCCACCACCACGATCCAGAGTCTAAGGCTTCTTCTTCCATGTTGTCCCACTTGGGCAGTCGACTCCCATCACTCTTCCTCATCCAGCCAGTCCCTGACACTGCCTGGGCAAAGTCCATGGGCCTTTTGGTGGACTGGAGACCTTCTTCTTCTTCTTTGGCAATCACTAGTAGCCGAGTAAGATTGTCTTCCATAAACACGGTTTTAACAATGAGTCCGTAAGTGACTGTGGAGGCCAATTCTGGACCCACACGTCCTTCCACAGTGGGGACATTGGTTCCCGGGCGGGAGTTGATCAGGGTGTGGATTTGCCAAGCGTGCCTTCCTCTTAGCACGTTTCTCCCTTGTGTTCTGAGTTTGAGTGTCTTCAGAGTCCATGACACCTTTGGTAAAGGCTGTTCTCCAACTGGAGGCTCGGAGGCCAGTGTTTCCCAGATGTTGGTGTTTATACTACATTTTTTAAAGATTTGACTTGAGAGAGTCTTTAAACCTCTTTGTTGACCACCAGCATTATGCTTTCCATTTTTAAGTTCGGATAGAGTACTTGCTTTGGAAGACGATCATCAGGCATCCACACAAGATGAGCAGTCCAACGAAGTTGATGTTGAAGAATCATTGCTTCGACATTGGTAATATTTGCTTGTTCCAGTGAACTGGCATTAGTTCACCTGTCTTCCCAAGTGATGTGTAACATTTTCCAGAGACACCATTGATGGAAACTTTTGAGGAGTTGGAGATGGCGTTTATAAGTGGTCCATGTTTCACAAGCATACAGTAAGGTAGTACAATAGCTTTGTAAACAAGCATTTTGGTTTCGCTGCAAATGTCCCAGTCCTCAAACACTCTGAACTTCAATTGGGAGAAAGCCACACTCACAGAGCTCAGGCGATGCTGGATTTCGGCATCAATGTTGACCCTTGTGGAAAGATAACTGCCTAGGTAGGAGAAGTGATCGACATTTTCCAGCGTTACACAATTGAGTTGGACTGGAGACCATAAGGGGAAGACAGCAGCAGGCTCTTAGAGGTCCTGCGATTACTTAGCACATGTTGGGTGGGATTGCCTGCAAACCATTGATATTTCATGCGCATGTGCTAGAGCATGAGCGAAGCATCAAGTTCTTTCAGCGCAAATTGGGGGGGGGGGGAGCTTGCAGTCTGACGTAGTGTAAGGCAGTCTCTGAAGGGACGCAGACTCCCCACCCCTAGAGGAATGGATGATTCATTAGTTTTCAAAACATGGAAGCAACCAGTTACTCCATGAGCATGCATGCTGCAGAAAGGGAAAATTAGGTATTTAGGTATTTCCATCTGGAAATGTAAAGAAAAAGAAGGTACCTTTTAACACATGTGGTGGACCTGTAAGGTGGTAAAAGCTTTCTGGGAGATGATATACAATGAAATTAAAAAAAAAATATTAAATAACTTTTGTTAAAAAACCAGAACCATTTTTATTAGGAATTATAGGTACCGATATTCCAAAGGACCAGAAAAGACTTTTTATGTATGGGACAACAGCAGCTTGGATGCTACTAGCCCAGGGATGGAAAGAAGATAAAGTCCCTACCAGAGAGGATTGGCAAGCTGAGCTGATAGACTATGCCGAAATGGCAAAGCTGACTGGAAAACTCAGGAACCAAGAGGATAAAAACTTTGCAAAAGAATGGGAACAATTTATAAGTTATTTAAGAGACCACTGTAAGCAGATGGAGACATTGGCAGGATTTTGATTTCACTTGTATTTTAACAATTACTGTGGAAAATATGGATTGATACAAGACTTAGAGCTTAGAAGAAAATGCAGTTTTAAATGTTTAAATTGGGACTCCAGGGAGGGGGTGGGGATAGTCCTGAGATTCAGAGGAATCTCTGCATATGGATATGTATTTGAATTTCTTAAATAATTTTGTATTGTACTGTGAAACCAAATAAAAATGATTTTAAAAAAAGCCCCAAAGGGAAAATGAGGCAGATTCACCATAAAAGTGCAAACTGAATTTATCCCCCTCTCCTATCCGCAGGTCATTGTGGCTGCTTGTGTGTAGAGGAACCTGACTGTGGGAACCGGGTGCACATTAAGCTCCATTTTAGGGGCCACCCAGCCATGCGGGAGGCTGAAGGGAACCTGCTTCCTGCAGCATCGGGAAGCAGAGGGGAGCAGACATGAAATGAGGAACTGGAGTCTGAATGGAACAACCAGACTCTGTAAATTGCTGGTCCATTGGGGTTCCTTTTCACTCAGCGGAATGCCTTGGGCCAGCACTGCCTGATTTTCATAGGCAAGAAGCCTACCTGGTGGAAGTCAACATTGGGATAAGGGTTAAAAGGTAAAGGGACCCCTGACCAGTTGTGACCGACTCTGAGGTTGCGGCGCTCATCTCGCTTTGTTGGCCGAGGGAGTCGGCGTACAGCTTCCGGGTCATGTGGCCAGCATGACTAAGCCGCTTCTGGTGAACCAGAGCAGCGCACGGAAACACCGTTTACCTTCCCGCCGGAGCGGTACCTATTTATGTACTTGCACTGGCATGCTTTCGAACTGCTAGGTTGGCAGGAGCAGGGACCAAACAACGGAAGCTCACCCCGTCGCGGGGATTCGAACTGCTGATCATCTGATCAGCAAGTCCTAGGCTCTGTGGTTTAACCCACAGCACCACCCACGTCCCTGGGATAAGGCTTATGTCTACTTAAAAGGCAGGGAGGCCCACCTGCTGAAATGATGTACAGTGGTACTTTGGTTCTCAAATGCCTTGGTACTCAACAACTTGGAACCCAAACACTGCAAACCCGGAAGTACCGGTAAGTGTTCCAGTACGCGAACTTTTTTCGGAAGCCGAACATGCTCTGTTTTGAGTGTTAATGCTTCCATTTTGAGTGTTATGCTGAAGTCTCTCTGTTTTTGCTATTTCTTTTGCGTTTTATATTTTTTTTGGGGGGTGACTGTGTGGAACCCAGTTCAGCTACTGATTGATTATTTGTGTGACTGCAGTACATTGTTTATCGCTTTCATTTTATGGATCAATGGTCTCGTTAGGTAGTAAAATTCATGTTCATTTGCTGTTTTTAGGGGTTGTTTTTAAAAGTCTGGAACGGATTAATCCATTTTGAATTACTTTCTATGGGAAAGGGCGCCTTGGTTTTGGAAGGCTTTGGTTTTGGAACGGACTTCCGGGACGGATTAAGTTTGAGAACCAAGGTCCCACTGTAACCTCAAGAACTGGTGCTTGGTTTTGCTTGCTTCACTCCCTGTTTCCTTTCCCCCTTTCGTGTCATGTCTGCTAGATTGCAAGCCCAGTGGCAGGGACTGCGTTATCTCTCAAAGCCTGGACAGCACCGAGAAAAATTCGTAAGAGAAAGCGATATCGATAGTGGGCCCAGCATGCAGAAGCTGACCTTGTTGTTGTCGTTTTCATAAGGCAGAAAGAGAATTTTGATGTCACCAAGTATTCCCCTGCTTGCCGTAAATCCCTGAGCTCATTTTATTGGCTTCCTTGCTTGAAGGTCAGGATTAACCAGCTTTCAGGATTGGCACTCCTCTCTGCTATCTAGGCTGAAATAGACCTCCAAGTCCCACCGCTGCAAAAGAGCCGAAACCTTAATATAGCCGCCGGCCTGATATTCCAGCGCCGCCCCTGCCTTTGCTGAGCAGCCTTAATACGTTAATAACAGGGGTGCGAATAATATCAAGTGGCTTTTATTATTTCTCCTTGTGTGGTCCTGCACATTGGGCCCGGGGAGTATGTCGGCAGCGAAACCACCATCTCGCCCTTAACGGAACTCTAATAACCAGGGAGCCGGGCAAGTTCCTTATCTTTAAAAGGATATATTCCGTTTTCTTTGGTAAGCAAACCCCCTTACCCTTATTTCATAATATTTCAGAAAGTGGTATCTCAACCAGCGCTTCGGGACTGAAAGGTTAACTGTTTGCACGTATGGGGCACCTAGCAAAGCATGGTGTCCCCCCCCTCGTTCTCTTTAAATAAAAAATAAAAAAAATGTTTCACCACCGGCATCATAATCCCTCCCACGCAACTGTGCACTCTCTGATTAAGTGCCCATTAGCACCATGGTGGGCTTGCAGAACTGCATCAATTAGTACTATAGACACCATGATTAATTCACATCCTGGAGGAAGCAGATAATGCCTTGTGTTAAAGTGACTTTTAATTAGAGAAAAATAAATAACGGAATGAACAGCCATGGCTTATTTTTAGAATACAGAGCGGGGAAACGGCTGGATCTTTTGACTTCTCCCTTGGAAGGCAAGTGGAACATTTCAATGCGTGGCGAACAGAAGGCGATCTACTGTGACCCTGAAAGGCGTGTGTGCGTGTGCGTGCGCGCATTGTGTCTGTGTGTGTCTCAGAGGCCCCAGGCAAGTCCATCAATATGAAATAAATCTTAATTCACTGGCTACTAGGAATGCCTAAGATCTCATTGGGTGGATTAGTTATCCTTGCAGCAATCCGACCATGCCATCATTTGCGGTTGGGTCAAGCTGGAAACTGGGGAAGAACAATTTACACACACACCTCAGTTTGTTCAATCAGTGCCCAAATGCCATTTTAATGGAGCTTGTACAAACAAATTTTTTGAAAACATTTCTGAGCCACCCCTCACCATTTTTAAGATGCCAGGGTAGTATACAACCAGTTGTAATCACAGCTAGCGGATGCACAAATATGTGTGTTTCACTTCCTCTCAATTTCTTTCTTTCTTTCTTTCTTTCTTTCTTTCTTTCTTTCTTTCTTTCTTTCTTTCTTTCCCAATCTTAAGATCAGTTTTCCACATCTTGACAGCTTCTGATTTTTTTTAAGTCATCGCGAAAATTCATAGCATTTTAGTGTGAGTTTCTCAGAACATACACATCCTTGCATACCTTCCAACATTTCTCCGATGAAAATAGGGACGTCCCCTTCCATAATGATCATTTCACTATTTATACCCCACACATCTGACTGGGTTGCCCCAGCCACTCGAGGCAGCTTCCAACATACATAAGCCAAAGGTAAAGGGACCCCTGACCATTAGGTCCAGTTGTGACCGACTCTGGGGTTGCGGCGATCATCTCGCTTTATTGGCCGAGGGAGCCGGCCTACAGCTTCCGGGTCATGTGGCCAGCATGACTAAGTTGCTTCTGGCGAACCAGAGCAGCACACGGAAACGCCATTTACCTTCCCGCCAGAGTGGTACCTATTTATCTACTTGCACTTTGAGGTGCTTTTGAACTGCTAGGTTGGCAGGAGCAGGGACCGAGCAACGGGAGCTCACCCCGTCGCGGGGATTCGAACCGCCGACCTTCTGATCGGCAAGTCCTAGGCTCAGTGGTTTAACCCACAGCGCCACCCGCGTCCACATACATACAAACATAATAAAACATTAAACATTTAAAAAAGCCCTTCCCTATACAGGATTGCCTCCAGACGGCTCAGGGGCCGGATAACTCCATACCCTCCAACATTTCTCCCGTGAAAATAGGGATGTCCTAAGGAAAAGTGGGACATTCTGGGCTCAAATCAGAAACTGGGATGGCTTCTCTAAATCAGGGATATCCCTGGAAAATAGGGATAGCTGGAGGGTCTGTCCTTGTATGCAATTTTGCCCAACACACAGTTTTGCAAAGCAACCCATCCCCCCACATAATGCATTTCTGTATTTTGTTGCCACCAATGTATGCAGTTTTAGGGACCCCGATATATGCATTTTTGTAATAATTTCTCAGCTGGCACTGCAAAATGTCAAAGGATGGCTGTGCTCCAGTTTTTGTATTGTTTCAGAAAGCACAAATTAGTTAGGTTCCCCTTTCGAGGGTGAACCGAATCAAATATCTGCCCCATCCCTATTTTAAAGCACGAATGCAGGAATAAGACATTAGGACACCTGAGTAGCCAGAATACCTGATTGCCGGAATCAGTCTAAGCACTCTCCACTCTTTCCCGCGCATTCAGAGAGAGCGGCCTAGCAACAGGATCATTGTGGGTTGGCCGGCACAGCCCCTCCATGCATTAAGATTCCTTGTTTGTGTTAAGTTGTGGGTGAACATATCAGACAACACAGCGATTCTCCAAACAGCTCTTGTTTATTCACAGGTCAGAACAGAACTGAACTGAAGGGTTCAGCCAGCCAGTTTATATAGAGCTCCAGTACAACGTAACTGTAACAACTTTCTGTAACTATCCAATCACTGAATGTGACTTTCGATGCCTTATTTGCATATGTGGACCTGAACTATCTACAGTATCCCCCTGCTGGCCCAGGGTGAGAACTTCAGTACATAACAGTTCGGGTCTCTCAAGTGCCGGTTCTCTCCAAAGCCTTCCTCCAACCTTCCCTTTCTTCATTAAATTTTCATTCCACCTGCCACTCAAGGAGCTCATGGAGGGTTTTTTACTCTAAAATAAAGTTTGAAATCGGGGTGAGTCTTATACACGGATAGTGCATATGCAGGACGGGCGATTGGTTGCAGCTGCAAGCAGGAGCTTGTCAGCAGCAATTAGGTGGCTGATGGTGGTTGCGTCAAGGGCTGCTGTGGATTGGCTGCCACTGCGGCAATTGGCAATTGTGCGTGCGATTGGGCAGACACTCCCCCCCCCCCCGCGACGTGCGCAATTGGCAGCGTCGGGTGAGTGATTTTCGGGGCATTCCCCTCCACAAAAAGCTCCACAAATCTGGGCAATCATCCCCCCCAAAAAGATCAACAACTCTGGGTGATCTCTCCCCATTTTCTTAATTTGGGGTCCCCCAAAGTAGGGGGCGTCTTATACATGGAAAAATACGGTAGATTGGACTGAGAGGAAAGCGACAGGCCTCATGCCACACCAACCTGGGCACTGCCCAGTCTGAGTGCTGAAACCAGGGGGGAATCTACGCACATATAAAAACCGTTCTGAAAATGCTTTTTTTTAAAAAAAAAGCCTTTAAAAAAATACATTGAATTTTCCATAAGGCTCACCATCGCCATCCAGTGTCACATTGTATATTGCACTTAAAACACACTTAAAAAGTTTTATTTGCAGCAGTATAGCTGAGTCCCTGGAATAGCAAGCAAGAATAGCAAGCACTGCCACCTCTGCATTTTGCTTCAAGTTACAAGAAAGGAAGTTCTGACAAAACACCAGGAAGAGCTTTCTAACAGGAAGAGCTGTTTGACAGCGGAATGGTCTCTCTCGGGAGGTTGTGGACTCTCCTTCCTTGGGGGTTTTTAAGCAGAGGTTGGATGGCCATCTGTCATGGAAGCTTTAGCTGAGATTCCTGCATTGCAAGGGGTTGATTTCCATTGGGGTCTCTTCCAACTCTTCCAAGGGACCCCTGACCATTAGGTCCAGTCTCGGATGACTCTGGGGTTGCGGCGCTCATCTCGCTTTACTGGCCGAGGGAGCCGGTGTTCAGCTTCTAGGTCATGTGGCCAGCATGACTAAGCCACTTCTGGCAAACCAGAGCAGCGCATGGAAACGCCGTTTACCTTCCCGCTGGAGTGGTACCTATTTATCTACTTGCACTTTGACGTGCTTTCGAACTGCTAGGTTGGCAGGAGCAGGGACCGAGCAACGGGAGCTCACCCCGTCGTGGGGATTCGAACCGCCGACCTTCTGATCGGCAAGCCCTAGGCTCTGTGGTTTAGACCACAGCGCCACCCGCATCCCAACTCTATAATTCTATAATTCCGTGACCCTGTTGTTTTTTTAGCCCTTCCTGTTCATCAGAGAGACCCCAGGATGACAGGATTTACTTTGGGTTGCTATTTTATTAGATCTTAGAGATCTACCAATGGGAGCCGGGTGCAAAAGGCGTAAACGTGGGATCAAAGAATCCAGAGCCCAGGAGTTTGTTTGGAGGACCAGAACTGAATGGAGCTCACAGTCCTTCTGCATCCAAAATCCACTCTTGCTCACCCCAAACTCTCTTCATTCCAGCAGCACAGTTTAGCATGGCTGGGTGGGAATCGTTTTGTTGCTGCTGTTGTAGAACTATCGGGAGTCAGGAGTCCTTGCTGATTTTCTGCAGATCCTTGAAAGATATCACAAACAATAAATCCAGATCTCTCCAACCCAGAGCAAACCTGCAAACGCCAAGGTTGCATGTTCAATTCCCATATAGGAGAGCTGCAATGCAGGGGGTTGGACTAGATGGACCACGAGGTCCCTTCAAACTCTGCAATTCTATGAAATGCATGCCACCTAAATTATCATATCCCAAACCACTGAAAAGTTTAACACAGAGTAAAACCACTGGTATTAAGGAACCTGGTGGAGTTTGCTTATTTGAAAGACTCCACTGTAAGTAAAAGGGACACGGGTGGCGCTGTGGGTTAAACCACAGAGCCTAGGACGTGCCGATCAGAAGGTTGGCGGTTCGAATCCCCGCAACAGGGTGAGCTCCCATTGCTCGGTCCCTGCTCCTGCCAACCTAGCAGTTTGAAAGCACATCAAAGTGCAAGTAGATAGATAGGTACCTCTCCGGCGGGAAGGTAAACGGCGTTTCCGTGCGCTGCTCTGGTTCGCCAGAAGCGGCTTAGTCATGCTGGCCACATAACCCGGAAGATGTACGCCAGCTCCCTCGGCCAACAAAGCGAGATGAGCGCCGCAACTCCAGAGTCGGTCACGACTGGACCTAATGGTCAGGGGTCCCTTTACTGTAAGTAAAACGTAGCAGAATGCCATCCTTGATCTTTGGGATATTTATTGCATTTTGAACTTCAGGTGAATTTGCAACAGAAACTTAAATAAGTTTTTCCAAAGAGCTCCTATTCAGATCTCTCACCCTGACTTCGTTTTTCCAGCTCCTTTGACAGACACATCTGGCGAGGGACTGCAATACCTACTATGTTCAGAAGAGGGTAGCATTAAACTTCTAATTACGTGGAAGAGCCTTCCTACAAACCTGGCAAATGTCGAAAGGGGAAGGGAAAAAGCTTCAGCCTTGGTGGGAAAGATTCCAAAAGCTTTACTAAATAACATTTCCTGAACACAAATCCTACGGTTTGGTTTGTTAAAACCAGAATCTCTCCTCAATTCTGACAGAGTAAATCCGTAATCTGGAATTACAGACGTTTTCATGGTGTCATGTCGCATTATCTTCATGCAGGGAGGCTGAATGGATTGGTCCAGGAATCGGGTAGGCTGAAGTGGTGCCGCTAGCTCTTTAAATACTTCCCCCTAACATATACAGCCACGGGTTTGGTTCAGGGATCGTGGGCCTTGTTGAGAAGGCAAATGGAAATCAGATTGGAAATAAAACTGGTCGGAATTAATTTGGTCCGAATCGGACTTTTCTTAGCCAACTTTCCAATTTCCTTCTCTAAAGACCTGGTTGGGCAGCTGACATGAGAGGAAATCTTTGTTACTAGTCGGCTGCAGCGCAAGCTTGTCACCAAACAGTTCGTGGCAAGAGACTGGAACTGGCGAAAAGGCTTCCCGTAATACTGGCAGGACTTCAGCTGGGCATTGCCCGGGCCAGTTTTTGCGAGGTGTGAAACAAGTGGCCCTTCAATAAGAGCAGGAGAGCTTTCTGATGAGTTAGGGGCTATGGTTTCCAGTGGCATCCTGGGTTTCTCTGACCACCCACACTTGACTGAAGCTTGCCTGTGCTTGGTGTTTATCAAGGTCCTTCACATATCTCAGAATTGGCCCAGACGTGGCTCATATTGGTCTGATTAGTAAAAAGCAGACTAAGCCAAAAGGCAGGATTTAGTCAAAAGGCTGTGCAATGTTTTCCCCCTCCTCCCCTCTCCACTGGGATGCTAAGTTATATATATAATTGGGGGTGGGGAGACAGCTTGTTTTCAGTTCTGCAAGAACTGAACTCGGTCGGCATGGGGTTGAAAATGCTGGGGGGCAGAATTCATCAGTCCTTATCATGTCTGCTTTTAAAACAATGTGTTTCTAGTCCTTATGAACCCAGTGTTTACAGGAACTCTTAGAGTAAGCCAGCACTGCTCACTTTATCAGATCCCGAGTGGGCTTCCCAGTTAAGTTCCTAAGTTAAGACTTCCTGATTTTCTTTCAGTGTTTCTGATGGGCCTCATGTTGAGAAGCATTATCCTCATCGAAACAGAAATTTATAAGGAGTATATATGACACAAGGGACGCGGGTGGCGCTGTGGGTTAAACTACAGAGCCTAGGACTTGCCGATCAGAAGGTCGGCGGTTCGAATCCCCGCAACAGGGTGAGCTCCCGTTGCTCGGTCCCTGCTCCTACCAACCTAGCAGTTCGAAAGCACATCAAAGTGCAAGTAGATAAATAGGTACCGCTCCAGCGGGAAGGTAAACGGCATTTCCGTGCGCTGCTCTGCTTCGCCAGAAGCGGCTTAGTCATGCTGGCCACATGACCCAGAAGCTGTACTTTGGCTCCCTCAGCCAATAAAGCGAGATGAGCACTGCAACCCCAGAGTCGGCCACGACTGGACCTAATGGTCAGGGGTCCCTTTACCTTTACCTTTATATATGACACAAAGTAAATTTTGATATATTTTTGGGAGAAATGAAGGGAAGGTTGGTGGTCAGTGGTCATGCCTCACCTGGGATACGGGCATGAACATGACAGAAGGAGTTGATGGTCCCTCTCAGAGCCTGGGCCTGGGCAGACAGAGGTTGCCACGGTGATGGGGTATGGGTTTGAAGTGTCAGCAAAAGAGATTCTTTAGCAAGGTGTGCTGGGAAGAAGAAGTGGGGGGGGGGATAGAGAGAGACGAAAGATTGGGATCCATCTTGGGCAGGTTGGCCGAAGGCAGGCCGGGAGAGAAGCCTGGGAGTTCAGGGCTGCCCTGCTGTGGGGGACAAGCCCCTCTTGAAATGACCATGCTGTAAGATCTGGACTCTCTCCATGTAGAATGAAGGTGTAAATAGGTGAATAAACCATATTTCTTAAAGCTACAACAGTCTCTGCTGTGTCTCAGTTCTCTAAAGGAGCACAGACCCTGGGTGAGTGGCTGGAACCCCCTGGAATCTTGCAGAAAGTGGGGATGGCACCCAACTTTTGTAATACCAGGAAACCTCACCCTCATTTCCCCCTCAATATTCCTCCGTTGCAGGACATCTGACAGCCACGGGATAGGGGAAAATCCTGCTGGTGCAACTTCTATCAATGCACACATGCGCTCTGATCTCTCTCTTGTTAAAGTCCAGCTCTGGGACAAACGGATCAAAATGCAATGGGCACAATGGTGGAAATGCATTTTCATTCAGAAGCCAGAAGGAGGGTGGGCAGAGGGAGATCTGGGTGCCAGTGGAGTTTCAGTGCTTTGGGGGGCAGCGTGATATTGTCTCAAAGGCAGAAGCATAGCTCAGGGGGCACAGATATTCCCCACTCCCTATTATTATTACTTTGTGGTTCCATTATGCCAGGGCTAGGGAAGGCGAGGCTCAGCAGACGATGTTGGCCTCCATTGCCCATTGCCCCCTGCCAGTGTGGTCAATGACCAGGGATGATGGGAGTTGTAGTCCAGCAAGATCTGGAGGAACAAAATTTTTTTTTTCCTTCCAGTAGCACCTTAAAGACCAACTAAGTTAGTTCTTGGTATGAGCTTTCGTGTGCATGCACACATCTTCAGATACACTTCAGATAGTGTATCTGAAGAAGTGTGCATGCACACGAAAGCTCATACCAAGAACTAACTTAGTTGGTCTTTAAGGTGCTACTGGAAGGGGAAAAAAATTTTGTTTTGAGTATGGCAGACCAACACGGCTACCTTTCTGTAACAAGATCTGGAGGGTCACACAGTGTGGTGTGAGAGCCAGTGTGGTGTAGTGGTTAACTGCGGTAGTCTTGCAATCTGGGGAACCGGGTTCGAGTCTCCGCTCCTCCACATGCAGCTGCTGGGAGACCTTGGGCCAGTCACGCTTCTTTGAAGTCTCTCAGCCCCACTCACCTCACAGAGTGTTTGTTGTGGGGGAGGAAGCGAAAGGAGGTTGTTAGCCGCTTTGAGACTCCTTCGGGTAGTGATAAAGCGGGATATCAAATCCAAACTCTTCTTCTTCTTCCCCATCCCTTGCACTATGCCTTTGGTGGTACTATGATGCCTTCTTACAAAACAGGAGAATTTTGGTGATGGGTTCTGAACAAGAAAACTATAGCTCTAGCTCTGTATCTAGATAGATTTAGATAAAAAGGAGTGCCTACCTTAAAAAAGAAAGTGGTGCTGTTGTTCTTATTGCTGCCTGGGCTGCCATTATACAAGGAAGCAGCAACAGCCCACTGCAAAGTCCCCCCAGAAGGAGCACTGTATTTTTCCGTGTATAAGATGCCCCTATGTATAAGACGCCCCCTATTTTGGCGGACTCCAAATTAAGAAAACACCCCTCAGCACTACCTGTGTATGAGACGAGCCCCAATTTTAAACCTCTTTTTTTTGGTCAAAAACCCAAACCCCATGTCTTATACATGGAAAAATACGGTAGGTAGCAGAGAGATAGATAAATTAAAATGTTACAACAACTTCTGTGCCAAAAGGATGTATATATGCTGGAAGCTGCCCAGAGTGGCTAGGGCAACCCAATCAGATGGGTGGGGTGCAAATATTATTGTTGTTGTTGTTGTTGTTGATTTAGTGTTTCTTTTTAAAGAAAACAAATTCCTTCTTGCAGAAGTACGCAGGAGTTCCTGTTCCAAACAATCACCCCAATTTGTCACATTGTGCTGCCTCCTCCCCAGAACGGATGCACATTCATAGTATACAAAGATTTTGGGGCACATCTAGAAGTACCAGGAATTAATATGCCGTTCAGCCGCTCAGCCATTGCTTAAGCACTTTTAAAATTCCATGGGAGGTTCTTACACATATGTTTAATGCCTTCTGAAATCACTCGGTGCAATTTAAAGAAGTGCTTGACTTTGCCCAGGCGAAAACCTTCATTTGTGTTGACCCGTGTGGATGATTGCTCCCTTCTGCCTCAGACTTTTCTGGAACATGTAAGGGGTTTTGTCTCAGTCTTCCACCCAACCTTCCCAAAATAAATTTGATGAAAAGAACCCTGCTTCTTAAAGCTGTCCCAATTTCCAGAGTCAAAGGAACTAGAGCATTATGCTGTTTTGATTTTGTAGATCTCAAGGTGGATAATTTAACCTTGAATTATGTATCAAAATCCCCTGTTTCAGCATAAAGGCTTCCTATGTGAGCATTTAATGAATAAGACCCTTATGGCTGCAGAGAAGCTAGATTTATACATTCCATTAAACATGCTCTTCACAGGCTAATTAGCCGGTAATTTCACCCTTGCTTGTAATATACACCAGTTTATGGTCAATAATAGTAAAATGTATGTAAACCATGCTCTTTATTAATAAACATTATGTGCTTCTAGCTTTCCAATAAAGTAATGGATGACTCTTCTCCCGCTCATTGCCTCGGTGCTGTCAAAAAGTAAAAAAAATTGGAAATATCCATTGAATGCTTGGATGTGAAAAGGGAAATTGTGTGCATACCATCATGCATACCATTATGTCTTCATACCATCATGTTTCACATCATCATGACATCTGAAGAAGGCAGGCTTTCTGGTCCAGCCTTATCCCTCTGATCACCTGCTTCCAAGGGCACAAGGCTCCCCATGGCCTGGATTGCCCATTTGGTCATGCCAAAGAAGGATGTATGGCCACACAAGGAAGAGGTGCGGGAATATCACCCCCCCAAACAACAAATGGTTGTCTTAAAGGACCCCTGACCATTAGGTCCAGTCATAACCGACTCTGGGGTTGTGGCGCTTATCTCACTTTATTGGCCGAGGGAGCCGGCCTACAGCTTCTGGGCGGCGCGAAACAGCAATGGCGGTCCTCTTCAGTTGTTGAAGAGGGGCTCCGCGGAAAAGGGTCGTGCGCTGCGGCACAGCGACGACCCGTTTAGGAAAACCACGGGTAGAGTGAGCCCGTGGCCGTGGGATTCGGCGGGCACCAGGAGCGACCTCGGATACGCAGAAGGGACCCCGTAAGGGGCTCCGGAACGTGGAGGGGGTAGCGGTGCTGTGAATCCATCGCTCTTTCCGCGGAAGCGAAGCCGCGCGGCTGCTGCTGATGAGCGCTGACCTTTCTTCTTTGAACATTTGATTGGAAACAACAAACTCGTGAGTAAGAAATTTGAGGCTTTATTTGGACATCAAATTGGTGAATTTCGGCTGAAAGCGGGAGACGCTAAAAAGGAAGTCAGTCTTCCGTCCCTGTTTAAAGTACTGAGCAAAGTTTTTTTAAAGCGGAAGCGTTGAAAGGAGTTTAAAAGAAGTTGGAACTTACCCTGCAAGTTTGGATTTGATTGTGAGACTGTGCTATACCTCTCTATATTTTGTGGATTATAAAGTTATAAGCCCCAGCTCACGGGCTGCCTGGATACAAAGTAACATCAGACTGTGGCAACTGTGTATAGAGACATAAAGTTACATTGGGCTACTTTGCAGTTACAAAAAAGGAACTGTTGTTCACACCTTCGCAAAGAACCTTTATCATCTGCAGTTTAAAGTGAATTTAGAGGGCTTCCCCCCCTTATTTTGGATTTTACCATATTTGGGAATTAAATGGTGGAAACTTTTGGGGAGCTCCCCCTGCTGGATTGTGGAAATATAAACCTCTGAGAACTGCTGGTTGTTTTGGAAATCTTTTTGCCTGGATGATTGCTTTTCCCATGGGATTTACAATTTGACCTTGAAACCTAGACAGTTGTGGAATGAGTGTGGCAGGAAAAACAAGGGCTGCCAAGAAAGCAAAACAAACTGAACTATTGCAATCAACTTTGCCTGTGCAGCCACGTAGATCATCTGTTCCAATTGTGACAGGTCTGCAAGAAGGACAATTTAAACAGCCAGTTTTGGAGGATATGGCTGCAGGAGGATTAGACCCTATTTCTAAAGAAATATTGGATCAACTGGCAGCATTAAATAAGAAAGCTGATGAACAAGCGGCTAAATTTGACCAGGTTACAGCAACGATTAATAAGTTGACAGACCAAGTTGCTCAAAACACACAGGCGATAGGAAATTTTGAAAAGACTATATCAGAGAACCGAAAATTAGCTGAGGACGCAAACACGAAAGCAGACCAAAACAAAAAAAGGATTGAGGAATTAAGAGGGGAAGTAAGACCACTGAGTAGACAGGTCACTGAACAACAGGCCTATCTGTCTATGGCGGAGCTGAAAAACCGGGAAAGTAATCTTAGGATTAGAAATATTCCAGAACTAGAAAAGGAAGATTTGGCTGGCTTTTTGACTGCAGAAATATCCAAGTTCTGGGGTTTGGCAGAAGAGAAAGACTTCAAAATCGTCACCGCTTTTAGATTGGGAAGAGTGGCCAAGAAAGATAAACCAAGGGATTGCTTGATCATATTGAGATACAAGCAAGAAAAAGACAACATACTTGGCCTACATTTTAAAAACCCATTGGTGATACAGGGAAAGACAGCAGAAATCTTCAGAGACATACCAAAACAATTGTTGGACTTAAGAACTACATACAAGGATCTGGCAAGATTATTAAGAAACAACACAATCCCTTACAGGTGGGAATTCCCCCAAGGATTATCTTTTAATTTGAAAGGGAAGAAGGTGAGAATCAGAACAGCAGAAGAGCAAGAAAAATTCCTAAACGATCACGGGGAGGACCTTCGAAAAGGGACAGCAGGTACCTGGCCACCCCCCACGCCTGGTACAAAAGATCCACCTCCAGACATAGACGAGAAGGGAGACAACCCCATCGGCTAACAAGCTGATCCAGGATGTCTCTGCAGCTTTTTAGTTGGAATATCCATGGGGCAAATTCCCCTGAAAAAAGGAAAAGGATTTTTCACATTTTGAGGAAAGAACAACTAGACGTCATTTGTCTCCAGGAAACCCATGTGACTAGGCTCCACAGAAGAGTGCTAATAAACAAGCGACTAGGCCAAGAATTTATTTCATCAGCTAAAGAAAAGAAAAGGGGAGTCGTGATATATGCAAAGGAGAGCCTAGCACCAAAATTTGTGTTCAAAGATGAACAAGGAAGAATTTTGGCGATCGAAATACAATCACAAGGAGAAAAATTTTTGATAATTGGAATTTATGCACCAAATGAGGGGAAATCTGAATTTTATGGGAAGCTGCATGAGACAATGCTGGACCATATGGACTATAATAACATCATTCTGATGGGAGATATGAATGGGGTTGTCTCCACACACATGGATAAGTCACAAAATCAAAATGTGACTAAAGATGGCAGACTACCAAAGACTTTTTTTGAACTCACAGACAATATGGACTTGATTGATATCTGGAGGACAAAGAACCCCCTAGGTAGAGAGGGAACATTCTTTTCTGAGGCCCACCTATCCTGGACAAGAATCGACCAAATCTGGATATCTAGAGGACTGGCACCCAAGACCAAAAAAGTAGAGATCTGCCCTAAAACTTGCTCCGACCATAACCCCTTGAAAATGGACTTGAGACTTACACCAGCTGGATCCTTCAGATGGAGAATGAATGATGCATTGTTTAGAGACCAGGAGATAGTGAAGAAGGCCCAAAAGACGATGAAAGACTACTTTGAACTAAATTTGAACACTTCGGTGGAAAAAAAAACAATCTGGGACGCAAGCAAAGCTGTTATGAGAGGGTTTCTGATACAGCAGAATTCTATTAAGAAAAAACTCTGGAACGGTAAAAAGGACAAGATCTTGGAAAGGATAAAAGACGGAGAGAAAAAGTTGAGACTAAATCCAAAATCAAAAGAAGTTTTGAGAGAAATAAAATTCCATCAAGCACAATATGCAAAACTGATAAATCAAGAAGTTGAATGGAAAATCAAACAGATGAAACAAAGATCATTTGAATCGGCAAATAAATGTGGGAAGCTGCTATCATGGCAGCTGAAAAAGAGACAAAAACTGAACTTTGTTACCAATCTAGAGGTTGAAGGAGAATGTATTCAGAAACCAGAGGAAATTAGAAAGTGTTTCCAGAGATATTTTAAAAAATTGTTTTCCCAAGGACCCCAAGTGGAGACTGAAATAAATAAATTTTTAAAAAGCTATGGCCTACAAAAACTAACACAAGACAAACAAACTGACCTGAATTATAAAATAACCCAACAGGAAATCGAAAATGCCATTCAGAACATGCAACTAGGCAAATCCCCGGGCCCAGATGGACTTACCTCCAAATACTATAAGATATTGAAGGAATACCTGACTCAGCCATTGATGGAGGTATGTAATCAAATTATGGAAGGGAAGGGGGCACCAGAATCGTGGAAAGAGGCATTCATCACTTTGATACCAAAATTGGAATCTGAAAAGACTCAACTTAAGAACTACCGTCCCATCTCACTCCTAAACGTGGATTACAAGATTTTTGCTGACATTTTGGCAAATAGATTGAAAAAAGTCTTAAATGGAGTTATTCATAAAGACCAAGCAGGCTTTCTCCCTGGCAGGCATTTGTCAGATAATACTAGGAACATTGTTGACGTTCTGGAACTTCTACAGACAAATTTGAATACAAAAGCAGTTTTGATATTTATAGACGCGGAGAAGGCCTTTGACAATATATCTTGGAAATTTATGAAGAAGAATTTGGAAGGGATGGGAGTGGGAAGGGCGTTCCAAAATGGCATAGATGCAATATATTCAGAACAAAAGGCTAAATTGATAGTAAACAATGTGGTGACAGAAGAGTTTAAAATTGAAAAAGGAACACGACAGGGGTGCCCCCTATCACCCTTGCTATTTATTTCTGTCCTTGAGGTTTTGCTAAATTTGATCAGGAAGGATCAGCAGGTGGAAGGAATACAGGTCGGAGGAAAACAATATAAACTGAAGGCCTTTGCAGATGACTTGGTTTTGACATTACAGGAGCCGGTGTCCAGCACAAAAAGAGTATTGGAATTAATTTCTGAGTTTGGTCGGGTGGCGGGATTCAAGTTAAACAAACAAAAAACTAAGGTTTTGGCAAAAAACTTGACACCTTTAGAAATAGATGGGTTTCAGAAGGAAACAGAACTAAACGTTGTTAATAAAGTGAAATACCTGGGGGTCAACTTGACTGGGAAAAATTTGAATCTGTTTAAAGATAATTATGAAAAATGTTGGTCTGAAATTAAAAAGGATCTAGAAATCTGGTCAAGATTGAAACTTTCCTTGTTGGGAAGAATTGTAGCAGTAAAGATGAATGTATTGCCAAAAATGCTGTTTCTGTTCCAGACCCTACAGATCGTGGACAGAGTGGAATGTTTTGGAAAGTGGCAGAGGGACATTATGAAGTTTGTCTGGCAGGGCAAAAAGCCCCGAATAAAATTTAAAATATTAACAGATGCAAAGGAAAGAGGGGGTTTTGCCCTGCCGGACTTAAGGTTGTATTATGAAGCTGCATCCCTCTGCTGGCTGAAAGATTGGTTTTTGCTAGAAAACACTGATGTCCTAGATCTGGAAGGGTTCAACAATGCTTTTGGGTGGCATGCATATTTGTGGTACGACAAGGTAAAGTCTCATAAGTTGTTTAAAAACCATATTGTAAGGAAATCTCTGTTTTCTGTCTGGACTAAATACAAGGACTTATTTGAAAACAAGACTCCGAGGTGGTTATCACCGATGGAGGCTAAAGCCACAAAAATACTTAATATGGGGGGTGGCTGGGCAAAATACTGTGAAATAATAGAAAGAGTGGGTGACACTTGGAGGTTGCAGAGCTTTGAAAAATTGAAAGGGAAGGTGCGAGACTGGTTTCACTATGCCCAAATTTTAGAGATCTTTAAAAAAGATAAAAAAATTGGTTTCCAGGTGGAAAAATCAAAATTAGAACTAGAATTACTTGAACCTAAGACGAAAGTGCTTTCAAGAATGTACAACTTGCTGCTTAAATGGAATACTCAAGATGAGACAGTCAAATCAGCCATGATAAAATGGGCACAAGATATTGGATACAACATTATGTTTGAGGACTGGGAAAGGTTATGGACCACCGGTATGAAATTTACGGCATGTAGTGCCTTAAAGGAAAATATTATGAAAATGATGTACAGGTGGTACATGACCCCAGTCAAACTTGCAAAGATATACCATTTGTCTGATAATAAATGTTGGAAATGTAAGGAGGCTGAAGGAACTTTTTACCACCTCTGGTGGACATGCCCGAGGGTGAAGGCCTTCTGGGAAATGATTTATAACGAGTTGAAAAAGGTATTTAAGTATACCTTTCAGAAGAAACCAGAGGCCTTCCTCTTGGGCATTGTGGGCCAGAGGATACCTAAGAAAGACAGAACCTTCTTTCTATATGCAACGACTGCAGCAAGAATTCTCATAGCTAAATACTGGAAGGCACAGGAGCTACCCACACTGGAAGAATGGCACACACAACTGATGGACTATATGCAACTAGCCGAAATGACTGGCAGAATCCGAGACCTGGGAGAAGAGGCTGCGGAAGAGGATTGGAAAAAATTTAAGGACTATTTACAAAAACATTATAAGATATATGAATGTTAAAAATTTGCTAAGGTTTGAGGTAAATATGCTTCAGTATTGAAATTCGGAGTTGATAGAAACAAAGTTAATGATTGAGAAAAGTTTTAATTTCAGAGTGAATAATTAGATGAAAATACAAAAACACAGGAAACAAGGTATTAATTTGCTGTTTATATTTATTATAAAGAATGCAGGGATGGAGGAGATGGGGAAGTCCAGTGGATGATGAAAAAAAAAAAAAGACTTCGAAAAATGAATTTTTTCTTGTTTAATTTCTTTTTCTTTCTGTAAAACCGCTTTTGTTGTGTTATTGATGATGGATTTAGATTCTGGAAAAAAGCAATAAAAAAATTTATAAAAAAAAAAAAATACAAGTTTGTTTACAGGGCTTGTTGAGAAATGGAATCCAAACGTGGAAAAGAAAGAAAGGCAGCAATGCCCATAAACTTTGGTGGGTGGCTCAAATATGTTATTTTACACATCACTTGGGAAGACAGGCGAACTAATATCAGTGTACTGGAAGAAGCAAAGATCACCATTCTTCAACATCAACTTCGTTGGACTGGTCATGTTGTGCGGATGCCTGATGATCGTCTTCCAAAGTAACTACTCTATTCCGAACTTAAAAATGGAAAGTGCAATGCTGGTGGTCAACGAAAGAGGTTTAAAGACTGTCTCAAGGCAAATCTTTAAAAATGTAGTATAAGCACTGACAACTGGGAAACACGGGCCTGTGAGTGCTCCAGTTGGAGAACAGCCTTTACCAAAGGTGTCATGGGCTTTGAAGACACTCAAACTCAGGACGCAAGGGAGAAACGTGCTAAGAGGAAGGCATGCTTGGCAAATCCACACCGTGATAAACTCCTGCCCAGGAACCAATGTCCCCACTGTGGAAGGACGTGTGGATCCAGAATTGGCCTCCACAGTCACTTATGGACTCACTGTTAAAACCGTGTTTATGGAAGACAATCTTACTCAACTACAAGTGATCGTCGAAGAAGAAATTATTGGGAGGGGGGTGAAGGACTTGTACCGCTAAGAGTAGGCACCTATGGCCAGAAAGTGCCATTGGCCCACCCCCTCCTGCCTGCCTCCTTCTTTGCAACCAGTCCAGGCAGTGGCACTGTGGCCACCTTCCTACTCCTCCTTCATCTCAGTGTTGTCCTAGTAACACTCAGGGGGGAGGATTGGGTCGAATTAGTTGGCTCTGCTTGGCATTCGTTCCAGCTCTGCCTGTCACTGTGTCAAGGAGCTGTCAAGGAGCCAGGTCAACCACAGGGCAGGCACAGAATGCAACCAGCTCCTTATTAACAGAAAATGACACAGCAGAGTCCTCTGGTTCTACTTAATCCAGATAAGCTGGGAGTCACTGGCAGCAGTCTGACAGAGGGGGAGCAGAGCCAGGAGGACTGGAACTGTCCTGCTGTTGTGTAGCAAGGCCAATGTGCTGGTCCCAAGGGTTAACCGTGCGGTGAGGTCCGAGTCCAGTCCGAGGTCGATGGTGCGGTATGGAGGGCGTCCGTCAAAGCTGTAGCTGGGTCCAAGGCGGGGAGTTGAGTGGGGTCAGGACCTCTGGCAGAAGAGCAGGACATGGTGCAGGCAGGAACAGGCTACCAACAATGTTGCCCCCGCAACCTGGGACTGGGGCTGGCTGGCCTTTATCTGCCCTGAGGCATAGGGCGGCCCCAGTCCACAGGTGACTCGCCTCCCCTGGCCTGGAGGCGAGCCCTCCTCCTGCGGGAACTTAGTTCCCTCTGCCTCTCTGCCCTGAGCCTCTGCAGCTCAGGAGGGGCTGGAGGGTTACCGGAACCAGAGGCAACCTCAGCTTCCCCTGACGGGGCTGAGAGTGGAGCACCTGCAGGCAATGTGTCCTTCATCACCTCAGGAGCCAGAGCAGACTCAGCTGGAGCCTGCACCTGAGGATCCAGCACAGGCGAGGACCCTTCAGGCTCAAGCCCCAGCCCCGGCTCAGCTGGTTCTGGAGGCGGGGACTCCTGTGCAGGTTGGGATTCCTCAGGTTCAGCCTCTGAGTCTGAATCCCAGGCCATCACAGCCAACTTCTGACTCCTCTCTATCTGAATCTGAGCTCACACTGTGGCTCTCAGCCTCTGACCCTGTCCCAGAAGGCCCTCTTTCTCCTTACCCGCTCGATCGCTCTCAAACCCCCTGCTTCTAGCACCTCCCCGCTCATCCCTTCAGCAGACTGCGCTTCAGTGTCCCACCATCAGGCTCCAGGATCTAAATCATCATTTTCTGTGCCCTCCATGGGGGGCTTGGGCTCCCACCACACTTCCTCATCCAGCCAGTTCCTGACACAGTGGCTCTGGCTCCACCAACTGCTGGGGTCTCTAATTTCTGCCTTAGCTGCCCTGCCACTGGTGCGAGCCATATCATATCAGCATAGGTAGAAAGCTCTTCTTCTTCTTCTTTTACAGGCCGGAACTGCATACATCATTAACGACGCATATTGTTCTGCTGGAGAGGAACAAATCACATCAGTTGTCCATTTTATAGCGAAACGGTTTGCCTTTAGAATTCGGTTGCTATTCCAGTAATAGCCACACGCAGTGACCAGATGTTTTCAAACTGTTGTCACACAATAGACAAGGAAGGCCTGAATAACTTTTTGTCTGTGTTTTGTTTGTGACCATGGAAGGCAAAGCCTAGGTGATGAATGTCTCCTCCTAGGCAGCCGCCATTTTGTTTCTGAGGGAAATGCTTCCATTAGTATGCATACGAGTGCGCTCTGATTTCTTTCAGTTTCTAGCAAACATGACCCAAAGAAAGAAATTAAATTATCTATCAGGTTAAGACAAGCAATCTCTTTCACCACAGCTGTATAACTAACTTATGTCTAATTGTTTGGAATCTTCAGAAGGGTTTGAGCATTTTTTTATTGTCTTCCTTGCCACACAATAGGCTGGGCAAGTTAAAGAGCTCTAAGTTTTCAAAGGCGAAAGCATTTGAGCGTCTGCCAGAACATATCTGTTTTAACAAACAAGCTTCAGGGTACTTATTAGTTGGCTGTGGTTTGCAAGCCATGAAGCCCCTGGAGTCAGATCTGCTGATCAAATAGTTAATTTCTGTATATCACTGAGGCCATTAGATGAAAAGTGAAGCTCAACTACATATAAATATGGGTTTCAGTTATACCGCTGTAAAAGACTTTCGGCTTGGAACTCCAGCAAATGAAATATTAAACATTAGTAGAAACCAACGCTTGGCTTAGAGCAGGGTTTCCCAAACTTAGGTCTCCAGTTGTTTTTGGACTACAGTTCCCATCATCCCTGACCACTGGCCCTGCTAGCTGGAGATGATGGGAGTTGTAGTCCAAAAATAGCTGGAGACTCAAGTTTGGGAAACCTGGCTTAGAATCTCCTGATGGGGAACAGAGTGCCTTAGAACTTTGGGACTGAGTGCAAAATTGCTTTGATTGTCAGGAGGAGATGTCAGTGTGATGGCCTGGGATTCAGACTCGGATGCTGAACCTGAGGGATCCCAGCCTGCACAGGAGTCCCCGCCTCCAGAACCAGCTGAGCCGGGGCTGGGGCTTGAGCCTGAAGGGTCCTCACCTGTGCTGGATCCTCAGGTGCAGGCACCAGCTGAGTCTGCTCTGGCTCCTGAGGTGATGGAGGACCCCTTGCCTGCAGGTGCTCCACTCTCAGCCCCGTCAGAGGAGGCTGAGGTTGCCTCTGGGTCCGGTAACCCTCCAGCCCCTCCTGAGCTGCAGAGGCTCAGGGCAGAGAGGAGGAGGGAACTAAGTTCCCGCAGGAGGAGGGCTCGTCTCCAGGCCAGGAGAGGCGAGTCACCAGAGGATTGGGGCCGCCCTATGCCGCGGGGCAGATAAAAGCTGGCCAGCCCCAGTCCCAAGTTGCATGAGCAACATTGTTGGTTGCTAGTTCCTGCCTGAACCCTGTCCTGCCTTCCTGCCTCAGCTCCTGACCCACCCTGGTTCCCTGCTTGCAAGCCTGTTCCTGACTTCACCTGACTCCCTGCCCTGCACCCAGCTTCAGCTACTACAGACTGCCTCCATGTTGCACCTTTGACCATGGACCGGACTTGGACCCCGCCTCTCGGGTAACCCACGGGACCAGCACCGTCAGAAGCTGAAGAGGTAACAGGGTTCAGTGAGCTGGGAGAATCCGTGGCAGAGAGAAGTGTAGAATCAGAGGCAGAAGCTGAAGCTGGCAAGTTGGAAGAGGGAGGTCAAGAGGCACAGATGAGTCAGGCTGCTGAAGAGCCATGGGTGGCTCCCCTTCCTGCTGCAACAAGCTCCCCTCCCAGAACCAGGAGAGGCATGAAAAGGGCAGAGGAGAGATCAGCTGCACACAGGCGCCGTCTCCAATTGCTTGGAAAAAGGCCCGGAGAGAAGGGAGCTTAGCCGGTTGTGGGGATGCAGGGACCTTCAGTCTCAGCAACTAATTACATGGAGGAAGACCCACAGGGAACAAGCAACATTTAGAAGACACAATGTTAGTTCCCCACAGTCCAGAGATTGCTCTGTGTGATTTTCTGGTGCACATAAGCAAGATTAGACCAGACTTAATTTACTCTGAAGACAGTCATTGTCACCTCTGCAGCCTTTTCCTTCCCCCTACACTCTGGTGAGCAGAGGTCCACGGATGAGCCAGGAATTGATGTAGGCCTTTGCACACATTCACTGCTTAGTGCAGATGACTTCCCAACTTCTTGAACTATAGATCCCTATATTATGTGCTGTAAAGCACATAATAACACAACCATTCTGTAATTTGGCAGCTCTGGATTTGGTCAAGGTAGACGACCGCTGTATACACTGGCTTGATATCCAAGGAAGGAAGGTGAGATAGAAATGCAATCCTGTATCCTTTTTGTCAGCTGATGCCAATTCCCAACTGGTCTCGAATTCTGGATCCCATACATCCATACACGGCTCAAACATCTGCACAGGGCTCAGCAAATGTAACATATATTGAAGGAGATGACCAAATGATTCTGCAAACAATTCTCCCCCAATCAATTTGATCTGTCCCAGCAAGCACTTAATTAAGTAAATTTTTAACTGATTGCTCTTCATGGCTTATCCATCCATAAGCAGACATCAGTTGTTACTAATTAGTCTGTGACTCAAAAATTCTTTGACAAATTGTTTATAGGACTGGATTTCATGCTGCGAGTTGCTCATGAATAACTCACTGTGACTACCGCTCCAAGTGTTTGTTATTTGTGGTGAGTGGCTGGTCTCAACAAGTCATCTGGTTTCCTTGGCAACCGGGGAGTCAATGTCCATCAATTGATAGAACACTGGAGATGGCTGAATGATTAGTCAGCAGCACATATTCCCCCCCCCTTCTTTTTCCACTTCCAGAGTTTTCGGGAACAGAATTTCCCTCACAAATTGTTTTCAGGGGGGACTTTTAAAAGTTTGAGAAACTCCTTAGCCAAACGAATGTTCAGATTGCATAGCTCCATTTACTGATAACTATAGTACACAATAGGGAACTCTATTTAAGCTTTATTTAAGCAAAGGCATTGTTGTGTTTCAAGAGTGACCAGTGAGGTGCGGCGGGCAGAGGAGGGTGGCTGCGATGGTGCAGCTATGTGGTCATATTTGGTGGAGAGGCAACAGATTGATTCCATCTGTGTGCTCATGCATCGCCAACTTTCTGCCTCCCCTCTGCCCCTGGTGGCAGTTGGAGTTTAAATGCATCAGTAGAAGTGTTAGTGCTGGCCTTTAAAGTCCTAAAGGGCATCTACCCGGTACATACCTGAAGGACCGTCTCCACCCCCATCATTCAGCCCTGAGGTCCAGCTCCGAGGGCCTTCTGGTGGTTCCCTCCCTGCGAGAAGTGAGGGTACAAGGAACCAGGCAGAGGGGCTTCTTGGTAGTGGCACCCGCACTGTGGAACGCCCTCCCATCAGATGTCAAGGAGATGAGTAACTATATACAGCCTAGGACCCTTGTACCTACAGGACTGCCTCTCTTGGTATGTCTCACGGAGGACCTTACGGTCTTCAAACAAAAACATCTTGGAGGTCCCAGGCCACAGAGAAGTTAGGCTGGCCTCAATGAGAGCCAGGGCTTTTTTGGCTGTGGCTCCGATCTGGTGGAACGCTCTGTCACAAGAGACTAGGGCCCTGGAAACTTGACATCTTTCCGCAGGGCCTGCAAGACAGAGCTGTTCCACCAGGCCTTTGGCCAGGGCACAGCCTGATCCCCTCCTTTGGCAATCCTCATAGAACTCTAGCCTAATGAAGAAGAAGAAGAAGAAGAAGAAGAAGAAGAAGAAGAAGAAGAAGAAGAGGAGGAGGAGGAGGAGTTGTTTGGATTTGATATCCCGCCTTTCACTCCCCTTCAGGAGTCTCAAAGTGGCTAACATCCTCCTTTCCCTCCCCCCCCCACAACAAACACTCTGTGAGGTGAGTGGGGCTGAGAGACTTCAAAGAAGTGTGACTGGCCCAGGGTCACCCAGCAGCTGCATGTGGAAGAGTGGAGACGCGAACCCGGTTCCCCAGATTACGAGACTACCGCTCTTAACCACTACACCACACTGGCTCTGCCATTAATTTGATTTTGAATTGATTTTAGAACGAATTGATTTTAGAATGCTGTATGACTTTTACTGTTGTTAGCCGCTCTCAGCCCGGCTTCGGCTGGGGAGGGTGGGATATAAATAAAATTATTACAGTGGTACCTTGGGTTAAGTACTTAATTCATTCTGGAGGTCTTTTCTTAACCTGAAACTGTTCTTAACCTGAAGCATCACTTTAGCTAATGGGGCCTCCTGCTGCTGCCGTGCCGCTGGAGCACGATTTCTGTTCTCATCCTGAAGCGAAGTTCTTAAGCTGAAGCACTATTTGTGGGTTAGTGGAGTCTGTAACCTGAAGCGCATGTAACCTGAAGTGTATGTAACCCGAGGTACAACTGTATATGTGTATATGTATATGTGTGTGTGTGTGTGTGTGTATAACACCCACACCCCTCTAAGTTTATTATAGGAAATGCATGCTGGATAGGAAAAATCCTAGTTCTAGCTAACAAAAGTGGGGATGCAAATAGCCATGCTTGCTTGCTTACTCTTTCTTCTTTGCAGGAGTGAGACAAAGGATGCTACTCGCTTGTTTCAAGAGAGGCTCAAATATCGGTTTTCTACAAGTCATAAAGTCAGAGAAACCACATTTTCAGAAGCAGGTATTTAAGTGCCTTCAAGAAAGATAGTCAAACATGGTGGAGGGAAATTATTTTTCTAGGGGAGTGAAAATCTATAGCTGTACATTTGTCATTTGGCAATGCAGCTATTACAAAGGCAGGGTTCACAGGTTCAGATCCTAAGAAGGCATCACTGGGGAATAATTAATGTTGTGACACTTGGTATAGAGGAAGAGGAGTGAACTTTAAATGGAGACCGCCCTCTGAAGAACCATTGCAGGGTTCATTTGATCGTAAGTATGATGATAATAATAAGAGAGGTTGCAACAAAACACCAGGTAAGCTTTTATGATACAGAGAGAACATTGTTCTGCAGTGGAGTACTGAACTGGCCTGCTGTCAGGTATTTTCAGGCCTGTAAGATATTTTGCAATTCCCACAGGGAATAGAATCCTGGGAACAGAACATCAAACATATGAAACTGTATGGAAATGGTGGGTTTGGGGTGCTATAAATTCTTCTTCTTCTTCTTCTTCTTCTTCTTCTTCTTCTTCTTCTTCTTCTTCTTCGATCACTCGTAGCCAAGTAAAGATTGTCTTCCATAAAGACTGTTCTCCAGCTGGAGCGCTCGCAGGCAAGTGTTTCCCAATTGTTGGTGTTTATACTACATTTTTTAAGATTTGCCTTGAGACAGTCTTTAAAGCTCTTTTGTTGACCACCAGCACTACGCTTTCCATTTTTAAGTTCAAGCCTGTAAGATATTTTGCAATTCCCACAGGAAATTGAATCTTGGGAACAGAACATCAAACATATGAAACTGTTGGGAAATGGTGGATTTAGGGTGCCATAAAATACAACAGGCCTGGCTCATGGTTTGAGTGCCCTATGGCGAAGTGCGAGCTGTGGGCTCCCTCCTCTGTTTGTGTGGGTCTCCTTGGGGGCAATAGCAAGTGGCTATGAGTCACCGTGTAACATTTCCCACAATGCCCCAGAGTGATGTTACATCAGATGCCCCAGGGCATTGTGGGGAATCTAAAGCAGCGTCAGTTAGTAGTGGTAGGCATAGAGAAAGAATTGTGGGAAAGTAGGGGCTTCAAGTCCCTGCTACATCCAAGGAAAGCCACAAAAGAGAGAAAGCACAGAAATGCTCTGATTGGAGGGAAACTTCAGCCCATAAGCAGGTCTACTGAGAGAATTCACATAGGAGTGAAAAATTTTAAAGTTTTTAGTATGTAGGAAGAGCTTTGGTTCGAATTCAAATTGTATTCCATCTGGGGGAAAATAATAATAATAATAATAATAATAATAATAATAATAATAATAATAATTTATTATTTATACCCCGCCCATCTGGCTGGGTTTCCCCAGCCACTCTGGGCAGCTTCCAACAAAACACTAAAATACAATAACCTATTAAACATTAAAAGCTTCCCTAAACAGGGTTGCCTTCAGATGTCTTCTAAAAGTTTGATAGTTATTTTTCTCTTTGACACCTGGTGGGTGCCACTACCGAGAAGGCCCTCTGCCTGGTTCCCTGTAACTTGGCTTCTCGCAGCGAGGGAACCGCCAGAAGGCCCTCGGCACTGGACCTCAGTGTCCGGGCAGAATGATGAGGGTGGAGACACTCCTTCAGATATACTGGACCGAGGCTGTTTAGGGCTTTAGGAAACATTTGAATGCTCAGTTTTCATAGGAAAAGCTTCAGCTCCAGTTCCAGTTTTACCATATACGGGAGAATTTGTGAAGTACTGTATGTAGACAGTGGAAAAGTTCAGATCTTTGCAGAGCACATGGATAGGGCCCCATGGCTAGAGGACAATACAGCACCAAGTCATATGAAATGTGCACTACATGGGGGGCCACTCAGAACTCCCTCCGCCTTGAAGATTTCCAAAGCACACTAAGACCCTGAGGAAGGAAGTCAGAGATGTCTCTTGCCAATGCATTTGACAATGAAGGTGCTACCTTTATTGTTGAATGCCTTCCCAAGAGACATTTCAGGCTTCCTTTCACCAACAGGTAAAAACCTGCCTTTATTTGGAAAGTTGGACCAATGACTGTTTTTTTTTTAATTATTGCTGTTGTCCTTTCTTGTTAGATTTCGTTGTTTCTAAAGTTTAATGCTTTATCTAATTGTTGCCATGTGATTTTGTATTCTTGTACAGTGGTACCTCGGGTTAAATACTTAATTCGTTCCGGAGGTCTGTTCTTAACCTGAAACTGTTCTTAACCTGAAGCACCACTTTAGCTAATGGGGCCTCCTGCTGCTGCCGCGCCACTGGAGCACAATTTCTGTTCTCATCCTGAAGCAAAGTTCTTAACCCAAGGTACTATTTCTGGGTTAGCGGAGTCTGTAACCTGAAGCGTCTGTAACCTGAAGCGTATGTAACCCGAGGTACCACTGTACATCACTTTGAGTAGAGGTTTCTTGCAGCAAGCTGACATAGTAACAATGTCGATCCATTTCATTTCATTTTTATCCTTCCTTTCCTTCAAGCAAGGTTACACAAACAGAGAGAGAGGGAGAGAGAGAGAGAGAGAGAGAGAGAGAGAGAGAGAGAGAGAGAGAGAGAGAGAGAGAGAACTTGATCTCCACAACAACCCTGTGAGGTAGTAAGGCTAATCATAATTATAATCCACCTCCTGGCTGATGGGCCTGATGTCCTCAACTGGGAAAATACATTATTTCCTAGCAACAAACAGATTCATATTTTATTTGGAAATCCCATTAGAAAAGGCACACAAACAGTATACACATATACAGTGGTACCTCAGGTTAAGTACTTTATTCGTTCCGTAGGTCCGTTCTTAACCTGAAACTGTTCTTAACCTGAGGTACCACTTTAGCTAATGGGGCCTCCTGCTGCTGCTGCGCCGCTGGAGCCCGATTTCTGTTCTTATCCTGAAGCAAAGTTCTTAACCTGAAGCACTATTTCTGGGTTAGCAGAGTCTGTAAACTGAAGTGTATGTAACCTGAAGTGTATGTAACCCGAGGTACTACTGTGGGTTGCTTCCAGACCCACTATTTTGGGGATTCAGTCACACACCGGCAAATTCAGATTGTGCCGTTATAGTTCCTTGGGAAATCTTGTGCAACAAACCTGCTTCCCTCAGATCTTAAGGCCTTTTTGTGATAAGGAAAGTGATGGGAAAACTCACTGTGGAAAGTTTGGGATAGCACTTACGCCGACTCTCCGTCATCTAACCTCCCCACAAATGAAGCAAAATTAATGCTCACTGAATAGTCAGCATTGTCTAATCTCCTTCAAAATGATTAGGAACGGATGCTCAACAAACAGGTCACCTGGAAGTGCCCTGGCTCTCTGACGTGTGTCAGTCAGGATTAGATAATGGATCCCAACACAGACATTTTCACCTGCTAAGACTGGCTTTGCAAGCTCTGCTGGCTCCTAAATAGGAGCTGGTGAACCAAAGAGGTAGATGAATCTGTCCATTTCCATTCTCTCCATTTCTCCCTTTTCCTTTCTTAAATTCAATTCTCCACATTTCCATGTCAGTTTACTATTTTTAAACAAATTTTTAAATTTTTAAAAATCATCATGAAAATTCATCAACACTTTGTTATGTGTAGTTGTTTTGACTAATATAAACATTTTTCAAGCAATCTCCCCTAATATAATGCATTTCTGCATGTGATTTTCACAGATCTATGCATTGTATGCCCATTTTAACATAGGACATGCATTTATTTACCGTATGTTTTGCTCTATAAGACTCACTTTTTCCCTCCTAAAAAGTAAGGGGAAATGTGTGTGCGTCTTATGGAGCGAATGCAGGCTGCGCAGCTATCCCAGAAGCCAGAACAGCAAGAGGGATTGCTGCTTTCACTGCACAGACATCCCTCTTGCTGTTCTGGCTTCTGAGATTCAGAATATTTTTTTTCTTGTTTTCCTCCTCCAAAAACTAGGTGCGTCTTGTGGTCTGGTGCGTCTTAAAGAGCAAAAAATACAGTACGTATTACTTGGTTGAAGATCAGAATTGCAAAATTCAGAAAAGCACAAATTTCAGAGGTTGGCTTCTGTTTCGGTTTGTGTATTGTTTCAGAAAGCACTGGCTACGTAGGTCCACCTTTAAATGCAAACAGAATCAATTTTCTCCCTCATCCTTAGTTCAGGATAAGACGGCAGCGTCTAGGCCACGCAAACTCAGGATCCTCCCAGCTATATTAGGAGGAGCTGTTGTTGGCTGAGCGCAGAAGAAACCTCACAGCCCCAAATTAAGAACAGCGCTGTAAGGTTTTAAAAACCTAATTAAAGTAAATATGTTGAAATGATTAAAAGGCACACACCATTTTTCAAGATAAAAGTTTATTATAGTTTTAAAAGGAAGCTCCTTAATTTGAAATGGAAAGTTTATGAAGCTGCAGAATAAACCTCAGCTGTGAGTAGGGGGTGGGATAACAGTTTTCAGATGTTGCAAATATCAGACGTTAACCCCAAGTGATCCTGCCACAACACTGTTTTCCACAGTCTATGACACTGGAAAGCCAAGCCCCCGATGTCCGTTAAGCGAGTAACAGGGGGGGGGGCAGTTGCTGCAGGTTGTCACCTATAAAATGGTCCTTGACCCAGACAGACATTCTCAGAGGGAAGATTTAATAGCAGGCAACCTTACGCATCCATTGACATGCAAGGTGAACGTGAATTATGAATTATGGTGCTGGAGGAGACTCTTGAGAGTCCCATGGACTGCAAGAAGATCAAACCTCTCCATTCTTAAGGAAATCAGCCCTGAGTGCTCACTGGAAGGACAGATCCTGAAGCTGAGGCTCCATTACTTTGGCCACCTCATGAGAAGAGAAGACTCCCTGGAAAAGACCCTGATGTTGGGAAAGATGGAGGGCACAAGGAGAAGGGGACGACAGAGGATGAGATGGTTGGATAGTGTTCTCGAAGCTACCAGCATGAGTTTGACCAAACTGTGGCAGGCGGTGGAAGACAGGAGTGTCTGGCGTGCTCTGGTCCAGGGGGTCACGAAGAGTCAGACACGACTAAACAACTAAACAACAACAACAACCTTACGCGTGCAGTGACATGCGAGTTGAACATGAAGCAAACCATTAATGTAAAGATGTACTCTGACATGTGAGTTTTGCAAACAGATGTGTTTTAAAAGTAATAACCAGTAAATACCTTAGAGGTGAGTTTTCATACTCTGAAAAGCAACAGAGAAGCATGAATAGGCTCTCTCCTTCCATCTACATTTTAATGGGTTAATAGCAGCTGCAGGGGCTGATTTAGCTTGAAAGCCACAGAGATGAGAGAGGGTGGTTTTTGAAATGATGATGATAATAATAATAATAATAATAATAATAATAATAATAATAATAATAATAATATTTTCTTTCCCCACCATCAAAGAGAAAGCTTTTAGCTAGATTCACATACTCAGAGATGCTAGAATATGGGGGAACTCAAATTCCACGCACACCTATTTTGAGGTGACAGGGAGGCCACACGAAATGGTTTTTGGAGCTGTTCTCATTTGGAATAATTAATTTCACTGTGTTTTTAATATTTTGTTGGGAGCTGCCCAGAGTGGCTGGCGCAACCCAGTCAGATGGGTGGGGTATAAATAATAAAATGATTATGATTATGATTATGATTACACCTGGTGTGTGTACAGTACATTCTGTCTGCCACAGAAACAGGAGCGAATGGATCACAAGAAGATCAACAGAGGGTGATCAACGGCTGTGTGGAGCCCTCAGAATGGAGGGTCTCTATGAACTAGTCCTAAAATGTGATCATATCCCAGATTTTCCCTTGACTTGACCACGTGGAAAAAGTCCTACCTAAATGTATGGTATGCTCCTGGACAGTAGCAATTCTGCCCACTTGTGTGGCCCAAGTCCATCAACAAAAACTGAGGGAAGCCCAGAAGAATTTGCTTTTGTTCACAACCACACCACCGCAGTGAGCAGAAATGGCAACGCTCCGTGTTTACTCCCTTCTGCGCTATCCGATAGCATTGAAATTAAAACGGTCTAAACAAAGAGCCATCGAGCCCTTTTACAATGGAGTCGACGCGGCTCTGATAAAGCCCAAAATGGATTCCTCTGTGCAGACAACATGTCGCGACCCTTAATTTGTTTGTCAAATCCAAAATGTGAATCCTAAAACACACACACACACTCCCCTTCAGCAATGGTGATTTCCCTCTGCGGCAGGACCGAAGGATGTGCTGTAGTCTTAACTGTTAACATTCAATCTCTAGAAATTATGCTTGGTTACATTGCCAATTAGATTGGCGTTTCCTTGTGATTTTGGCAGAACCTTGTATTAGTCAGGAAGATCCTCAGAGGCTGGGGAATCAGCATGACAAAGAGGAGCTGGTCCTGACCTTTGTCAGACAGAACACCCACCGACTTCTTGGACGGCTTCCTCAGCTTTTAAGAAGTCAGCAGAACTCCAAAGAATTGTTTTTGGCCTGGGTATATTACTAGCTAGTCTTATGAGGGGAATGTGTGTGTGTGTGTGTGTGTGTGTGGCATGGTATCTTTATGAAGATAATAACTAGTCTTTGGAAAGCACTATATATATATATTACTTGTCAAGACTGTTAACGTTTTAAAAGTGAGTTTCTCTTCCAAGTGAAAATGTACGGCACATTGGAATCTGCCTTATAGCAACTCAGACAGTTGGTCATCACTGTCAATTTTGACTGGCAGAAACTTTCCAGGATTTCAGACAGGCAACATTCCCAGTCCCTCAGATGCTGGGGACTGAACCGAGGGCTTTCTGCAGGCAAAAATAAATGCTCTACCACTGAGCTTATGACCAAAAAAGGATCTATTGAAGGGGGAGCAGGACTGAGGGGACAGGCAGCATCCTCTTAACCAGGGGTCAGCAAACTTTTTCAGCAGGGGGCCAGTCCACTGTCCCTCAGACCATGTGGTAGGCCGGACTATATTTTGAAAAAAAATAAGGAACAATTTCCTATGTCCCACAAATAACTCAGAGATAAAAAGGTAAAGGGACCTCTGACCATTAGGTCCAGTTGTGGCCGACTCTGGGGTTGCGGCGCTCATCTGGCTTTATTGGCTGAGCGAGCCGGCGTACAGCTTCCGGGTCATGTGGCCAGCATGACTAAGCCGCTTCTGGTGAACCAGAACAGCACACGGAAACACCGTTTACCTTACCGCTGGAGCAGTACCTATTTATCTACTTGACTTTGATGTGCTTTCGAACTGCTAGGTTGGCAGGAGCAGGGACCGAGCAACAGGAGCTCACCCCGTCACGGGGATTCGAACTGCCGACCTTCTGATCAGCAAGTCCTAGGCTCTGTGGTTTAACCCACAGCACCACCCGCATCCCAACCCAGAGATACATTTTAAATTAAAGCACACATTCTACTCATGTAAAAACACCAGGCAGGCCCCACAAATAACCCAGAGATGCATTTCAAATAAAGGGGCACATTCTACGCATGTAAAAACAAGCTGATACGCGGACTGTCCGGGGGCCAGATTTAGAAGGTGATTGGGTCGGATCCGGCCCCCGGGCCTTAGTTTGCCTACCCATGCTCTTAACTCTCGACGTGTTTTGTAACACAGAGCCTAGACACATACTGCCATCAAAGTCATTTCAATAAGAGCCCAGAGAGAAAAGAACGCTGAACCCTAACCCTAAAAGAGAGACCTTGTCTTCCTTGCTTCAGGCCTTTGTACATGGCAGGTGACATTCAACTGAAACATACGTAGGAAAAACTCCCTCAGTTTTTCACAGCCAATCATAGCCTGCGCATTACAGATGCCTGCTAAATATCATTAGGGAGGGGATTCCAGAGAGTAGGCACTGCAATGCTAAAAGCCCTGCTTCAGCTTATAAAAACCATTCTAGCCAGGCTAACTAAGTGCAGAGCGATTAAGAAACGATGGAGAACCAAGTACTCAGCCATTAAGGGTCATTGGCAATGCTATGAAGAGTGGGCGGAGGCAGGAGAATGGGCAGGTGATGGAGGGAGCGTGATGTCACAGGAAAAATGGTCCTTTTTGAAATCTAAAAGTGTTCTGGGAACAGGAAGTCTGCTGCTTTGTACCCAAGCTTGCTGAAGCTATGAGAGGTGCAACGAGAGACACGCTTGGAGCATAATGTACTGCACCCCCCATTGAAGACTTTAGGTGTAAATATGTGTAAAATAAACAATATTTCTCAAAGCCACTAGCCTCCACGGTGCCTTGATTTACCCTACGGAAAGACAACCCCTCAGCAGAGATTGGGGGTGCCACACAACCTTCTTAACAATCTGTTAATATTTATAATTCCATAAGAAATCTTTGGCTGGACAGATTTTGTTCTGTGTACATTCCAATACATTTGAAGCTCATTCTTTCCCCCCAAGTAATTCTGGCCACTGTAGTTTACCCCCACAGTGTAACTATTCCCAGCAATACCTTTAAAAAAAAAAAAAAACTACAGTGCCCAGAATTCTCGGGGGGGACGGGACTGTGCTTCGAATGTGCTTTATTGTGTGTACGCGGCCTTAGAGATCTGAGACGTGAAGAAATATTAGGTGCAGAAGAACTTTTCCTTTCCTTTACTGGCTTACGTACCGAACAATAAACAAAGGATCTGGGTGGCAAACATTACTCATCCACAAAGCAGCATAAAAATACTTAGCCGACATCTGGAAAGCGAGACAATGATGGTTGAGCTATACATCAGAAAAAGCCTATATAAGCAGAAGAATCTTAAGTAGACGTCCAAAACAAAGTCCCAATAGCCGTAGCATAACAGTAACGGACAAGGATTTCCACAGCACAGGCACATACTAGAGACTTGCGGAAGCAAAGCGCTAACATCATGCCATACCCTTCCTAGTGCCTCTCCAGCTGAATGCAAAAACTGGGCGGTCGTATCCATCCCTCTTTATATATACTTAAAGAATTTGCGTAGTCGGTCTTCTGTTTTATGCTTGCGCCGGGGTGAATGATTTTGATTAACTCGAAGGGAAATCGCAGCTTTGTTAGCGCATTCTCACTCTGAGCAGCTCTGCCTGATTCCTTTGGAGTTGGCTAATGCCGTTTTCTGTGCATGTAATTTCATATAATCTGATCATTCTGCGTGCTTTTTTTTTTAAACTGTCACTTACATGGGGGAGCAACAACGATGCCGGAAGAATTTCCTGGTCTGCTCTGAATTAGGGGGCCAGAGCAAAGCTGCTGAAGATCCCTTCTCTACCTAAAGCGTTTCAAAACTCCCTTGGCTGAGAGAGGGGAACTCAGATATGGTCTGTTCAGGGCGTTCTCTGCAACCCACACGTTGTTTAAAGATGGTGTGCTTTAGGATGGATTTGTGTGTGTACGCAAATTGCTGAAGAGCCCATCAAGGGCCCATTCATCAATCTGTGCACACTGAAAAAAAGGGTGTGTGAGATCTTTCCTACCTGTCCTGATTCCTCCCTCCTATAACCACTTGTTGTTGTTGTTGTTGTTTAGTCATTTAGTCATGTCCGACTCTTCGTGACCCCCTGGACCAGAGCACGCCAGGCACTCCTGTCTTCCACCGCCTCCCACAGTTTGGTCAAACTCATGCTGGTAGCTTCGAGAACACTGTCCAGCCATCTCGTTCTCTGTCATCCCCTTCTCCTTGTGTCCTCCATCTTTCCCAACATCAGGGTCTTTTCCAGGGAGTCTTCTCTTCTCATGAGGTGGCCAAAGTATTGGAGCCTCAGCTTCAGGATCTGTCCTCCCAGTGAACACTCAGGGCTGATTTTCTTAAGAATGGATAGGTTTGATCTTCTTGCAGTGCATGGGACTCTCAAGAGTCTCCTCCAACACCATAATTCAAAAGCATCAATTCTTTGGCGATCAGCCTTCTTTATGGTCTAGCTCTCACTTCCATACATCACTACTGGGAAAACCATAGCTTTAACTATACGGACCTTTGTTGGCAGGGTGATGTCTCTGCTTTTTGAGATGCTGTCTAGGTTTGTCATTGCTTTTCTCCCAAGAAGCAGGCGTCTTTTAATTTCGTGGCTGCTCTCACCATCTGCAGTGATCATGGAGCCCAAGAAAGTAAAATCTCTCCCTGCCTCCATTTCTAGGTTTATCATTGCCCTATAACCACTAGCTAGCCATAACATACTGCCATCTTGCTATGAGAACTTATATTTGCGTACAACAAAGATGATCTCTCCCTTAGGCTAAACTTGTAGTGACTAGATAAGGGTAAAGGGTTTGGGGTGGTAATTCAAAACCTCTCCGGTGGCAAAGGTGTTTTTCCTTTTTCAGAGGGGTGGAGCTAATTTGGAAAGGGGGAAAGGATTATTCCACCTGTGGTGTTTTATTTTTTTAAAAAATGAAGGCAGCATGGCATTCTATCATAAAAATGGAGCTATGACTGAGCAGGGCAGTTTGATCTTGACCTCTCTCTTCCTGTTCTACAATGATAATTAAGACATACCTGTTTTGTGGTGATCTGCGCAGACTGCTCATAAGTTACCGGGATAAATGAAAGGGGTTGAACAACTTGAGACCAAGATACTATTGGACTATATGGAGATGGAGAAATTGACGGCAAAAATAAGAGACCCAGGACTCAGCTACATTAGTCGAAAAACAGCGCATTTAATGCATTATAAACATACAACAGCAGATGGCGCCAGAGAGCAAACAAATTTTCTATGCAATTTTTACATAGGGTTTTTTCTTTTCTTTTGTTATAATGATTTAATTTCTGACATATTTATAGCGTCCCCCCCCCTGCATGTAGCTCTACCCCCAAAAGATGAAAAGTTTGTCGAAGAGTGGAGACCCTTTTTAGATTATCTGAGAAAATACTATGGCCAAATGAAATCACAGGTAGGGCTTAAAATATAAACAAAGGAATGAGAACGTAATGTAGGATATATGCTATAGAAATAAATATTATATGTAAGGCAGTAGATAAAAGGATTTGAACAGAAACATCATGGAAGTAAGGATGGGAAGTCAAAATGCTAAGGGAATATTGTGTGGAAACTTAATTGAATTTGTTAAATTGTAAGAAGATCAATAACAAATTATGATAAAATGTCCTTTGCTGTGAGTCAGAGGGAGTGAAGGGTAGGGCCTTCTAGGTAACTGCACCCTGACTTTGGATGTCCTGTCCCTCAGAGACTTAGGACTCAGCTGCAAATAAAACATTTTAAGTGTGTTTTAGGTGCAATATACAATGTGTCACTAGATGGCGATGGCAAGCCTCATGGAAAATTCAATGTGTTTATAAAAACGCTTTTTAAAAAAGCACTTTTCAGAATGGTTTTTATATGTGTATTCCATCACAGATGGTCTGAAAGTCAGCATCAAAAAAACGAAGATCATGGCCACTGGTCCCATCACCTCCTGGCAAATAGAAGGGGAAGAAATGGAGGCAGTGAGAGATTTTACATTTTTGGGCTCCATGATCACTGCAGATGGTGACAGCAGTCACGAAATTAAAAGACGCGTGCTCCTTGGGAGAAAGGCGATGGCAAACCTAGACAGCATCTTAAAAAGCAGAGACATCACCTTGCCAACAAAGGTCTGTATTGTAAAAGCCATGGTTTTCTCAGTAGTGATGTATGGAAGCGAGACCTGGACCATAAAGAAGGCTGATCGCCGAAGAATTGATGCTTTTGAATTATGGTGCTGGAGGAGACTCTTGAGAGTCCCATGGACTGCAAGAAGATCAAACGTATCCATTCTTAAGGAAATCAGCACTGAGTGCTCACTGGAAGGACAGATCCTGAAGCTGAGGCTCCAATACTTTGGCCACCTCATGAGAAGAGCAGACTCCCTGGAAAAGACCCTGATGTTGGGAAAGATGGAGGGCACAAGGAGAAGGGGACGACAGAGGACGAGATGGTTGGACAGTGTTCTCGAAGCTACCAGCATGAGTTTGACCAAACTGCGGGAGGCAGTGGAAGACAGGAGTGCCTGGTGTGCTCTGGTCCAGGGGGTCACGAAGAGTTGGACACAACTAAACGACTAAACAACAACAACAACAACAACATCACTGCTCAGTTCCCATCACTTAATTAAACCCCCTTCTCCGAGGCTTCTGGAGAGCTTAGCTGACTCCATTGAGATGTTTTAGGATCGTCTGTGATATGTAATGAAACTGCAGCTGGTTAAGGGTGCTATGAATTGTAGTTCATTGAGGGGAAAACTATGGTCCCCAGGATTCCGGGGGGGGGGGGAGATCAGGTGCTTTAAATGTGGGTCTTCCCTGAGACTTAGTCAATAATAATAATAATAATAAATTTTATTTATATCCCGCCCTCCCCAGCCGAAGCCGGGCTCAGGGCGGCTAACAACAATCAAATAATCAAACAATCAAATAAACCAACATTCTAAAAATATTTCATTATAAAAATTAATTAAAATCAAGTTAATGGCAACCATTAAGCAAAACTCTGTGCAGGTTGCCAGAGGAGGGAGTCAGGCTGCGCCCTGACCAAAGGCCTGGTGGAACAACTCTGTCTTGCAGGCCCTGCGGAAAGATGTCAAGTCCCGCAGGGCCCTAGTCTCTTCTGACAGAGCGTTCCACCAGATTGGAGCCGCAGCCGAGAAGGCCCTGGCTCTAGTTGAGGCCAGCCTAACCTCTTTGAGGCCTGGGACCTTCAGGATGTTTTTATTTGCAGACCGTAGGTTTCTTTGTGGGGCATACCAGGAGAGCAATATTTAGGTGCTGTTGGGTGGTTAAAAAAATAATAAAACCGAAGGACATGGATTTCCCTTTTTTCTAAACAGAAAGGGTTGGGCGCACAGCCTGAGAGTTCTCTTGAACCTCACCTTAGTCCTGGGAGCTCAGAGGGTGGCTGTTGCCAGCCGTGGTTTTGCACAGCTTTGAGTAACATTGCAACGGCGTCCCTTCCTGCAGAAGGCGGATCTGGCCCCTGTCAGACATGCTTAGGTCAGATCCTGGTTAGAATATAGCAACGTGCTCTATCTGGGATGCCTCTCCAGAGGATCCATATAACTCGTGCCAGAATGCAGCTGCCAGGGTGGTATCAAAGGCTGTCGTCTTAGAACATTTGATTCCCGTGCTTTCTTAATTGCATCGGCTCCTTGTCTGTTTCCGAACCCAATTCGAAAAGCTGGTTTTGATCTTGAAGGCCCTGAATGGCTTGGGTCCAGGGTGTCTGGACTGCTCGCTTCCACATGAGACTGTCCAGCTGTTGAGATCTTCAGAGGGGGATCTGCTCTGCATCCCACTGTTTTCTGAGGCCAGACTGGTGGAGGACTCAGCCTTTTCCAGGGCTGGTGCCTCTCCCAAGAGGTGCATTTAGACTGTTTTCGTCTCTCCTTCCAACAGATGCTGAAGACCACCCTTTTTCCATAAGGCAACTTATGAGCTGGTTGTCCCAACTCAAGGGTTTTTGTTGATGTTGTTTTTAAAAAGACTCTATCATCTATCTATCTATCTATCTATCTATCTATCTATCTATCTATCTATCATCTATCATCTATCTATCATCTATCTATCTATCTATCTATCATCTATCTATCTATCATCTATCTATCTATCTATCTATCTATCTATCTATCATCTATCTATATCTATCTATCTATATCATCTATCATCTATCTATCTATCTATATCTATCTATCTATCTATCTATCTATCTATCTATCTATCATCATCTATCTATATATCTATCATCATCATCATCATCAGCTATCTATCATCTATCTATCTATCTATCTATCTATCTATCTATCATCAATCATCTATCTATCTATCTATCTATCTATATCTATCTATCTATCTTATCATCTATCTGTCTATATCTATCATCTATCTATCTATCTATCTATCTATCTATCTATCTATCTATCATCTATCTATCATCTATCTATATCTATCTATCTATCTATCTATCTATCTATCTATCTATCTATCTATCTATCATCTATCTATCTATCTATCATCTATCTATCATCTATCTGTCTATCTATCATCTATCTGTCTAACTCTATCATCTATATATCTATATCCCTTTAAATACAATTTGTTTAAAATTTTAATTTATTTGATCAAATTGTTTTCCATGACTGCCTGTACATTTTTTTCAGCCTTTTCTTAAATTATTCCATTTGTAATGTTCTGTTGTTAGCTGCCTTGAGCTCTCTTGAGGAAAGGCAGGATATCGTTGTTTTCGTTTTGTAATTTAATTTTAACACACAGCAGTCTGGGGGCTGAAAAGCAGCCTAGGAATGAACTCCAGCACAAGCACCGCACTTTATGATTATTATTCCTGGAGAGGGGGGACTCACATGATTCAGACGCTTTTCCAGACCACATTTTGTTTTGCTGCTCTCAAGAACTTCTGGGTCTGAGTCCAGCTCCTCCGTGTGGTGAATTACAGGACTGCAGATGACCTCTTTTCAAGGAGGGACTTTCAGGCCCTGGATTGAGTCACCCCAGCCTTGCTGGTCATTGGCTTTTTCTGGATAGGAAGGCATACAAAGATTCAACGACCAGCCTGGTTGGGCAAGTCAGTCCAGGACCTGAAAGTCCCTCGCTGGAAAGGGGTCGCCTGCAGTTCAGTAATTCGCCACAAGAAGGAGCTGCATACTTCCTGTTGAAACCTGGGCTTCCTGTTCCAGCTGAGTCTTGCTTGAGCAATGAAGTCTTACTAAGCTCTGCTGTGGTCCTGCCTCTTGTAATGTCCTTCAGGCCCAACTTCTGGCTGGCTCGTTAGTCCTGCCTCTTTTGTCCTTTGGTCCCCCTGACTTGCTCTTCAGGTCTGACTGTATACCCTCCACCATTTCTCTCATGAAAATTTGTTGTTGTTGTTGTTTAGTCGTTTAGTTGTGTCCGACTCTTCGTGACCCCATGGACCAGAGCACGCCAGGCACTCCTGTCTTCCACTGCCTCCTGCAGTTTGGTCAAACTCATGCTGGTAGCTTCCAGAACACTGTCCAACCATCTCGCCCTCTGTCGTCCCCTTCTCCTTGTGCCCTCCAACTTTCCCACCATCAGGGTCTTTTCCAGGGAGTCTTCTCTTCTCATGAGGTGGCCAAAGTCTTGGGGCCTCAGCGTCACGATCTGTCCTTCCAGTGAGCACTCAGGGCTGATTTCCTTCAGAATGGATCGGTTTGATCTTCTTGCAGTTTATGCGACTCTCAAGAGTCTCCTCCAGCACCATAATTCAAAAGCATCAATTCTTCGGCGATCAGCCTTCTTTATGGTCCAGCTCTCACTTCCATACATCACTATTGGGAAAACCATAGCTTTAACTATACGGGCCTTTGTTGGCAAGGTGATGTCTTTGCTGTCTCCAGTGGAAACAGGGACGTCCTATTCCATTGTCATCATCATACTTTTATTCTTTATAGCTTGCCTAACTAGGCTGCCACAGCCACTCTGGGTGGCTTCCAACATACATTGGTTCCTCAGGTTACAAATGCTTCGGATTACGTGTTTTCAGGTTGCGGACCGCGGGAAACCTGGAAGTACTAGAAAGGGTTACTTTCGGGTTTCGCCGCTCGCGCATGCGCAGAAGTGCTAAATCGCATCATGCACGTGCGCAGACGCGGCGCTGCAGGTTACGAACGCTGCGGGTTGCGGAAGTGCCTCCATCACGGATTACGTCCACTACCCGAGGTTCCACTTTATATAAAAACCTAATAAAACATTCCGCATATTTTATTATGTTTTTATATACAGTGGAAACTCGGGATTGTGGAATTGGCAAAACTGACAAACAAATTACGTGACAAAGATAACTGTGATTTTAAAGATGAATGGGAACCTTTTACGAAATATTTGAAGAAACAACAATACGAACTGGACTCCTCGGCAGGTTTTGAATAAACGTTCACAAAATCTTTATTGGCAATATACAGATAGATAAATTGAGGACCATTACAATTTTATAACATGCAGATAAAAACATATGTTGAGAAACCAGAGATAGGAGCTGAGGGAAGTCGCGGGGAGGGATTGGGAGGGTGGGCATACGTTTGGGGGGGGAATGGGGAAAAAACCAATGTGGATGATGTATTTTTGTTAAAATTATTGTGTTGAAATTGTTAATAAAAATATTTTTAATAAATAAATAAAATTCACCGCATGTTATAATTTGAAAAAAATAAAATAAATAAAAATAAAAACATAATAAAACATTAAACATTTATTTTTTTAAAAAAAAAACCTTCCCTGTACAGGGCAACCTTCAGATGTCTTCTGAAGGTTGTATAGTTTCTTATCTCCTTGACTCAGTGGTCACACGACTGCAAAACCTCCAACATTTCTTGGATGAAATAGGGGTGTCCTAAGGAAAAAGTGGGACATTCCAGGATCAAATCTGAAACCATGACGGCTTCTGTAAATCTGGGAATCTCCCTGGAAAATAGGGACACTTGGAGGGTTGGGCTTGTCCCATTGCTCCTTACTCACGTCGGAATGTTGCCCATGGCCCAGCACTGGCACCATCATATGAGAAACTAGAAGTTAATGAAAGTGATTCTATCATGGCCTTTCCCCTGGTTCACTCATTTGCTATATGCAGTGGTTTTGATTACAGTCGTACCTTGGTTCTCAAACGTAATCCGTTCCGGAAGTCCGTTCAACTCCCGAAACCGTTCGAAAACCAAGGCGCGGCTTCCGATTGGCTGCAGGAGCTTCCTGCACTCAAGCGAAAGCCAAGTCAGATGTTTGGCTTGCAAAAAATGTTTGAAAACCAGAACAATCACTTCCAGCTTTTTGGTGTTCGAGAACCAAAACATACAAGTACCAAGGTGTTTGAGGACCAAGGTATGACTCTATTACTGTAGGAACATTGTTCCCTCTTGTGAGTTCTCCTGCACAGTCTAATGGAGTACAGGCCAGTCAGTGGAATCAGTGAAAACTGACCTATAAACAATTGATTTCAGTGGGAGTTTGACCAAGCTTGGCTACTCACATATGTATAATAAGCAGGCACTTATTTTCCGTGAATCTCCGGGAAACAGAGGGTAAAGGTCAAATCCATGCCACACATTTGAAGCACATCCATTGGACATTTAAAGCATGTCACTCTGCCCCCCAAGAATCCTAGGAACTCCCCCCTCACAGGGCTAGAATTTCCCGAATCCTTAAACTACAGTTCCCAGAGTTCTTTGGGAGGAGTCATGTGCTTTAAATGTCCGTTGAATGTACATTGGATGGTGTGTCTGCCCAAAATTGGTCTCAACAAATGTATGTGTTTGTCATTCTCTGGAAAGCATATTTTAGGCCAGCCTCAGTCCTCCCAAACCATACACACTTGGGCAGAAAAATCAGCATCTATTAAAAAACAAGGATTATCTTGCCTTCCTCAGCATATTTGAATTCAAGGATTAACATTGTTCCTCATTCTTTCTTTTATTTCTCACTTAATTATTAGGCAGTCTCTTTGGATTTTGAAGGACTCTCTGTGGCTGGACTGTGACTCGGGGATGCCATTTCCTCCTCATGTGGCTTATTCCCTGCATAGCACTGAAGCCATGTTGGTGGGACTGCTGTCTGCTGAAATAGGCCTACAAGTGGTTCTTTCAGAAAGTACCATGGTTTTCCTAAAGACCATCAAACATGTGGAGAATATTCCTTGTGCTCCAGAGAAATGAAGAGAGACGGAGCTAGAATAAGGGAGTTTCCCGCCAAATAAGGGAAGGTTGACAGCTATGCCCTAGAGAGTGCTTGAAGCAGAAAGCCGCCCCCAGATGATACAAGAATGGATAGGTGAACAGTAAATTCTTTTAAAGTAAAATCATCCAAAGCATTCTTTGTGAAATGAATGTGTGGTGTGTTAATTGTTGTTTTTGCAGGGAGGTGAGTCAGAGCCGATTAATTATTCCCATTTTCCACCAGATGGGAAGTAAGCATCTTCTTTTTTTCAATGAGCGTATAAGGGAAAATGGACCATACACACACACAAAGTCAATCCTCACACAACATGCAGACAAAACATCAAAGCCAATCCTCATTATGTTCAGTGTGTGTGTGTTTTCTAAAAATGTTTTTTAATGAAGATTCCTTAAGTATACAAAAACAGTGAGATGTCTCTTTCTTCAAGTTATGATTTCTACAATTCAGTTGCATTTGTTATGAGACATTCATGATACATACAATGTTAGGTTAGGAAGAAAAGAGGGGGAGTGGGGTTGGGTGGTTACCGTATTTTTCGCTCCATAAGATGCACTTTTTTCTTCCTAAAAAGTAAGGGGAAATGTCTGTGCGGCTTATGGAGCGAATGTGTGGTCCCTGGAGCCAAATTGCCCAGGGGCAAAAATCAGATCGTGCTTTTTTTTTTGAAAGAGGGAAGTGGGTGAAACAAAGCCACTGATCCTTTGCCGATCGGGGAGAGAGATAAGGGATGCTAGAGATAAAGGAGGCTGTCTGGGAGCGGGGAGGTAAAGACAGCAAACTTGCAAAGGGGGAAAACAGGAAGACTAAAGCAATAAGGAGAGAAATTAGAAGAAAAGGAGGAGCAAAAAACTGCTCCAGCTAAGGAAAAGACACTAAGGCAAACAAGAGGGAAGGGAGAGTTGAAAGGAAACAGCTGATCGGTGGGATTGGATGAGAGATAAGGGATGCTAGCGGAGGCTGCCTGGGAGGGGGGAGGTAAAAGCCCATGGATCCTCAGGATTTTTACATTGAGTCACCCCAAATTCACCATCAGATCACATAGCATGTCCATGGCTACAGCCTGCACCACAAAAATCATACACCCACTGTTGTGTGGGGCCGCAGTGGCGCAAAAATGTGGTTACAAAGCACGGATCCTCAGGATTTTTGCGTTGGGTCACCCCAAATTCATCATCAGATCACATGTCTGTGGCCACAGCATGAACCACAAAAAACATACATCCACTGTTTCGTTCAGAATATTTTTTTTCTTGTTTTCCTCCTCTAAAAACTAGGTGCATCTTATGGTCCGGTGTGTCTTATGGAGCGAAAAATACGGTATGTTTCTATTCTTCTACTTAGTGTATGTGTGGGGTTTTGTTTCAACGTTACGTGTATGGGTTTTCTGACTATTCACTTGTTGTGTTTCCTTGGTGATGAGAGAGGTAGAGGGTGGCCTAGGGTGTGATTGGTTGTCCTTGGGTGACTGTAGTGAGATCTATTTGTGTGTGTGAGCGGGATGTGTGAGTGTGTATTTTAAAAAACCAGGTTAGCTAGATTGATTTGTATGCTGTTTTGTCGGTACCTTGTTGGGCTGTGTACGTGATAAAGGGGAGCCATACCGGGGTGAAGGCGTCTTCTTCTATTTGTCCCCGTGTCAGTTTCAGTTTTGGGGTTAGTTTTTCTAATAGGGCTGTTTCCCATACTACTTGATATCAACGGTCCATAGTTACTCCTGATGTTCAGAGTGTGTTGATGTTGCAAAAAGTACCTGGTAAATGCAAGTTAGAGGTGAAACAAATTTGCTGCCTGTAAATCCTGGTTGGCAAAATTCAAAGTCTAACGTCTACTAAGTTTTAATATCTGGCAATAAACTGGCTATGGTGATGGTTTTCACTGTTCAGAATTAATAGTTGTTGGGGGAGGTTGTTCTCTGCTTAGGAGAAGGGGTGGGCGAATCTCTCCATTTCAGTGGCTCTCACATTCTTGTTTTTTCGCTCTCAAGTTCGGCTCCCCACATTTCCTCATCAGTTTGCAATAAATAAATAAAAAGAAATCTCATGAAAATTTATCAGCATTTTAATGCAAATTTCTCCTACTTTATTCATTTTGCAAAACATTTGCAAAATAGCATTTTTGTATGCTCTTTTCACTAATAAGTGCATTTCTATGCCCACTTTGCCCTGATATATGCATTTTTGTAAGTATTGCTTGGCCATTGCAAAATTTAAAGAAGTGTGAAATACGAAGGATGGCCCTTTCTGTAGCCTGGAAAAGGAAATGTACTGATAAGTGTGGGATGAAAAAATGACGAATGAGAAGACTTTTCCCCCTCATAAGGTTTTATTAAAGCATTTTTAATAATACAATAAGATAAAAGAAACTAACCTAAATAAAAACAAAAACAGAGAAAGAAAGAGAAAAGAAACAGAAAGTTTTGGGTCTTCCCAACTTTTACATGGGAGTTTTCCTTTCCTCTCCCAGTCTCCCGCCCTGGGAGATCTTCCCTTCCCTGCATCTCACTCAGGTTCCTGCCACCAACCACCTACCACCTTCCTGTGTGTGTAACCCTTTGACCATGAATGGGAAGACTTATAAGCACTGCATAAGCAAATCAGGATGAACTCAGGATCAGTGGCATAGCATGGGTTGCCAGCGCCCTGGGCTGCATGGAAGGGGAGTTGGACATAGTATGCATCTGCATTCAACTGCCTAACAACATCCACGTCACCCAGAAGATCACAGAAAACAAAAGTCGTTCTGTTGTCTGGAGAAATCACTTCCTGCTTCTCATGGAGAAATCATTTTCTCTTGAGTCCAGTGACAGAAGTGAGCAGCTGTTTTAAGTGCTTAAATTTTGCACCCTTAACAATTTTGCAGTCGGGGCAACTGCCCCTGCGCCCCCTGCCCACTACGCCACTGCTCAGGATGAATAATCATTCATATATAGGTAAAGGTACCCCTGCCCGTACGGGCCAGTCTTGACAGACTCTGGGGTTGTGCGCCCATCTCACTCAAGAGGCCGGGGGCCAGCGCTGTCTGGAGACACTTCTGGGTCATGTGGCAAGCGTGACAAGCTGCATCTGGCGAGCCAGCGCAGCACACGGAACGCCGTTTACCTTCCCGCTGGTAAGCGGTCCCTATTTATCTACTTGCACCCGGGGGTGCTTTCAAACTGCTAGGTTGGCAGGCGCTGGGACCGAGCAGCGGGAGCGCACCCCGCCGCGGGGATTCGAACCGCCGACCTTTCGATCGGCAAGCCCTAGGCGCTGAGGCTTTTACCCACAGCGCCACCCGCATCATATATAACCTGCCTACAAAAAAAAATCTGAAGAAACTCTTAATAAAGACTAGGCACAGTCTAACCTCGGTGTAAGCTTTGTGAAAGCAAATTGGAACGAACGCTCACGGTTGGATGAGCCCCAAGAGTGGATCTATGCCCTTTGCTCTGGGGTAAGAGGGGTCTGAGAATACGACGAGACATTGCCTCTTGAGGAGAAAACCACAAAGCTGCAGCCAATCCTGGCTGTCGGATGCAGGTATCTCCAGGCACGGGCTTTATCTCATCCACACCGGGTATTTTCAGGCATATACTTAAAACATTTCCAGTGTATGGCTAACAACAAAAAACGTGTGAAGAATCCCACAGGCCAGCCCACATCCTAGCCAATGGAAACGACCTTTCCAGCTCGGAAAACAGGGCTTGCCAGACTGCCTCGGGAAACGTTGCGCAAATATAAACCTTGAAATGAAAATCAGGGAAGAAAACGAAGGGAAAGCCTCGCCAGCTCGTGTCAGTCTGCTCTTCACCTTGCAACTTTTTCAAAAACAGTCTACTAAAACCGATACTCTAAATGTGATTAAACTCTGTGCGCTCGAGGCTTCAGCCAGCCAAACAGACTTTCAAGTGGCTTTTCCTGTTAACATAATGTTACATGTAAGCAGTCGGCTGAGCCAAGTTTTACCAGGAAAAGGGCTCTCAATGAAACGTCGAGCTGGGTTTCAGCAGGTTCCCCGTTCCTTCCTAGATTTACACGTCTGGGGCTGCATCGATCTGCAAGTGGCGGAGGAGGATTAATTCTACATCTTGCAAATAGGTTAGCGTTGCCTGTGATAATGAGACCCTTTAACACACACACACACACACACACTCATACACCCACCAGAATAATTGTACCGAATCCTAGGAAGGTTCAACCGTTTCATTAGCAGACTGAAAACAGCAACGTTTCAGATTTCATTGAAATCAGATGTAAATGCCTGCGTTCCAAGATCAATTGGAAACAAAAAGAAGGGACGGCGTTAAGCCACGGTAACTAGACAAGGAAGAGCCGGGCAAATTGTCAGACAAGAGACGCGATGCTGAAATAGTTCATCTGGCACCACTAGCTTCTCACGGTCATCCTCTGCAGTTACTATGAAAGAAAAAACTGGTGTGCTTTCAGGTAGCTGCGTCCATCGTAAGCAGGTGTCTTGCTATGTAAAGGGTAAAGGGGACCCCCGACCATTAGGTCCAGTCGTGACCGACTCTGGGGTTGCGGCGCTCATCTCGCTTTATTGGCCAAGGGAGCCGGTGTGCAGCTTCCGGGTCATGTGGCCAGCATGACTAAGCCGCTTCTGGCGAACCAGAGCAGCACACGGAAACGCCGTTTACCTTCCCGCCGGGGCGGTACCTATTTATCTACTTGCACATGACGTCCTTTTGAACTGCTAGGCTGGCAGGAGCAGGGACAGAGCAATGGGAGCTCACCCCGTCACGGGGATTCGAACCGCCGACCTTCTGATCGGCAAGTCCTAGGCTCTGTGGTTTAAACCACAGCGCCACCCGCGTCCCGTGTCTTGCTATGAGCTGCATCCTAATTGACGGGTTTGTTTGAGGACCACTTACTCTTAAAAAGCACAGGAACAATCCAGTTAAAGTGAAGCATGTGTACGTCCTTTTAGTTTCAGTGGGAAAGTTATGCATATGCTTAAACTTATTCCACTGAAATAAATGGAATGTGAAAGTACTTAATTTGTGCTGGACTGGGAGTCGGAGGAAGCCATCCCCAGTTGCTGTGCCAGGTAACTGATGCATGCAGGAAGTTGTGTTCCATCAGGATTTATTCAATGTGTACAACGACAGCTGCATGACAAGGTGACACTGTGCAAATCCAGGCATCTCTGCCTCCTTGCTGATCCCTGTCCCATCAAACTGCATCTTCCAGCAAGAACTGCCACCAAATCTGTTCTTACAACCAATCTCACCACTCCAAGATGTGCTTTTCAGTTTACAATACCAGAGGGGTGGAAGTCCAGAAACTAAACTTCCATGCCCTTGACATTGTCTTTTGGAATGGAACTTCGGGAAGGAAGGCTAGGATTCTGTTGGACAAGCAGAAGAGACGTCTCTTATAGAGTGGTGGAGTATCTTAACAGTTCCTTCTAATTTAATCTTTGAACCCAAGTCCACGCCATCTGGAACTACTAAGATAACGTTGGAAACACTCATGGTTTACTTTCTGAGAATCCTTTAATTAATGTGTATTTTCTCTGAGAAGCTGAACCGATTGTGGGTTGGGTGTGTTTGTTGCCTCCAGTATTCAGGAGAGACCACCCGATTGCTTGGTAGTTGCTACTGTACTGAGTGATGTAGGAAAGGCACACAGATACTCCACACAGATACTGTAAATCTAGACTTTCCAGAATACCTGAGGTATATGTAAATAATCAGGATTTGTTATTTACTAATTTATGGAATTTGCATACCACCCTTCATCTACAGATCTCAGGGTGGTTCACAACATAAAAATACAAGATAAAAAACACAAAGTACGTAAGAACAAGAACAAAAACAAACCAATCATCCCCTCCTCTCACAACATATTTAGAAGGTCATCGGATATCAATCAGCCCAAGGCCTGGTTGAAGAGGAACGCTTTCACCTGGCGCCTAAAAATATATAATGAAGGTGCCAGGCAAATTTCCCTGGGGAGAGCATTCCACAAATGGGGAGATCCTACAGAGAAGGCCGGTTCTTGTGTTGCCACCCTCCAGACCTCACATGGAGGAGGCACATGAAGAAGGATCTCAGAGGATGCTCTGAAAGTCCTGGTAGGTTCATGTGGAGAGAGGCAGTCCTTGAGGTATTGCGGTCGTAGGCCATAAATGCCTTTGGCAACCACATCTTTGACCCTGCCCCAACGCAAAGAGAGATGGAAAGGGCTCCTCTTTCTTGATGTCACGCTGGGCGGACATGCTGTCCTGACATCAAGGCAAGAGCCCACCTTCCCCTGACTTCAGAGAAAGGCGGGGTCTTTCCTCTGACCTCGAGTGGTAGCTTCAGGTAATTGAGATTCTGGACATAACGGTCTTGTGAATGGGGGCTGTTTATGTGTATCGTTTCACAATGTGCTAGGCCAGCCCTGTTTTCTTTGGGGGCCTTCCCTGCTAATTTTGCTAAGTGGGCCCTGGACTTCTGCTCCAAAGTCCCATCTTGGTGGCACCTGATGTTGACCTAGCTTTGGGTTTTTGTTGTTGTTGTTTAGTCATTTAGTCGTGTCCGACTCTTCGTGACCCCATGGACCAGAGCACGCCAGGCACTCCTGTCTTCCACTGCCTCCCAAAGTTTGGTCAGACTCATGCTGGTAGCTTCGAGAACACTGTCCAACCATCTCGTCCTCTGTCGTCCCCTTCTCCTTGTGCCCTCCATCTTTCCCAACATCAGGGTCTTATCCAGGGAGTCTTCTCTTCTCATGAGGTGGCCAAAGTATTGGAGCCTCAGTTTCAGGATCTGTCCTTCCAGTGAGCACTCAGGACTGATTTCCTTATGAATGGATAGGTTTGACCTTCTTGCAGTCCATGGGACTCTCAAGAGTCTCCTCCAGCACCACAATTCAAAAGCATCAATTCTTTGGTGATCAGCCTTCTTTATGGTCCAGCTCTCACTTCCATACATCACTACTGGGCTTTGGGTTTTAGGGGCACCCAAAGTTATTTGCCATGACAGTGGAAATACCAAGTCCATCGCTTCTTCCAACTGAGTCAGGAGAAAGGTGGAGGTCTCCTGTCTGACCAGTTTGCAATGGACTTAAGAATGAAGCGTTTATTTTGCCCCTGCCCCACATTCCTTTAGACATGCGCCCACTTGCACTCCCATCCCTGTTCTTGAAAAAGCCATTTCTGCTCCAGCTTGCCCCATTTGTTCCCAGCTATAAGCTCCAGCTCATTAAACAACATGTGCATGGCTTTGCATAGAGACAACAGCCTGGGGCTGTTTATGTGACCATTTCTGCGAGATTGATTTTTTAAAATGAATGCTTTATCTGCCTGAGTTATTTATAAAATGTGTGTGATTTTTAAAAATGTAAATAACTTTCAACCTATTGAAGAGCAGTGTGTAATGTTAATAAAATAATGAAGAACTGGAGGAGAGAATGGCTGGATCAAAGGCCCATCGAGTCCAGAACGCTGCTCATACAGCAGCCAGCCAGGGAGATTTCTTTGCTGACTCAGAAAAGGCAGACTCGTAATGTCTTTCCGATGCTTTATTAGCACAGTTCTAAAATAAATGACAGACACACACAAATAGACACCTCAGTATAGGCTCCCACACACTGGCGGAGGAACAGGGGTGCGCAGGGAGTGGACCGGCCCTGGCACCACTATTCCGGTAGGGTGCCATTGCAGCGCCTCCCCCGACATGCGCCGCACACCCCCTGCGCGCCAGGAGCCACGCTCCCACAGGCGGAGCATCATGCCCCCAGAACGCACATCGCACCCTTGTGGGCGGCAAGCCATGCCCCTGCGGGCAGCGTGCCATGCTCCCGGGGGCGCCAGCCACGGCCCCACCTGCTCTCCGCCCCCAGTAGCGGAGCATGCAGCTTTATCACTGCTCCCACAACGTAACACCAACAAACAATGCAGGCTAAACTCAGCACACAAATAATTACCGTATTTTTCGCTCTATAAGACGCACCAGACCACAAGATGCACCTAGTTATTGAAGGAGGAAAACAAGAAAAAAATATTCTGAATCTCAGAAGCCAGAACAGCAAGAGGGATCGCTCCACAGCGAAAGCAGCGATCCCTCTTGCTGTTCTGGCTTCTGGGATAGATGTGCAGCCTGCATTCGCTCCATAAGACGCACACACATTTCCCCTTACTTTTTAGGAGGGAAAAAGTGAGTCTTAGAGAGCAAAAAATATGGTAGTTTAGATGGTCTATGAATAGGTGCAGATCCTACTCAGAGTCAGGGATACAAGAGATGTTCTGAGATATGTGCAATTTGGCCATCAAGTGAAAGGGCTCTTCCATAGGCTAACATTGGAGGTAATACACAATGTCACCAAGGGATTCCTGGCAGCTTCAGGGTGTGGTGGTGGTCAGATTAATGTAACTGGTCAAGTGAGAACATGTATGGAGCACAACTAGGATGTGATCAGGAGATCCTCCTCCATCCCAGCAGAGCCTGTTTATCATTCTCTCTAACCTCCACCTAGTGTTTGGGCCTGGGTTCCAAGTTGCCCTTATCTACTAAGGTTGTTTATACTTCTTAGCAACCCTCTAACGAATGCAACGCTTCACTTAATTAAAGATCACACAAAGATGGGTTCCACTCTCATGGGAAGTCCCTTTTGTGAAGTCCCCTTTATTAACCCATGTAGTCATCTATATCATTCCTGCTTCTCTAGGCCCAAAGCCTAGTGTAAGGGCAAGACAAAAACTGAACACAAGGTTTGGGAATCCCTGTAGAGACTCCCCCACTTCAGAGCATATTGCTAGGGGTGGTATTCTTTGAAGATTATCCCGAATGATACACTGCGATCCTGCCACACACACCTGCCTCAGGCACACCTTCATATCCATAGATAAAGGTCTGTGAACAACTGCCATGTACATAAAATGCTGTGTTTGAATGTGTTATCTTTAGAATACTGTAAAGAGAAGTTTACCTTAAGAAAGAGGTTCCACTCTGGGTGAAAGCGGAAGGCCGGTGTTTTTCCATTTCAGTGAGTTAAACTACCTGATTGCTTATCGCCCCAAAACCTAAGCTGCAGCTCTCATGGCAGGAGAGGAAACTTGAGAAGTCAGAGATGGCCAGTAGCAGTTGCAGCAGAAAAGCTGTGCAATGGTCAACAAACTTAGGATCTCTCTCTGGGATATGAGAGAGGAAAGTTTACTGAACTACTTAAAGGACTGCATCACACTGATTGTTTGCAATGTGCTATTTTATCATTTTGTTCTTAGTAACATTTACAGTGGTACCTCAGGTTAAGTACTTAATTCGTTCCGGAGATCCGTACTTAACCTGAAACTGTTCTTAACCTGAAGCACCACTTTAGCTAATGGGGCCTCCCACTGCCACCGCGCGATTTCTGTTCTCATCCTGAAGCAAAGTTCTTAACCCGAGGTAATATTTCTGGGTAGCAGAGTCTGTAACCTGAAGCGTATGTAACCTGAAGCGTATGTAACCCGAGGTACCACTGTATATGCAACTAGTTTTAAGACTGTTCTGCAGCAAAGCTTTGAATCTCATTCTTGGGATGGAAAGCTCATTTATTTCTGCACAAGGTCCAGATCAGGGATTAATTTTTATTTCATCATCATCATCATCATCAAACCTTTATTGCATTAGCGTACAGCCATAGCAGGATAAGACAAAAATGCTAGAGAGAAGCAACCTAACAAAATTCAAACGATATTAGTGGCATTGTGACATTTAAATAACCCTAAAACAATAATGTAAAAATTTAGTTGCCAGCGCCGGGAATCTAAAATGCAGATGTATATAAAACATATAATGGCCCCAAAATAGGCTCGGCACATTAGGTTAAAAAGGTAATACAAAGAATTAAAACAGGTCCAGGTCTGGGACACACTACCCAGTCAGTGTAGCCCTAAGTTTCAAAGCCTGCACTATAAAGATTGCCACCCCACGTGAAATTTGGGGATTTGCGTCCACAAGAAGCGATTTCAAACAGTCTTCCTTAGATGTGATGGTGGGCGGGATCAAGAGGAGGGGCTTAGTTCTTATTAGCTCATAAATAGGGCAGTAGAAAAAGAAGTGTATGAAGTCCTCTACTTCATTCATTGTGCATGGACATAGACGCTGAGTAATGGGGGTCTTAAAGTAAATCCCCTGCAAGAAGGCCGTGGGTATAGAATGGAAACGGGCCATGGTAAACGCTCTTCTCAAATTGGGCTCCGTCAGGTCTATCAAGTAGTTGGCAAGTGATCTTACCACTTTCACTTTAGGGAGCCACTTTTATTTCATTTATTAGATTTATATTCATTCTTTATTTTATTTATTAGATTTATATTCATCCTAAAATCTCAGGCATTTCACAAAACAAAATACAGGATAAAAACAAGAAGATAATTAAAACAAAGCTTCAAAACAATAACTTCTCCTTTCCATAGACACATTTTAAAAGCTGTAGAATATTGATCAGCCCAAGGCCTGGTTGAAGAGGAACCTGGCGCCTAAAAATATATAATGAAGCTGCCAGATGAACCTCCCTGGGGAGAGCATTTCACAAACAGGGAGCCACTACAGAGAAGGCCTGTTCTCGTGTTGCCACCCTCCAGACCTCAGTGGAGGAGGTACACCAAGAAGGGCCTTAGATGATGAATACAGATTCTGGGGCGGTTTATATGGGGAGAAGTGGTCCTTTGAGGTTTTGTAATCCTGAGCCATTTAAGGCTTTATAGGTCAAAACCAGGGATGCGGGTGGTGCTGTGGGTTTAACCACAGAGCCTAGGACTTGCCGATCAGAAGGTCAGTGGTTCGAATCCCCATGACGGGGTGAGCTCCTGTTGCTCAGTCCCAGCTCCTGCCCACCTAGCAGTTCGAAAGCACGTCAAAGTGCAAGTAGATAAATAGGTACCGCTCCGGGGGAAGTTAAACGGCGTTTCTGTGCACTGCTCTGGTTCACCAGAAGCGGCTTAGTCATGCTGGCCACATGACCCGGAAGCTGTACGCCGGCTCCCTCAGCCAGTAAAGCGAGATGAGCGTCGCAACCCCAGAGTCAGTCATGACTGGACCTAATGGTCAGGGGTCCCTTTACCTTTACCTTAGGTCAAAACCAGCCCTTTGAATTGGGCCTGGAAACTAATTGGCAGCTAGCGCAGGGCCAGGATCAGTGTAATATGCTCAAACCATCTTGTCCCAGTGAGCAACATGGCCGCTGAATTCGGCACCGCGGCAGCTTCTGAGCCGTCGTCAGAGGCAGGGATTCCACTGAACAACAGTAACATGACAATCACTGTCCTGATGTCCTCCCGATATTTTGGACTAAAGTTCCCATCATTCCCAGCCAGCATTTGGCAAAGCCACTGTGTAACCACAGTGGAGTGGATCGAGCCCAAAGTGTCTTTCATAACGGTGATTTATTGTGCCTGTATGCAACTTAAGATGCAGTTTCCAGACACTAAAACAAAAACCTGGCCCCTTCAACGGGGGAGCTTGAAAGCCAAAACAGAAAAAAGGGGGAAGCGGAACAATAAATATAGAGCTGTGTTTAGATATAAATATTATGGTATGTGTAGGTTTGCTGCCAGACATGAAAGACAGTAAAGCTGTCCAGATACAGTCTAGGAATATTCTTTCTGATGCATACAGGTTCAGCCTTTGGACTTGGGAACCCAATATTTTCCAACATTAGGTGGGTTATCTTTTTGGGCACTGATTTGCCCTCCTAGCAAGGCAGAGACCAGGGAGAAATTCAGCTGAATTTTGGAACAACCAAGGACCTTCAATACAGCCCTTGTTCCCTGTTGCTTTTTTCACCTGTACACCATGGTAACCTTTAAGAACATAAGAAGGTCCTGCTGGATCATGCCATTGGCTGATTTCTCACAGTGACCAACTAGATCCCTGTGGCAAACTCACAAGAAGAACCTGAGCACAAGAGCTCCAGTTTCCTGCAAAACGTGTTCTCCCTAGCAGAGAACGCGTGTTGCGGTGGGGGATACAAGCCACCCCATTGCTGCTGGGCGGATTTGCGGAGGGACCCAGGCAGTGAATTGGTTAATCGGGTTGCTGGGGAGATCTGCTTGTTGCCAATTTTGAAGGAGGGCTCAGAGGTTTTAAATACTGGACGCCCAACTTTGAGCGTCCTCTTGGCTGCTTGCACCGGATCACCCGCCCACCCTCCCTGTATTGGGGGGGTGGTTGTTCGCTTGACCTTGCTATGCCTGTCATGGGGTCGTCTGCTTTGAGGCAGGGGCCTGGTAGGAATTTGTCCATTTGGCTGATTGGCTGGTGCCATTTGGTTTTGCCTACTGCGTAGCAAATCGTCACAACTTGTAAGGTTGGCGGTTAGGCATTGGTTCAGATGGTTGGTGGAGGGGTAAGCGCCTACCCCTCCAATGGTGGTGCGGAAAGGGAATTCCGTTAAAGGAATCCAGGGGCTTGCCATTCTTTTCGTCCTTGTCCCTGGCATCGGACTTGGGCCACCAGGAACATGAGGGTGAGAAGTGAGGGACTGAGGCCCAGCTTCATTTTCTCCCCAAAATTGTTTCCCTCACTGGCTTCCGCTGGAATCCGGAAGTCATTTCTGTCCCTGGGCAAGGACAGATAGTCGGAACCAATGCCTCTCACTCACTGGTGTGTATTTAAATAAAGTTGTGGCCAAAATCGGGCCAAAAACCCAAACCAAAATTGATGTGTGAAGTGTGAGTTATTGGGGGGTGGCTTGGGGACCTCGACATGCAACGGCTATTCAGGAACAATATACTGTGAGTTGGTGAGCTGCAAATCAGTTTCTGGTGACCTGCAAACCTCCAAAGCCAGGGCTAAGTTCTCCATTGACAGTACCTAAGGGGTTTGCCAACTTCTTCCTCCTATCACACATCCACGGTCAGGGAGAATTGCGTTGTCACCTTCCAGGGCGGCTGTCATTCCCCCCACCCCAACTGCCTCTGACAACTCTCCATTCCAACACATCTGCTTCATGAGTGGCAAATTAAAATGTCTGAATTGGGTAGAGACGGCCTGCCGCCAGCACACATGGCAAGCATGTGAAGTTGTGGCTTTTGCTGAATTCCCCACTGGGGCACGAGGACAGAAATGTTTTGGAACTCACACAAGAGGGAGTTCCAGGCAGCCGAAAGAAAGCAACAAGATTTTGCAGGGTTGGGGGAAAGAGCCAGAAAATATTTCTGTTCAATTCAGCTGTCTTGACTGCTCCTCTAATATTTTTTTGTTTTGTTACCAGCTTTGTGTGTAGAGACATCTGTCCTCTGTCCTCTGATCTACCTCTGCTAGGGAGAAATCAACTTAGAACCATGGGCTCAAAGTCACCAGCTTCAGTAACGGTGGGAACACCATCAAAAACCTAAACCTAGAGCCTGTGCTTTTTTTCCTGGGGGAACGCAGGGGTACGCATACCCCTAAACATTTTGTGAATCTTTGTACTTTTGTCCATTTACTGTATTCATTTTTCCCAGTTTGAACTATAAAATGGTGGTTTTCTTTAGTCAAAATGAGAGTACCCCCAAACATTTTTTAAGGGAAAAAAAGCACTCCCTATAGCTACCTTGGAACGAAAGAATTATTCCAGACCCTCCAAGTGTCCTTATTTTCCAGGGACAGTTCCAGATTTACAGAAGCCATCCCAGTTTCGGATTTGACCCCAGAATGTCTCGCTTTTCCTTAGGACGTCCCCTATTTTCATCAGAGAAATGTTGGAGGGTATGGAGTTATGCGACCCCTGAGCCAAGGGGACAAGTAACTATGCAACCTTTAGAAGGCATCTGCAAACAGCCCTGTATAGGGAATTTTTTTAATGTTTAATGTTTTATTATGTTTTTATATACAGTGGTACCTCGGGTTAAGTACTTAATTCGTTCCGGAGGTCTGTTCTTAACCTGAAGCACCACTTTAGCTAATGGGGCCTCCTGCTGCCGCCACACCACCTCGCGATTTCTGTTCTCATCCTAAAGCAAAGTTCTTAATCTGAGCTACTGTTTCTGGGTTAGTGGAGTCTGTAACCTGAAACGTCTGTAACCCGAGGTACCACTGTATGTTGGAAGCTGCCCAGAGTGGCTGGGGCACTCCAGTTAGATAGGCGGGGTAATGATGATGATGATGGTTATGATGAAACAGGACATCCCTATTTTCATCGGCAAAATGTTGAAGGGTAAGTCATTTCTCTTTCCAGGCAGTGAAAAGGAGCCTGGTGGATGTATGTGTGAAAATGAGGCGCCCATATTCCTATCTTGATAAAAGTTCTGTGGGTTCCAGCACAAAGAAAGAGGTGTTGGTATTCCATACGAGTGAATACCATCACAGAAATACCACACAGACAAACACATCACATGCACACACACACTTAAGGCTGCTCTTCTAAACTTACGTAGAGGCACAATACACATATTACAAACACCTAGAAAAGATCTTTCCCTTTCAGGAAGCATGTTTAGCATCAAATTAACTGTTCGTGACAGCTAACCACAAGTTATTAAACATGATTTCGCTGCTATATTGCAAAGCCCACTGGAGGTAAGGGAGGAGATACAGAGACAGGCTGTTGGGTTCCTTGCTATTTGATACAAAGGGGCTTTCAGAAGGAGAGACGTGGAGAGGCTTTCAGTTTAAAACGATTTTTATTTCTCTTCTGCCCTTTAAAAACAGTTATGTGAGCTGAAAAAGACTCGCGCTTTTCTCCTGGCGCAGACCCACCCTTTTCCACCACTCCCCACGGCACCCCAGCAAATCCTTTCTGAGTGTTCAGCTGCAAAGTCTTAAAGATATTAACAAGCTTGTGAGAAATGGCTGTGGGTAGCCAAGTGAGCAGAAGCATTCGAAGTCTGTGTCAAAACTAAATTTGTTTGACAAGTGAGACCCAAATGTTTGAAGCTGGCATGATGAAAGGCTTTTCCTTTCTTTTAATTCCACCCCTCCCCTTTAATGACTAGCAGTGCAGTTCTATACATGTCTACTCAGAAGTAAAGCCATATTGAGTTCAGTGGAAATTACTCCCAGGTAAGTGCATGTAGCGTTGTAGCCCAGGGCAAGAAATAATCAGGTTTCCTCTTGTGGAAGAGTTTTATAGATGTGCAGAGGAAAACATAATTTCCTATCTGGCAAGGAAGCTGAGTTGTTGATGTTGTTGTTTTAACCCTCAGATGCAATCCTAAACATGCGTACTCACTTACCTGTGGTGAACATAGGATCAGGTTCTACAGAGACAAGGCCAATGTGAGATAGGGAATACAAACAGGGAAACAGGTGCACACAGAATGAGTATACAGTGGTACCTCGGGTTACATACGCTTCAGGTTACAGACTCTGCTAATCCAGAAATATTACCTCAGGTTAAGAACTTTGCTTCAGGATGAGAACAGAAATTGTGCAGCGGCGGCACGGCGGCAGCAGGAGGCCCCATTAGCTAAAGTGGTGCTTCAGGTTAAGAACAGTTTCAGGTTAAGAACAGACCTCCAGAAGGAATTAAGTTCTTAACCCGAGGTACCACTGTATATAAAATTATGTATAGTTTGAAATTGTGCTATTGCCTCAAATCACATTTGGTCCTTTAAGAAAAGACTTGTGAGGTGAGAGCTCATGTCTCCTTGGAAATTGTACCAGCAAACCCATAAATCACCCAAGGTGAAAAATCTGGGTTTGGTTAATGGCAAGGAAGGGCACTCTCTACGTGCTCAGAGATAGTCCCATCTTTATTGTGGGCCATATGCCCTTAAGGACTGGCCTAGAAGCATCTACAGTTCACCAGTCTTCTTTCTTGCATCTCCCCAGGGTTTCCCCCCTCTTTTTTTCTTGTATCTCCCTGGGGTTAATCCAGAATTATCTGTGTTGTTGTTGCTCATGGAACCCACAAAGGCTCATTCTCTGCTACAATTTCATCCTATTAGGCGGCTGTCACCATTGCTTGTGCTTGCGTATTAGAACGGCAACAAACATTTCATTTGGCCCAAGGAGGGTCTGGGAAGGACAATATATTTAATGTAACAAATGGCCTACTCCCATGTACCTTCCCATTGCAGCGGTACCTATTTATCTATTTGCACTGGCGTGCTTTCGAACTGGTAGGTTGGCAGTAGCTGGGACCGAACAACGGGAGCTTACCCCGTTGCGGGGATTCGAACTGCCAACCTTCTGATTGGCAAGCCCAAGAGGCTCAGTGGTTTAGACCACAGTGCCACCCGCACCCCTGGCTTAGTAAATACAGTATAAGAGTGAATAGAGGTGGACTGACCACAGCAGAAGATTATTCCATTCTTGGGCAAGGTGATTGAGCGCGTGGTTGCTGAACAACTCCAGGCACGCCTGGAGGATGCGGACCATTTGGATCCCTTCCAATCGGGATTCAGGCCTCATCATGGGACTGAAACTGCCTTGGTCGCGCTGGTTGATGATCTCCGGCGAGCTAGGGACAAAGCTGAGAGTTGTTTCCTAGTTCTGCTGGATCTCTCAGCGGCCTTTGATACAATCGACCATAACATCCTTCTGGACCGTCTAGAGGGGCTGGGAGCTGGGGGCACTGTTATACAGTGGTTTCGCTCCTTCCTCCTGGGCCGTGTTCAGAAAGTGGTGGTGGGGGATGAGTGTTCAGACCCCTGGGCCCTCACTTGTGGGGTGCCTCAGGGTTCCGTCCTCTCCCCCATGCTTTTTAACATCTATATGAAGCCGCTGGGAGAGATCATCAGGGGGTTTGGACTGGGTGTCCATCAATATGCAGATGATACCCAGCTCTACCTCTCTTTCAAATCAGAACCAGTGAAGGCTGTGAAGGTCCTGTGTGAGTGCCTGGAGGCGGTTGGAGGATGGATGGCAGCTAATGGATTGAGGTTGAATCCTGACAAGACAGAAGTACTGTTTTTGGGGGACAGGGGGCGGGCGGGTGTGGAGGACTCCCTGGTCCTGAATGGGGTAACTGTGCCCCTGAAGGACCAGGTGCGCAGCCTGGGAGTCATTTTGGACTCACAGCTGTCCATGGAGGCGCAGGTCAATTCTGTATCCAGAGCAGCTGTCTACCAACTCCACCTGGTACGCAGGCTGAGACCCTACCTGCCCGCGGACTGTCTCACCAAAGTGGTGCATGCTCTGGTTATCTCCCGCTTGGACTACTGCAATGCGCTCTACATGGGGCTACCTTTGAAGGTGACTCGGAAACTACAACTAATCCAGAATGTGGCAGCTAGACTGGTGACTGGGGGCGGCTGCCGAGACCACATAACACCGGTCTTGAAAGACCTACATTGGCTCCCAGTACGTTTCCGAGCACAATTCAAAGTGCTGGTGTTGACCTTTAAAGCCCTAAACGGCCTCGGCCCAGTATACCTGAAGGAGCGTCTCCACCCCCATTGTTCTGCCCGGACGCTGAGGTCCAGCGCCGAGGGCCTTCTGGCGTTCCCTCATTGCGAGAAGCAAAGCTACAGGGAACCAGGCAGAGGGCCTTCTCAGTAGTGGCGCCTGCCCTGTGGAACGCCCTCTCATCAGATGTCAAAGCGATAAATAACTACCTGACATTCAGAAGACATCTTAAGGCAGCCCTGTTCAGGGAAGTTTTTAATCTGTGATATTTTAGTGTATTTTTGGTTTCTATGGAAGCCGCCCAGAGTGGCTGGGGAAACCCAGCCAGATGGGCGGGGTACAAATAAATTATTATTATTATTATTATTATTATTATTATTATTATTATTATTCAGACTGAACAGACTACAGTGGTACCTCAGGTTAAGTACTTAATTCATTCTGGAAGTCCGTACTTAACCTGAAACTGTTCTTAACCTGAAGCACCACTTTAGCTGCCGCCGCACTGCTGAAGCACGATTTCTGTTCTCATCCTGAAGCAAAGTTCTTAACCTGAAGCACTATTTCTGGGTTAGCGGAGTCTGTAACCTGAAGCGTATGTAACCCAAGGTACCACTGTATCATGCAAAACAAAGATGGCTGCCGGGAAGTGGTGCTGGCCTGAAATACGTATTTCTTCCTTCAGTGAAATTGTCCTGTGGGACCTGTAAAAATGGGGTTTAACGGGAGACCCACTGCAGGCCGCTGCAGGAGCTGTTCCCTGGGTGGGTGAAAAAGCAGCAGAAAAGGAAAGGCACAGACCCTCCAAGTGTCCCTATCTTTCAGGGACAGTCCCGGATTTACAGAAACCGTCCGGGTTTCTGATTTGATCCCAGAATGTCCCACTTTTCCTTGGGACATCCCTATTTTCATCAGAGAAATGTTGGAGGATATGGACTTATGTAGGGACGTGGGTGGCGCTGTGGGTTAAACCACAGAGCCTAGGACTTGTCGATCAGAAGGTCGGCGGTTTGAATCCCCGCAACAGGGTGAGCTCCCGTTGCTCGGTCCCCGCTCCTGCCAACCTAGCAGTTCGAAAGCACGTCAAAGTGCAAGTAGATAAATAGGTACCACTCCAGCGGGAAGGTAAAGGGCGTTTCTGCTCTGGTTCGCCAGAAGCAGCTTACTCATGCTGGCCACATGACCCGGAAACTGTACGCCGGCTCCCTTGGCCAATAAAGCGAGATGAGCGCGCAACCCCAGAGTCGTCCGCAACTGGACTTAATGGTCAGGGGTCCTTTTACCTTTTACTATGGAGCCAAGGAGCTAAGTAACTATACAACCTTTAGAAGACATCTGAAAGCAGCCCTGTATAGTGAAGTTTTTTTAATGTTTAATGTTTTGTTGTGTTTTATATATGTTGGAAGCCACCCAGAGTGGCTTGGGCAGCCCAGTCAGATGGGCAGAGTTTGAATAATAAAAATATTATTGTTATTATTGTTTTGTTGTTGTTGTTGTTGTTGTTGTTGTTGTTATCTAGGATGTCCCTATTTTCAGGGAAATGTTGGAGGGTATGGACTTTTGAGCTGCCTGAAGTAAAAGAAGGAAACAACAAATATAAAAATGGTATGGCTTATGGTCCCTCTCAGGGTGGGGGAGGACAAAGCAAACTCCAGAGGTGCAAAGGCCAAAGGCCACACATGGACCAAACTAGGTTCACCCATACAGTATTATATAAAAACAAAGCAAGGTGTAGTGAAGACAGAAACGCAGGAGATGATCTCTGTCGTATGATTTAGGCAGAATATGGTGCAAAGCCTTTCTGGTTGGCCTAAGGCCCAAACTACACATCATGTTTCCTTCCTCGCTGAAGTGTCAAAAATCACTCTGCTTTTTCCACAGTGGTTTATTTGGTGGTGGTGGGATTTTTTTTAAAAAACCACATATTTAACGAAAATTGCAATTTTTCCCTTTGGTGTTGCTTATAACATTGTAATTAAAACTGTTTCCCCCCCCCCTTTAAATCAAAGATCTAAAGATCACCGTTGCAACCGACAACAGCAGAAAACAGTTGGAGACCGAATGTTATTTTTCGGAGTGAGAAATGGAGATTTCTAAACGGACTTGTGATTCTCTAGTTTGAATATTAGCCACCAGAAAGGAGCAAGAATCTTAGAAGGAGCAAATCTGTCTGGAAGAATATGAGGAGCTAGCTCCCTTCCCCATAGTCAGTTTGGGGGCCTGCTTTCTGTTTACACCAGAAGTACCAAAAAGATGCTCTTAAGTGTGGAGAAATTTCCTACGATGACACAGGGTGGCTCCTTCGATTTTTTTTTTTTAAGGTGGCAAAGACAGCAGCCATTTGAATGCCAGAGAACGGCTTCCGAGTGAATACAAAAGAGCAGACAGCTCCACTTATTCCTGAAATTAGATGCAATCATATCTGTGAATCACAGAGTAGCAAATCACAGTAATTGACATTACAATGCATTATCCCACTGTACTACCTAACTGCAGTGTACCGCCTCAGCAGAACTACTCCTTCGTGACCTGGGCTGTTATTTGCCTAAGGCTCTGAGCCAGACCAAAGCGATAAAACTACAAAAAAAAATGCTTTCTGCTGCAGAAAAGGCGCAAATTAGAATGGGAGTCAAGCCCCCAGCTAATGCAAGACTAGCATCTTCTTGTTCACAGTTTGCATAATTAGAGATCATGAATGGTTTTGTTATTGTGCTAAAAATACTCTGGCTTTGTTTAAATCAGCTATTTCATTAACAGCATGACTTTTGCACAAGCATTAGCAAGGTAGACAGGGCAGCGGAGGGAGAAGCTATATCCTTTAGTTAACACTTAAAAAGTAAATTCAATTTTCCCCCCACCGCGTCGCAGCCCACTTAATTTTGATCCGCAAAGGCACTTGAGACAATTTGAGGAGACCCTGTTCTGCTATCTACCCTGTGGTGTTAATAAATGATACCCGCTCCCTCCCTCTTTCTCTAAGCGGTGGGGTGTGCGAGAAAGGCTTTCTGTGGCTATTTTCCTTCCCGAGAAAAAGAGCGCCAGAGTTTTACGGTGTCCCTGTGTAAATGGCTTTAATTGTGACACACAAGTTGAGGGGGGAAAGATGAGAGAGTAACAAATGCAGAATCTGGGCTGAGAGTCTGAAGTCCAGGAAGTAGCCAGGCTGTTTCTCCTCAGTTGTTCTGATTCCAGGGACAACTCGTTTTAGGAAAGAAACACATATTTGGCATGTACAAGATCTCAGGTTCCATCATGGCATCTCCTTAAACGGCCTCGGTCCAGTATACCTGAAGGAGCGTCTCCACCCCTATTGTTCAGCCTGGACACTGAGATCCAGCGCCGAGGGCCTTCTGGCGGTTCCCTCATTGTGTGAAGTGAGGTTACAGGGAACCAGACAGAGGGCCTTCTCGGTAGTGGCGCCCACCCTGTGGAACACCCTCCCTTCAGATGTGAAGGAAACAAGTAGCTATCCTATCTTTAAAAGACATCTGAAGGCAGCCCTGTTCAGGGAAGTTTTTAATATTTAACGCTGTATTGTTTTTAATACTTGATTGGGAGCTGCCCAGAGTGGCTGGGGAAACTCAGCCAGATGGGCGGAGTATAAATAACAAATTATTATTATTATTATTATTATTATTATTATTATTATTACTCCAATTAAAATAATCTTGGGTAATGGCGGGGTTGCAAAAGACCTCTGTCTGACAACCTGATACGTTGTCAGATCACACTGGAGGACTGGGCTAGTGGGACTGAAGATTTGACTCAATACTAGGCAATCTCCCAATTTGGGAGACCAAATCGTGTCAAAATGTATCCTTTTTTGGAGATGCCTTTTATTAGTCACCGATGGTATGTGCTGGATTCTGATAGACCAATACTACAGATGTTATTAACTCAAGCCTCTATTGGTATATTAGAGGTTTCTTTCCATCTTTGGGTAATAACTAGTCTAGCTGCTGTGAACAGGAGGGAAATTAATTCTTTAGATTTAAGGGTAGAATTTGGGGTTAAATCTAGTGACAGGAAGGCAAGTGCCGAATTAGGAGAGATACAGTGGTACCTCAGGTTATATACTTAATTCGTTCCGGAGGTCCGTTCTTAACCTGAAACTGTTCTTAACCTGAAGCACCACTTCAGCTAATGGGGCCTCCCGCTGCCGCCATGCGATTTCTGTTCTCATCCTGAAGCAAAGTTCCTAACCCAAGAAGGCCCCATTAGCTAAAGTGGTGCTTCAGGTTAAGAACAGTTTCAGGTTAAGAACGGACCTCCGGAACGAATTAAGTACTTAACCCGAGGTACCACTGTAATGCAGTTTTCTAGGTTCCTAAATGAACTTAGAGCCTTCTGCATGCAAAGGATGTGATTTACCGCTGGACCATGGCCTTTCCCCAGTGGGAAGCATTATTTTTATTATTACATTTAAGCTTGCATGCAATTCTCACAGTCTGTATTCTTTTCTCTCTCTTTAGCATTTTGGTTTTTCCAGATAAGTTGACGGGTGTGTGTGTGTGCAGCTGCCAACTTGTTTGAAGATTGTCTAGCATCTTTCAGATTTGTTCCCTTGTGAAAGTCTCTTACATTCTTAACTCCCTGATTCGTACTTCTTGCCTGACATGGCAGCATGGCATGCACACATAGCCAGTATACACAAGTGGTAAAAGCAATTTAGATACTGTTCCCTTCCTTTGAGTTCTGTTGTCTCTTCTTCTTCTCTGTGCTCTCAAGACCAGAAGCCAAGCTCATTTACTCTCATATGCCTGTGCGGCATAATGGTTAGAGTATTGGACTATGATCTGGGAGACTCAGGGTTCGAATCCCCACTCACCCATGACCTTGGAGTCAGCCACCATCTCTTAGCCTAGCCTACCTCACAGGGTTGCTGTGCGGGTGAACTAGGGAGGACGAGAACTAGGGAGCTCCTTGGAGGAAAAGGTGGTATATATAAATGCAATAAATAAATAAAATAAAAGCACTAAAAATAATCAAATAAAAGCCCCCGTGAGATGAATTCATAAGCCATCGTTGCCACATCATAAGGCAGCAAGAACAGCAGCGTGTAAATGCTGACTCCCTTTTTCCGTGGTGATGACAGGCCAAAATAGGGCAACTCACCAAAGGCTGCTTTCTTTCAGACACACAGACTTTGGTGGCACAGGATATCCAAACACACACACGCTCCTTGGGGTAATTCTGTCCCATTTGTGGGCGGGATGATTTTGCAGCGGGTGTTGTTCCAGGCAAGACTAGCCATAAAATCCTGGAATAGATCAGGACTCGGAACTCCAGTGCATTATTGTGGCCACTGTGGTAACCTAAGAAGTCAATGGAAGGGTTTTCATGGGTTTCGGCAACAGATTTAAAAAAGAACGAAGTTGTATTTCTGGTAAGCGACTGAATTCAGTGGATCAGGAAAGGAACTGTGGCATGATCATAGAGTTCTGGCCTTTCCAAGTTCCTAGTCTGTTACAGGGAGACCCTCATAAACAGAGGGACCTCAGGGTCAGAGGTCACTCTCTCGTTCCTGCTGAAGATCATGGTGGTTCATGCCTCTTCTTTAACGTTACAGGAACAAGGTAATTCAGAGAGCCTTTCCCAAAGGACCTTGGGAAATAAAGTCAACCAGCAGATAACTTTTGAATGGAGAAATGCTATCAGCTAGGGGGTTCCAACCTATTCAAGAGTTCAGATCATGTATCCTGGAAGCCTCAGAGACAGGATGCTGGATGCTGGGAATCACAAGTGGGGAGAGTGTGGTTGAGCTTGTGGGTCTTCTCAGAGGCATCTCGTTGGTCACTGTGAGAAGAGGATGCTGGAGGAGAGACCATTGACCTGACCCATCAGGCTCTTCTCATGTTCTTAGGCTGCAATCCTGTACACACTTGCCTGGGAGTAAGTCCCTTTGAAGTCAGTGGACCATACTTCTGAATATACATCTTTAGAGCAGGTGTACCCTTCTATTCCTGATAACCTCCAGGACAGGCATAGGCAAACTCAGCCCTCCAGATGTTTTGGGACTACAATTCCCACCATCCCTGACCACTGGTCCTGTTAGCTAGGGATCATGGGAGTTGTAGTCCCAAAAAGATCTGGAGGGCCGAGTTTGTCTATGCCTGCTCCAGGAGAATCACAAAGAGGCCAACAAAAATGTAGAAAACACACACACACACACACACACACACACACACACAATTCATCAGATAGAAACAATGAAGATGTAGATTAAAAACAGCAAGTCAGACTTTCAGCAGCCAGAAACACCACAACTGGAGAGACCTGTCAGGAGTAAGCATGGACCAATGGTACCAAATAGTATGGGAAACAGCCCTATTAGAAAAATTAACCAATAAACTGAAACTGACACGGGGACAAACAGAAGAAGACCCCGGTATGGCTCCCCTTTATCACAAACACAGCCCAACAAGACAATGACAAGAATCCACCAACAGCATACACATCAATATGGCTAACCTGATCCAAAATACACACCCACCCCACTCACACACGAAAACAAAGATCACCACAGCCAATCACAAACAAACAACCACACCCCAGGCCAACCCCAACCTCTTTCACCACCAAAGAAACACAAGTCAACAGCAGAGAACCTGCACGAGCAACGCTGACACCAAACCCTACATACGTTAAGCAAAATAGAAACATTACCACCTGACCCCACCCACCTTCCACCCCTCCACCCCTTTTCTTCCTAATGTCTCAACAAATGAAACTGATTTGTAAAAATGTTACATGGAAAAAATACGAGAGACATTACACATACGTCTGTAAAACAAGAAAATCTTTAATAAAAAACAAAAACAAACAGCAAGTCAGCCAGTTAAAAGTGGGGCAGATATCAGTAGAATCCCAAAAGTCAGAGTTTCTGACTTGGGTGTAAGATCAGTATCTCCATTTGTGGGTGCTCTCTGACCAAGGGTTCATTGAGGGCTTCCCAGTTGACTGTACAAAAATACAAATATGTGGGCAGTTTCCTCCGGATTTGGGCACCCAGAGTATAAAACATTTAAACCCCTTTCTGCGGAATCACAGTAAAAAAAAAGTAAAATAAAAATAAAAATTCTTCTGAAGTGGGAAGCCAATAGCCAAGCCACCAACCATTCCCGCCAGAATGACTATCTTAAAATAGTTCTGAAGAGTAAATCATACTCTCAAGAATCCTGTGGCACCACAGATCATAAACAGAGAGTGGCTTTCCACCTCGCTCAGCAGCCCAGGTTGAAACGAATGTCCAAGAAGTCATCTCCAGGTCACCTACTTTTAGCCACCTTCTGTTGTGGTGACCATAAGATATGACCAATGAACACTTGCTCTCATGTGCTTGTATTGTGCTGAAATGTTGCTGGTTCTCAGATGGAATTTGTGAGCAGATATCCTTTAAAAATGGGACACGGGTGGCGCTGTGGGTTAAACCACACAGCCTAGGACTTGCCAGTCAGAAGGTCGGCGGTTCGAATCCCCGTGACAGGGTGAGCTCCCGTTGTTCGGTCCCTGCTCCTGCCAACCTTGCAGTTCAAAAGTACGTCAAAGTGCAAGTAGATAAATAGGTACCGCTCCGGCGGGAAGGTAAACGGCGTTTCCGTGCGCTGCTCTGGTTCGCCAGAAGCAACTTAGTCATGCTGGCCACATGACCCGGAAGCTGTACGCCGGCTCCCTCGGCCAATAAAGCGAGATGAGCGCCGCAACCCCAGAGTCGGTCATGACTGGACCAAATGGTCAGGGGTCCCTTTACCTTTTTATCCTTTAAAAACATGGTGCTTACACTGAAATGAAAGTCATGGCTGCATACCAGTCAACCTGTTTGAAGCATAGACATGTAGTGTTTCTCAGTCGAGAATTGTTCATGCTTATCCTCAGCAAGCTAGATTGATAAATCTAGATTGATTCTAGAGCTTGCCATCCACAAGTGTAGGGGTGATTACTTGATACACATTTGAAAATCCTCCTTTCATTAGTAATAATGATATAATAATGATTTGTTTTTTATACCCAGCCCATACGACAGGGTTACCCCAGCCACTTTGGGTAGCTACCAACAAAATCTAAAGGAACGAAACAAAATGCCAGGTGTCTATGAAAAGTCCTATACAGTGGTACCTCAGGTTAAGTACTTAATTCGTTCCGGAGGTCCGTTCTTAACCTGAAACTGTTCTTAACCTGAAGCACCACTTTAGCTAATGTACCTCAGTACATTTCTGAGCACAATTCAAAGTGTTGGTGCTGACCTTTAAAGCCCTAAACGGCCTCGGTCCTGTATACCTGAAGGAGCGTCTCCACCCCCATCGTTCAGCCCACTGAGATCCGGCGCCGAGGGCCTTCTGGCGGTTCCCTCATTGCGAGAAGTGAGGTTACAGGGAACCAGACAGAGGGACTTCTTGGTAGTGGTGCCCACCCTGTGGAATGCCCTACCTTCAGATGTGAAGGAAATAAGCAGCTATCATATCTTTAAAAGACATCTGAAGGCAGCCCTGTTTAGGGAAGTTTTTAATATTTTATACTGTATTATTTTTAACACTCAATTGGGAGCCACCCAGAGCGGCTGAGGAAACTCAGCCAGATGGGTGGGTATAATATATTATTATTATTATTATTATTATTATTATTATTATTATTATTATTATACCTTGAGTTTTAGGAAATCCTCCACTGAGTCTCAGCCTAACAGGTTTGCTCCAATGAAGTGGCCACATTCCTTAGTTTAAATGCCCCCAGACCCATCAGCAATAGGCTTACACTGAGTACCCTAACCTCCAAGTAATAGGCAACAGCCCTCAGATTATTCTAGCAGGGCCACTAGAAGGTGTCAGGATGGTCTCTCCTTTGTTTCTCTCAGCCTAAAGGTAAAGGTAAAGGGACCCCTGACCATTAGGTCCAGTCGTGGCCGACTCTGGGGTTGCAGCGCTCATCTCGCTTTATTGGCCGAGGGAGCCGGCATACACCTTCCGGGTCATGTGGCCAGCATGACTAAGCCACTTCTGGCAAACCAGAGCAGTGCACGGAAACACCGTTTACCTTCCCGCCAGAGCGGTACCTATTTATCTACTTGCACTTTTACGTGCTTTCAAACTGCTAGGTTAGCAGGAGCAGGGACTGAGCAACGGGAGCTCACCTCGTTGCGGGGATTCGAACCACCGACTTTCTGATCAGCAAGTGCTAGGATCTGTGGTTTAACCCACAGCGCCACCCACGTCCCTTCTCTCAGCCTAGCATTATGGAAATCTCAGACATAAGTAAGTCATTTGGTTTTATACACCGAATAGGGACGTAGGATCCCGCCCCCCCCCCCACTCCTGCACTTGATAAAACGAGAGCAATTTGCTAAAAGCCTGAGGATTACCTACTGCAACATTTCACTCTTTGCTGATATTCACAGAGAAATTGGAGATTTTCAATCCGAGCAAGGTTGTGGAATTCACAATGATTAAACCATTTGCGGGTGTGGAAATGTGTTCCTGAGCGTTCCACCGACAAATTGTCTACAATTTGGGCTGAAAAAAGAGCAAGTGTGTGTGTGTGGGGGGGGGACATGACATTACAGCCTCTCCAAAACCGGGAAGAAATAATAAATTCCAGCCTGATTTCTTCCCTGGTGATTTGCAAAGTCACCGCCACCTCCCATCTGGCTCAGCTAGGCTTCCTGTGTAATAAGTTAATAGAGCAATAATAGCTGATGAACTGGAAGAGCATCGGGCGGGCGGGGGGGGGGGAGGCAGCGATGCTGCACTCGGAATGGAATGAGGTGCCCTTACAATGATAAACTGATCCTATTCCATCAAACCACAAAGCTGTCTCCACTGTTCATCCCATATAAGTGGGTGAACAAGGGCGGGGATGTGGGGGCAGGATCGTGGAATTGCTATCGCTCACTGCAGCTGTCAGGAAATGATACTAATTAGTTTAATTTGCAATAACAGAAGCACTTACTCTCCAAATAATCTAAGTTGGGAAGTCAGTGCGTATCTATCTATATATATATATATACGACGACACACATAAGAGACTCAGGAACATGGATTTCTTTAACCTTTGACACAAAGGTCTTTAGGTAAAAGTAATGTGTCTTTTGAATTATGGTGCTGGAGGAGACTCTTGAGAGTCCCATGGACTGCAAGAAGATCAAACCTCTCCATTCTTAAGGAAATCAGCCCTGAGTGCTCACTGGCAGGACAGATCTTGAAGCTGAGGCTTCAGTACTTTGGACACCTCATGAGAAGAGAAGACTCCCTGTAAAAGACCCTGATGTTGGGTAAGTTGGAGGGCACAAGGAGAAGGGGACGGCAGAGGACGAGATGGTTGGACACTGTTCTCGAAGCTACCAGCATGAGTTTGACCAAACTGCGGGAGGCAGTGGAAGACAGGAGTGCCTGGCGTGTTCTGGTCCATGGGGTCACGAAGAGTCGGACACGACTAAACGACTAAACAACAACAATGTGTCTTCAACAGCTTGTCCTCCAAGTCATCACCGCATGCAAGCAAAATGTGGAGCTTCTACAGACTGTGCCATACTGTCCAAATGCGTTTTAGCCGTGGTGCTGGGCTTTGAACCATAATCTGCCAGCAGCGATGCTGAGAAGACACCTGTTGATATAAGAAAGAAACCCTGAGATGCAAAATATCAAAGAACCTATTTATTTGGACATGAAATTTGCCAGCATGACTTTGAAGATATTGAGCTTTGGAAATGAAGAATCATAACTCCGTGGTGGAACATTTGTTTTGCATTCAGAAGATCCTGGGTTCAGTCCTTAATAATAATGGTTAAAAATAATTTTATTATGTATGTGCCGCCCATCTGACCAGGTTGCCCCAGCCACTCTGGGCAGCTCCCAACAGAGTACTAAAAACACAATAAAATATCAAACATTAAAAACTTCCCTATACAAGGCAGCCTTCAGATGTCTTCTAAATGTCAGATAATTATTTTCTGGACATCTGATGGGAGGGTGTTTCACAGGGTGGGTGCCACTTCTGAGAAGGCCTTCTGCCTGGTTCTCTGTAACTTCTTGTCACACCAGAAGGCCCCCAGAGCTGGACGTCAGTGTCTGGGCTGAATGATGGGGGTGGAAATGCTCATTCTGGAATACAAGCCTTTAAAGGTCAGCACCAACAGTTTGAATTGTGCTCAGCAATGTACTGGGAGCCAATGTATGTCTTTCAGGATTGGTGTTATGTGGTCCCGGCGGCCACTTCTAGTCACCAGTCTGGCCAGGGCAATCAGAATAACGTCCACTATTTGACTGCTGATTCAGGACTCCAAACTGTGTTTTATATAACCGACTTTTTATTTTGTTCTGTGTATATCACAGTGCCAGTGTGGTGTAGTGGTTAAGAGTGGTAGATTTGTAATCTGGTGAACCGGGTTCACGTCTCTCCTCCTCCACATGCAGCTGCTGGGTGACCTTGGGCCAGTCACACTTCTCTGAAGTCTCTTAGCCCCACTCACCTCACAGAGTGTTTGTTGTGGGGGAGGAAGGGAAAGGAGATTGTGAGCAGCTTTGAGACTCCTTCGGGTAGTGATAAAGCGGGATATCAAATCCAAACTCTTCTTCTTCTTCTTCTTCTTCATGCTATGGCCAACGGCTGATGCAAATAAAGTTTCATTCATTCACCAGTCTAGCTGCTGCATTCTGGATTAGTTGTAGTTTCCAAGTCACCTTCACAGATAGCCCCATGTAACCTGCATTGCGGCAGCCCAAGCAGGAGATAACCAGGGTATGTACCATTCTGGCGAGACAGTGAGCAAGCAAGTAGGGTCTCAGCTGGTGTACCAGATGGAGCTGGTAGACAACCGCTCTGGACAGAGAATTAACCAGCGCTTCCATGGACAGCTGTGAGTCCAAAATGACTCCCAGACTGCGCACCTGATCCTTCAGGGGCACGGTTACCCCATTCAGGACCAGTGAGTCTCCCCCGCCTCTCCAGGAAGCTCTAGCAAAGGCTTCCATCTAAAAACCCAGAGAGCTGTGCTGCCAATCAGCATTGACAATACTGAGCTAAAGGGACTCAATACAATGTGTCTGTGGCTTTCTCCCTCAGAAATCAGTCAGATCAGTGGGGCACAGAGGTTCTTGGGGGCTTTTGATTGATTGTACAGTGGTACCTCGGGTTACAGGCGCTTCAGGTTACAGACTTCGCTAACCCAGAAATAGTACCTTAGGTTAAGAACTTTGCTTCAGGATGAGAACAGAAATCGTTCGGGGGCAGCGTTAAGCCCCATTAGCTAAAGTGGTACCTCAGGTTAAGAACAGTTTCAGGTTAAGAACGGACCTCCGGAATGAATTAAGTTCTTAACCCGAGGTACCACTGTATTATGTTCATAGACCACCAATGTCTATTGGAGATATTGCAATATGTCTCCATTTGGCCAGATTAAAGGATCACTTTATGGAAGAGATGGAAAGAATATAAAGTCCCTACCAGAGATGAATGTCAGATCAAGTTGATGGATAATGCCAAAATGACTAAAATGACTGGAAGAATCAGAAATCGGGAAGATCAAAATTTTAATAAGAAATGGGGAAAAGATATAATTTATCTTAAAAACCATTGTAAACTGTTAAACTCGTTAGTAAGATTGGAATAACACTTGTAGTTTACCGGCGAATTTTGGACACAATGGAGAGGTAAAAAATTTGGATTATCATAAAAGATGCGGGAGGAAATGATTAACAATAGGCCCCACAAAGGGGAGGAGGAAAGTCCAGGAGATTCTTTGGAATCTTGTTTTTATATTGTATGTTGGATATGCGATTGGAAAATTGTAATTTGAAAAGCCAAATAAATAAATTTAAATAAGGTTCACTTTCCCAACCGCTGGAGCATCTACACGGGTTCTAGTTTGCAGAAAATGACGTTAACCTGTGTGGTCATGTGCTGAAATGGCTGCATGGCTACTTTCCACACACTGAACTTAGCTCAATACTGTCTGAACTCTGCATGCGGAGCGTTCTTCTGTTTGCTCTGAAAATTTCAAAAATAAAATAGCGTATTTTTCGCTCTATAAGATGCACCAGACCACAAGACGCACCTAATTTTTGGAGGAGGAAAACAAGAAAAAAAAATATTCTGAATCTCAGAAGCCAGAACCACAAGAGAGATCGCTGCGCAGTGAAAGCAGCAATCCCTCTTGCTGTTCTGGCTTCTGGGATAACTGCGCAGCCTGCATTTGCCCCATAAGACACACACACATTTCCCCTTACTTTTTAGGAGGGAAAAAGTGAGTCTTATAGAGCAAAAATACGGTATGTTTGCCAAAAGAACAAGGAAAGAATGGGAAAGAACAGAAACCATGTAGACAATATTCATGGTTGGTGGGCACTCCACAAACCCTAATGTGTCCCTGTGCATGTCTAGAGAATCACAACAGACTCTTGGGAGAGGTGACCATGTATCTACTTGTGAGGAAAAGACTGACATGCGCCACTACAGGGTGTGCGCCACAAATTGTTTGCAGCATCGCTTAGAACCGCAGGTCCAAGTAGTCAGCTGGCTATATCGGTTATCTGACACGAAGGCCTTAAGCTGTTAATTAACTGCTAATATTGCAGAGTGGGAAATGACCCTACAGTTAAACAGGCCACCAGACTGCAAGCAAAAGTATGTTTCTCTCTTCCTTTCTGTCTTTCTTGGGGCGGGGGTGGGGTGGGGGGATGAAGAATGCCAGCTATGAATGACAGCACGATTCTACTAAAATATGTAGATTCTCTTTTGGCTGTCTTTTGAATGGACTGTTATCTTGGTGCTGTTCTGTCCCCATGATGAAAAATACCTTCTTCTAAAGTATATAATTACCCTTTGTCACTCGTAAATTTCCCCTAGTTTCTGAGCTCATTTAATAATGCTGGAGAGAAGTTAACAATAAAGGGCTCTTGCCAATTTAGCACCTTGTACATAATGTACCTATAATGATAGTTTGATTGCCTGCGCCCATTATTTCCAGCTTCTGTCTATTTTCTATTACTACACAGAGAGCCATTCCGCTCGGTGGAAGACGAATGCAGGAGATGAATACAGATGTTCGCCTATAGAGAACGGCGCACACAAAATGGCGTTGGCATTAGTCAGGATCTTGGTTTTACTTCCTGCTAATAAACAGAAACAAAGATCTCTGTTGCAGGTTCCCCTGGCTTTGTAGCAGAGATGACCAAGAGTTGCACATCGCTACTCCTATCTCATCTTCATATTGAAGCATCGTGGTGGATTTTTCCCATAAAACAATGTGTTCTTAAGTCAAAAATTATGACACATATCAGCAGCGTGCAGTGAAACTTTTTCGTAAGGGAACAGTTAGGGCCAGCGGTCCCAGCTTGCGAGGGCGATTGAGAGGGGGATGTTGTGTGCATGATGTCCTTGTTAGATTTCTGTTATGCCACTGTGCAGTTTTTAGAGTCACAAGACTCTGTTGACATTCCAGACTGTTGGAAGTCTCACGTGAGAAGGGAGACGGATGTTGATGTTACTGGTTTCCTGTTTCTTTGTTCTAGTTGTTCACTGACTCTCACAGAGAGCAGATGCATATTCTTTTCTATCCTGCGTAGTTAGAAATAAACGTAGCAATGTAGCACATATTTCTCGGTTCCTTCTGCTGCTTGGATACTCTGTGTAATGGAGGAGCGTGCCTGAAGCCTCATGAAAGGCTTAGGTCGTTAATCACCGTTGGAGGAGGAGAGTCTGATTCAGAAGATATGACGAGGAGGAGAGCTATTTCAGCTCGGTCGTACGGAACCTCCGACAGTCCTGAGGTCCCAAGGACTCGTGCATGAGCATCGCACCTCCATCCCTGAGCTGGGCAGAAGCTTCCTGGGCATTGTGAAGGAGGCACCAGGGCTCTGATGGGATGCTAGAGCCCCCCTGCCTCCTTCCCAAAGCTGGATGGACTTTAGGAAGGTGGCAGGATGGCTCTTGGACCCCATCAGAGCTTTGTGCCTCCCTCCCTAAACTGGGCAGAAGCTTTGGGAAGGAGGTGCTAGGGGGAACATTTAGGAGACTACTGAAGCTCAATCCAGATAAGACAGAGGCACTGTTAGTGGGTGGGTTCCTAGACCAGATGGGTGGGAGGTTGCCTGCTCTTGATGGGGTTACACTTCCATGAAATAGCAGGTTTGTAGTTTGGGGGTACTCCTGAATCCTTTGCTGTCACTCGAAGCCTTCCATTTGCTTCAGCTGGTGGCCCAGCTATACCCCTATCTGGACAGGGATAGCCTAACTACTGTTGTCTATGCTCTGGTAACCTCAAGGTTAGATTACTGCAATGCGTTATACGTAGGGCTGCCTCTGAAGACCGATCAGAAACTTCAGCTAGTGCAGAGTTCAGCGGCCAGGTTGCTCACGGGAGCAAGACGGTTTGAGCATATTACACAGATCCTGGTCTGGCTGCACTGGCTACCAATTAGTTTCCAGGGCCAATTCAAAGTGCTGGTTTTGACCTATAAAGCCTTAAATGGCTCAGGACTGCCATACCTCAAGGACCGCCTCTTTCCATATGAACCTACCCAGACCCTGAGATCATCTTCTGAGGCACTTCTTCGTTTACATCCTCCTCAAGAGGTTTGGGGACGCGGGTGGCGCTGTGGGTTAAACCACAGAGCCTAGGACTTGCTGAAGGTCAGCGTTTCGAATCCCTGTGACGGGGTGAGCTCCCGTTGCTCGGTCCCTGCTCCTGCCAACCTAGCAGTTCGAAAGCACATCAAAGTGCAAGTAGATAAATAGGTACCGCTCCGGCAGGAAGGTAAACGGCGTTTCCATGTGCTGCTCTGGTTCGCCAGAAGGGCTTAGTCATGCTGGCCACATGACCCGGAAGCTGTCTGCGGACAAACGTCAGCTTCCTCGGCCTATAGAGTGAGATGAGCACACAACCCCAGAGTCGTTCGTGACTGGACCTAATGGTCAGGGGTACCTTTACCTTTACAAGAGGTTTGGAGGGTGGCAACATGAGAAAGGGCCTTCTCTGCAGTGGCTCCCCGTCTGTGGAATGCTCTCCCCAGGGAAGTTCACCTGGCACCTTCATTATACACAGTATAATGAAGTATTTCTAACCAGGCCTTTGGTTGACCTGAATGACATCCTATACCCTTTTAAAATGTGGGTCTTTTGGGGGGGTGTTATTGGGTTATTGTTTTTATTCTGATCATATATGTTATAATCTTTTCTGTGAACTGCCCTGAGACCTCTGGGTATAGGGCGGTATATAAACTCAATCAATCAATCAATCAATCAATCAATCAATAAAAATAATAGTCCCCCTAGTCCACTGACCGCATTCCACTGGTGCTTATCATGAAAGCCCCACCAGCCATGCCCCCAAGGAGAATGTGTAGCTATACAGTGGTACCTCGGGTTACATACGCTTCAGGTTACAAATGCTTCAGGTTACAGACTCTGCTAACCCAAGAAATATTACCTCGGGTTAAGAGCTTTGCTTCAGGATGAAAACAGATATCGTGCTCTGGCGGTGCAGCAGCAGCAGAAGGCCCCATTAGCTAAAGTGGTACTTCAGGTTAAGAACAGTTTCAGGTTAAGTACGGACCTCCAGAACGGATTAAGTACTTAACCCGAGGTACCACTCTACCAGCTTTGCTGACCCATAGACACTCAAAAGAGAAGCAGTATACATAATGGCTAATCTATTAGATCACCTGGCAGTCACAGAATAACGAGGCAAAAGGCAAAGGCAAAGGTTGCCGCAGTGGTTAGACTTTGGCCCGGGAGACTTTTGATCCGTCAAAACAAAGTTCACTGGGTGGCCTTGGACCAGGCACTTCCTGAGCCTAACTTTGCCAGCAAGGGGATTTCATGCCACGTCAAGACTGCCCTCCAACGCTGCAAACTTGGAAGTGCCGATACAGCAGGTGATGTCATTGCTTCTGCTACCAAAAGGACTGGAACTGCTCACTGGCAGGTTTCTGCTCCACTACACCCCTAGCTGCAATGATTTCCCCAGATAGCTCTAATTGGTGGGGTTGGATATTCGGGGCCAGAAGGTCCCATGCCTGCGGTCCAGGCTTGCTGAATGGATCGGCCAACATTGGCTGCCAGCCCTTGCTAGCGGAGGAAATCCAAGAAGCAAGAATTAACATCATGTGCAAAATAAGATTAATAGAAATGGGCGCGCTTGTACTATATATTAAATTTCCTGTTTGTTGACTGGAGTGCAGCCATGCTTCCTGTATCTAAAATCTGGTTTGTACTGCCAGTCAGGCTAGTTGTTCTTCTGAAATGTACATGGGAAGAAGGGAAAACAGGGCCATTCAGGGATCAAATCAGAAACCGGGATGGCTTCTATAAATCCGGGATTTGATTCCTGAATGTCCTGCTTTTCGTTAGGACCTCCCTATTTTCATTGGTGCTGGAGGAGACTCTTGAGAGTCCCATGGACTGCAAGAAGATCAAACCTCTCCATTCTGAAGGAAATCAGCCCTGAGTGCTCACTGGAAGGACAGATCGTGAAGCTGAGGCTCCAATACTTTGGCCACCTCATGAGAAGAGAAGACTCCCTGGAAAAGACCTTGGTGTTGGGAAAGATGGAGGGCACAAGGAGACGGGGACGACAGAGGACGAGATGGTTGGACAGTGTTCTTGAAGCTACCAGCATGAGTTTGACCAAACTGCGGGAGGCAGTGGAAGACAGGAGTGCCTGGCGTGCTCTGGTCCATGGGGTCACAAAGAGTTGGACACAACTAATAACTAAACAACAACATTTTCATCGGAGAAGTGTGGGAGGGTATGGAGTTATGTGACCCCTGACCCAAGGAGATAGTAACTAGACAACCTTTGGAAGACATCTGAAGGTAGCCCTGGTTAGGGAAGTTTTTTGAATGCTTAATGTTTTATTATGTTTTTATATATGTTGGAAGCTGCCCAGAGTGGCTGGGGCAACCTAGCCAGATGGGCAGGGTATAAATAATAAAATTATTATTATTGTGGAAGAGGGCGTCACTGTTTTTATTAGACAAATGTTGGAGGGTATGAAATGCCAGTCAAATGAGTCAAGGTGAGTCAAACCGAGCTTAGCTCTTTACTCTTTACCTCACTAGTCAACTAGAAATGTCAACTTGAGAGCAAGTCTGGCCCTTGGCTTTTTAGATTCCACCCTTTCACTTGCTAAGAAGACACTGGCTCAAGTGTGAAGACTTGAGTACGAGGTTTCTCTAAAAATATATTCCTATGCGCTACCATATTATGCTTTTAAGATGTGGAGATGATTTAGAGAGATAAGACAAACTGAACAGATGCCACATTGATGGTATGCAGATAAATGCAAATAATATGCAAATTAGGAGCCCTTTATTTTGGGATTGTGTGATTCTGCTCCAGGCAAAGATGAAGTCAACTTTCTTGGACAGCCTTCTGGAAGCCATGGGATCTGGTGCTGGCGTTTGTGATTCTAAGCCTGCAGGTTACATTTGGGTCAAGTCCTTCACTGTAATGCTGAAGGCTAGCAACTTTTTAAAATTATTTTCACACGAAAGACAAGGTCTTTTTTTTGTAAAGGCAGAGATGTAGAGAAAAACTTCACTTCTGCTTCTGAGACCTGGTGGCTCCTCTGCAAAAACGGGTGGCGTAGCTCACGATGATAACTCCCAAACCTTTCCAGTAAATAACTACGTAAATAAAGGAGCCTGGTTGTGCCTTTGTGCAATGTTTCAAGTAGCATTACTTATGGTGTAGCATTCTCCAGCAGTCTTGCACAAATGCTGTCCTGAGAGAGCATGATACAGATGGGGCAGGACTCTGCTGCGACATTTTTTATGAGCAGTCACAAAATCCCTTCAGGGCAATTGCTTGCTCTGCTACACTCAGGATAAGGTCAACAACGATCTTTTTCTTTTCTTTTTTTTCAAGAAAAGATTTCTCTTCTTAAAAAACAACAACAAGACTGTTTTGATGTTGTCTAACGTCGCTCTGCATCGCATATTTATTCCTCTAGAATGAATTACCAGGCTGGTTTGGGGTACTGGCAGACATACCAAATATGATAGTTACGTGTGCATCAAGAACTGAAACCAAAAAATGTAGGGCTTTGTTATTCTCAGGCACAAATTAAGAACAAGCAAGGATAAATCAGGATTTGCAAAGGCACAATTACAGGATTTGCAGAGGCACAATTACAGCTAACCCTTGCTTGACGTTTTGAGACTCTTTTAACTTTGCTCACAGTCATCTCTCGTTCTCCAAGGGTCTGCCATTTCTTCCCTAATTGTTGTTTGTTACTCTCAACTCTCCCTCCTTACCCTTTCTTGTCTCCTACCCCTTTGAAATTTAGACTGAAAATTCAGGGACTTGCATTTGTGCTCCCACCCATCCCCACTTGAAGGAACTAAGTAGTAGTAGAAGAAGAGTTTGGATTTGATATCCCACTTTATCACTACCCGAAGGAGTCTCAAAGTGGCTAACATTCTTCTTTCCCTTCCTCCCCCACAACAAACACTCTGTGAGGTGAGTGGGGCTGAGAGACTTCAAAGAAGTGTGACTGGCCCAAAGTCACCCAGCAGCTGCATGTGGAGGAGCAGGGAAGCGAACCCGGTTCACCAGATTACAAGTCTACTGCTCTTAACCACTACACCACACTGGCTCTCACTGTTGGTACTAATGGGTAGACCAGATAGATAGAATCTCGTTCACGTAGCACAGAGACACCTATAGTATCTGAATTCACTTGAATGTTTGAATGTGTAGTCGAAAATTTAGATAAATAGGAGAGCACAAAATATGGTCTGAAAGTCAGCATCAAAAAAATGAAGATCATGGCCACTGGTCCCATCACCTCCTGGCAAATAGAAGGGGAAGAAATGGAGGCAGGGAGAGATTTTACTTTCTTGGGCTCCATGATCACTGCAGATGGTGAGAGCAGCCACGAAATTAAAAGACGCCTGCTTCTTGGAAGAAAAGCAATGACAAACCTAGACAGCATCTTAAAAAGCAGAGACATCACCTTGCCAACAAAGGTCCGTATAGTTAAAGCTATGGTTTTCCCAGTAGTGATGTATGGAAGTGGGAGCTGGACCATAAAGAAGGCTGATCGCCGAAGAATTGATGCTTTTGAATTATGGTGCTGGAGGAGACTCTTGAGAGGCCCATGGACTGCAAGAAGATCAAACCTCTCCATTCTGAAGGAAATCAGCCCTGAGTGCTCACTGGAAGGACAGATCCTGAAGCTGAGGCTCCAATACTTTGACCACCTCATGAGAAGAGAAGACTCCCTGGAAAAGACCCTGATGTTGGGAAAGATGGAGGGCACAAGGAGAAGGGGACGACAGAGGACGAGATGGTTGGGCAGTGTTCTCGAATCTACTAACATGAGTTTGACCAAACTGCAGGAGGCAGTGGAAGACAAGAGTGCCTGGCGTGCTCTGGCCCATGGGGTCACGAAGAGTCAGACATGACTAAACAACTAAACAACAACAACAATTATCGGAAACACACAGTTTCCTTCCTGGCCTTCTTTCTTTACATCCCACCCTTCAAGCACATTACCAGGGCAGCTTACATTCAAATACCAATTGCCAAAAAGCAACAATGCACAACTTTTCAGCTTAACATGTTGTGTTGATGGCTTTACGTGTTCCCTTGAGCGCCAAAATGCTGGGAAATTGTGGCTGTGGTGGCCCATGCCAGTCAGTGGCAGAGAGGCGGACCCAAGTCCCGAATTCGTCTGTTCCCTGGAATAGACACATGGAGTCTATTAAACTGCATTGTGAGTCCCCACTTGGCTATCAGTACCATCCACACAGAATGACAGAGTCGGAAGGGACGGCAGCCAAGCTGGAACTTATTGCCTCCCCGGTTCCTCATTATCATGTAATTTAGTCCACTCACTCTTAAGATAATTAAGGGTGGTTATAATTAAAAGCACCACAAATGTAATATAGAAACAAAGCCAAACAGGTCAACAAAAGACCAGGCACCAGAAAGTCATCTGAGTGCACACCAGGTTTGCATCCCCAGTTTGAGCATCCCAGAGCTGAAGAGGCACCACCAAGAATACCTTTTCCCAGGTGGCTGCCCATAAACACCTCAGGCTCACACTTTCCCCTGATGGTCTGGGCTTGTTTGTTTGACTGAATGGAGCCTTGGAGACTGGAATCATGAGCAGAAAAGCAATTATGGGAAAGGGACTCCTTAACTCTTTCCCTTCCCAATGCTTGTCTCTCTTTTAAATTGTACAATTTTGTTTGCACAGCGCAACTTGAAACAGGAAGGACAGCAGACCAGGCCAGTGTTGCTGTTTTCCAGAGATGTCCCTGATCTAGAGAAGCCATCCCAGTTTCTGATTTGATCCTGCAATGTCCCACTTTTCCTTAAGATGTTCCTATTGTTCTGGAGGCAGTTGTAGGATGGATGGTGGCTAACAGATTGAGGTTGAATCCTGACAAGACAGAAGTACTGTTTTGGGGGGACAGGAGGCAGGCGGGTGTGGAGGACTCCCTGGTCCTGAATGGGGTAACTGTGCCCCTGAAGGACCCGGTGCACAGCCTGGGAATCATTTTGGACTCACAGTTGTCCATGGAGGTGCAGGTCAATTCTTTGTCCAGGGCAGCTGTTTATCAGCTCCATCTGGTATGCAGGCTGAGACCCTACATGCCAACAGACTGTCTCACCAGAGTGGTGCATGCTCTAGTTATCTCTCGCTTGGACTACTGCAATGCGCTCTACGTGAGGCTACCTTTGAAGGTGACCTGGAAACTACAACTAATCCAAAATGCAGCAGCTAGACTGGTGACTGGGAGCGGCCACCAAGACCATATAACACCAGTCTTGAAAGACCTACACTGGCTCCCAGTACGTTTCCGAGCACAATTCAAAGTGTTGGTGCTGACCTTTAAAGCCCTAAACGGCCTCGGTCCAGTATACCTGAAGGAGCATCTCCACCTCCATCGTTCTTCCCGGACACTGAGGTCCAGCACCGAGGGCCTTCTGGGGTTTCTCTCGCTGTGAGAAGCCAAGTTACAGGAAACCAGGCAGAGGGCCTTCTTGGTAGTGGCGCCCGCCCTGTGGAACGCCCTCCAACCAGATGTCAAAGAGAAAAAACTACCAAACTTTTAGAAGACATCTGAAGGCAGCCCTGTTTAGGGAAGCTTTTAATGTTTAATAGGTTATTGTATTTTAGTGTTTTGTTGGAAGCCACCCAGAGTGGTTGGGGAAACCCAGCCAGATGGGTGGGGTATTAATAATAATAATAATAATAATAATAATAATAATAATAATAGTTGTTGTTGTTGTTGTTGTTGTTGTTGTTGTTGTTGTTGTTGTTGTTGTCATTGGAGAAATGTTGGAGGGTATGGAATGATGTCCCTATTTTCATCAGAGAAATGTTGGGAGTTATGGAGTTATCCGATCCCCTGAGCATGTATAGGCAAGGTGTTGTTTTTTTTTAAAAAAAGTTTAATGTTCTATTATGTTCTATATATATATATGTTGGAAGCTGCCCTGAGTGGCTGGGGCAACCCAGTCAGATGCATGGGGTATAAAGAGTAAAATTATCGTTATGGAAAGTGACGTCCCTATTTTCATCAGAGAAATGCTGGGGTGTGGGGGGACAGGCTGTTCCTGAGCTTCGTTCTTTGAGGAAGGTTGTACTAAAGGCTGACTGGGGATCCACTGTGAGCTCACCATTCAAACTGTGTGCATCTGTATCCACTCGTTGAACAGATAAATGTGGTGTGGATGTGCATGTGAAGGCCTCATCTGTCCTCTCAATCGTAGCCTCTACAACTACTTCGGATATTGAAAATGAAAAGGAAGGAAGGAGCACTTGGTTGCATTGAACTTTGTCTAGTTTGGCCCTATTGCATGGTTGCTGTGTGAACACAACTGTAAGAAAGTTCAGGATGCTTGGGTCCCATTGCAAATCAGTAGCAATGTGGGGAGACATTAAATGCTGAGCTCACATTGATTTCAACCAGATAAACACACCTAATTCGCCCTTGCTTGTATCTTTTAATGGAGGGGAAACACAGTTAGCTCAAGGCTAACACTATTTACTCGGAAGTCATCTTACTAGCTTCAACAGAATTTACTTCCTGATAAGAATCGAAAACACCTTAGGCTGTTGTTGCTATAACAATTCACTGCATCTTCAAATAATCAAATGATCCTCTGATGGATTTTTTTTGTTCTGGGGTCACAGAGATTCAAGCTGGCGAGCGTTACGAAAACTGTTCTCCCATAGACTTCAGAGGTGCAAATGATTTCCACCTCAGGCCTGCATCATTTACCTTTCATATAGTTTTTCATAATTTTCCATCACATGATTACTAATTTTCCCAAGCTACTGGTGTTTAAACAAAGGGCTTGTTCATTCCCAGCCTATCTTCAATTTCAGCTTGATCTTGTGTTGACAGGCGTCATAAACGCAGGGCTATTATGATTTTACTGCCGTTGGACGGATTGAGGAGTTAATCATTCAACTTTAATGAGAGCAAAGGGGAGGCAGGAGGGGAGGAGCTTATCGGCATTCAGGCTCCTCCCATTTGCACTGGCCAGACTTCCAGTTGGTGCCTTAGTCCTAAATCCATACCAGGTTTTGTTGGCGCTCCAAATAATCAACTAATTGATTGGTAGCCTTGCTGGGGAGGTCTCCGGGCCTCTTTCTTCATTTTCTCGCTGCCAGTTGCTCCCTAACCCCCCTACCAGCTCCCTTGTCCACTTGCTAAACTGCAAGGCCTACCACCGTCCATGTTCCACCTTCCTCCTAAGATAGGCATCTTCTCAGTGGCAGTGTGGTGTAGTGGTTAAGAGCGGTAGTCTCGTAATCTGGGGAACCGGGTTCGCGTCTCCGCTCCTCCACATGCAGCTGCTGGGTGACCTTGGGCCAGTCATGCTTCTCTGACGTCTCTCAGCCCACTCACCTCACAGAGTGTTTGTTGTGGGAGAGGAAGGGAAAGGAGAATGTTAGCCACTTTGAGACTCCCTAGGGTAGTGATAAAGCGGGATATCAAATCCAAACTCTTCTTCTTCTTCTCAGCTCAGAGCTTGGCTTGCACCCGAATCTGCCTTTGGGTTGATGCATCTGTGCATCTGACCCACTGCTTCATACATGTATAGGCGTGGGAAAACCATGGTCCTCCAGATGGTGCTGAACTACAACTCCCATCAGCCCTAGCAAAGATGGCTAATGAACAGGGATGTTGAGAGCTATAATTCAGGAACACTTGGAAGGCCAAAGGTCATCCACACCTGCAATATCCACGACTGCAACCATGGTTTCTTAATTATGGAATGCCAATCAAATGTTTTAGTAGATTAAACATTCAACGTGATGGATGAATCAATTCATTTGCATTTAGCCAGAACCTCACTTTAGTTCTGGAGGGAAGTTTTCAAAGAGTAGATAACCCTACAAGTGAATACATTCACACATGACATCATTTGAAAGCCAGGCTTGACACTGGTTAAAACTAAACACCTGTGGTTCCTGTTTCATAGAATGATGGAATTGTCAGGTTGGAAGGGACCCCGAGGGTCACCTTGTCCAACCCCCTGCAATGCAGGAATCTCAGCACACGGTCTCCCATCCAATTTGAAACCACACCAGACCTCGCTTAGCTTTGCAGCTATACTGGCAGTTTTGTTGCAAAGGCCCCTTGGTGGCTTCGGAATATCTACCAGCCATGGATACAAACTCAGGGTTGCAGTCTATGTAGTTCCAAGGAGATCATTCTGTCACGCAAACATTTTTGTTGGCTTGAAGGACAATCTCTGCTCTTCTCTCCTATGCCCTTCTCAGAAGAAGAAGAAGAAGAAGAAGAAGAGTTTGGATTTGATATCCCGCCTTTCACTCCCCTTCAGGAGTCTCAAAGCGGCTAACATTCTCCTTTCCCTTCCTCCCCCACAACAAACACTCTGTGAGGTGAGTGGGGCTGAGAGACTTCAGAGAAGTGTGACTGGCTCAAGGTCTCCCAGCAGCTGCATGTGGAGGAGTGGGGAAGCGAACCCGGTTCACCAGATTACGAGTGTACCGCTCTTAACCACTACACCACACTGGCTCTGAGGGTTCTCCTGACCTTCTGGAACAGATTTTGAGAGGGCACAGGGGACATGCAGGGGGAAAGTCTCATTGAGGTGGCAGGAACTGTAGCCTTGATTTCCACTGTCACAACAATCTAGTTGAATGTGGCCCAAAGAGTTTCTATTTCATTAAGTATTGCAGCGCTGACATGCCTGTGCAGCCTCAGGTGTGCTGATAACTTGGAGCGTGGGGAGAGGGAGATCTCAATCTGTGATTAGAGATTTAATAGATTAATTTGACATTCAGTTCGCTGAGGTTTGCCACCCTAACGATTCCCTTCCATTTTAGCACAACCAAACCCCAGTTAATGGAGACATGCTAACAAAGAATGACCGGTGCATGACTGAGGTGAGATTGCGAAGGAATGTTATACTTTCCTGGTTGACCATTCTGAGTTTCTGAATTGCAGCCCTAACTTGATGCTGCCCAGCGACACAGCAAAAACAGAGACGCTCTCTCCAGCTCGATACCTTTCAGCCTGCTGTTCCTAAAAGTTGCACTAGTGGGCGCCCCTCCATTTCAGCGACGAGACAGGAGCACCTTGTTTGTTCATTAGAGATCATCATTGCAGTTTATAAAGCAAGCCGGATAAAACCCGAAGAATTAGCTGTATGACTCACATGTACCGGGTGATACAAGGCAAAATATGGTACTAACCGCGAACTAAAGAAATAAGGATATGGTTTAATAGACTTAAAAGAGGCCATAAAATGTTCAATCAATTTAAGTGTAGGCTGTATATGTATTGATTTCTTTCCCCCACCCACCCCTTACAGCTAGAGGATAAAAATAGAGTTTGGAAGGAGGGAAGGGAAGGTGGAGGGAAAGGAATCGACAACATCCCCAAGCTGTTGCTCTCTGAATCACTCAAACCTGCCGAAAACCATTAACATGTATAATCCATACAGTGCTGGCCCTCCATAGCTAGGATTCTATACCCTGGACAGCTGCAGGTGAAGGGGGAGCATGTAATATTATTATTATTATTATTATTATTATTATTATTATTATTATTATTATATTTGTATCCTGCCCTCCCCAGCCGATGCTGGGCTCAGAGCGGCTAACATCACAAAAACAACACAATATGCATAAAAACAGACATCAATTAATTACATCTTAAAATTAATTCAGGCAAGTTAAAATCTGGGCAGGTGGCAATTATCAGGTTGGAAATGAGAGTAGTTAATACTTGCCAGGACCAACTGTTTCCCCTGATCATACAAGGACCTGTGAGCGGGTTGGGGGCCTCCTTAGGGGTTGTTTTATACAAAGGGAAGTAAGTCAAACTGCATCCTGGCCCAAAGGCCTGTAAAGCCATGACATCATCATCATTATGTTAAAAAAGATGGCAAGATCAACAGATAACTCGCAGCCTTTTTCACCCCTGGCACTGCATTCCCTTTCAGAGACTACGGAACAGTGGAGAATGGAGGTACCGTATTTTTCACTCCATAAGACGCACTTTTTTCTTCCTAAAAAGTCAGGGGAAATGTCTGTGTGTCTTATGGAGCTAATGCATGGTCCCTGGAGCCGAATTACCCAGGATTTAGTGGAGCACAACCAGTTTTCCCGCACTGGGCACCAAGCTGAGCATGTGTTTCAGGGGATACTGTAACGACGACGAGCAATGGAAGGTGAGAGGTGGGTGCGAGTAACAAATTTTGGCAATGCACAGGGCGCCGCTGAAATTTTAAAGCCCAAAGTCTGCCACCGCTTAATGCATGGGCAGGCAACCTAAGGCCCGGGGGCCGGATGCGGCCCAATCACTGTCTAAATGCGGCCCACAGACGGTGAAGGAATTAGCGTGTTTTTACATGAGTAGAATGTGTGCTTTTATTAAAAATGCATCTCTGGGTTATTTGTGGGGCATAGGAATTCGTTCATTATTTTGTTCCAAAATATAGTCCGGCCCCCCACAAGGTCTGAGGGACAGTGGACCGGCCCCCTGCTGAAAAGGTTTGCTTACCGCTGGCTTAATGTGAGCTGACAGTACATATTTTTACTGGTTCCCCCCCCCTTTGCTTCCCCCACTTCTTTAAAATTGACACAGTCTCTCTCTCTCTCTCTCTCTCTCTCTCTCTCTCTCTCTCTCTCTCTCTCTCTCTCTGTGTGTGTGTGTGTGTGTGTGTGTGTGTAAAAGATGGCATTGCATCACCATCGAGCCTGGTGCCTTTGTGCCAATAATAACTACAGTGGTACCTCGGGTTAAGTACTTAATTCGTTCCGGAGGTCCATTCTTAACCTGAAACTGTTCTTAACCTGAAGCATCACTTTAGCTAATGGGGCCTCCTGCTGCTGCCACGCTGCCGGAGCACGATTTCTGTTCTCATCCTGAAGCAAAGTTCATAACCCGAGGTACTATTTCTGGGTTGGCGGAGTCTGTAACCTGAAGTGTCTGTAAGGCAAGATACCACTGTAATGTACACGGAAAGCAACAAAGAACTGCGGTGTGCAGTTCATCCCTCCTCCCAGTTAAAGAGATATGTGATATATGGAGGACCGCAGCATGTTTTGGGTTGGTGTAGCCACATACACAATTCAGTTTCTTTTAAAGTGCTCCTCATTAGCTCGGTTACAAAGTTCCATGCAAATAAAGGAGCCAGGAGCTAGTCTCCTTTAGCCTCGTACCTTCAGCTGTGTTTGTGGTGATGCAGGAAGACTAAGCCTTCATAATTTGTCTTCCAGCTTTTCTTCTGTACCTCCCCCCCCCTCGCCCCGTCTGCCAAAATGTCCTTTTTCCAGCCACTATCAGGCACCTCTTTTTAGGAACCCTGGCTTAGCACTGCCCTGGCAACAAACGGTATAAATTGTGATCCAGCTGCAAGCATGCAAATAAAAACAGACCGCAGACTTCCTCTTCTTTTTCTCTCCAGCTCTTCCATATGCGTGAGCCTGGATGAACCACAGAGGCAAAAGCGTTGTGGTTTTTTTTAAAGCGAAAAGGAAAATAAAGCTTATTCTTGCAGTGGGGGGCATAGCAACTGCTGTCAGCTGTGGGAGTGCATGCTATGAGGGGCACTCAGAGCCTCATATTGGGGGGGGGGGAGAGGAAGAGGTTTGGTACAGTTGGCCCTTAAAGGCAAACCTACCCAATTTGCCGTTGCTGAAAAAATATGCAAACCAAAAACGCAGCCATCCATTGACATTCACCCTCCTCTGAATTTTGCAAAGCAGTTCCCCAATCGGAGAATGTGTACCAAACATGCACATCATCATCATTATTATTATTATTATTATTATTATTATTATTATTATTATTATTACGTTTCTGAGCACAATTCAAAGTGTTGGTGTTGACCTTTAAAGCCCTAAACAGCCTCGGTCCTGTATACTTGAAGGAGCGTCTCCACCTCCATCGTTCTGCCCGGACACTGAGATCCAGCGCTGAGGCCCTTCTGGCGGTTCCCTCATTGTGAGAAGCAAAGCTACAGGGAACCAGGCAGAGGGCCTTCTTGGTAGTGGCGCCCACCCTGTGCAACGCCCTCTCATCAGATGTCAAAGCGATAAACAACTACCTGACATTCAGAAGGCATCTTAAGGCAGCCCTGTTCAGGGAAGTTTTTAATGTGTGACATTTTAGTGTATTTTTGGTCTCTGTGGAAGCCGCCCAGAGTGGCTGGGGAAACCCAGCCAGATGGGTGGGGTACAAATAATAAATTATTATTATTATTATTATTACAATTTATAAAGCAAAGGTAAAGGGACCCCTGACCATTAGGTCCAGTCGTGACCAACTCTGGGGTTGCAGTGCTCATCCCACTTTATTGGCCGAGGGAGCCAGCGTACAGCTTCTGGGTCATGTGACCAGCATGACTAAGCCGCTTCTAGCAAACCAGAGCAGCACATGGAAACGCCGTTTACCTTCCCTCCGGAGCAGTACCTATTTATCTACTTGCACTTTGATGTGCTTTCGAACTGCTAGGTTGGCAGGAGCAGGGACCGAGCAACGGGAGCTCACCCCGTCGCGGGGATTCAAACTGCCAACCTTCTGATCGGCAAGTCCTAGGCTCTGTGGTTTAACCCACAGTGCCACCCGCGCCCCTTATTACAATTTATACACCGCCCTTTATCAGAAGATCCCAGGGCAGTGTACCACATTAAAAACACATTACAGAACATCAATTGTAAAAAACCTTAAAAAGCATACTGATAGACAGCCTAATAATAAAATAGTCATCATAATAACAGTTCTCCAGCCACAATTTTCACAGGCCATAGCTTATTGAATAGCCATTTTGTTGTTGTTTAGTCATTTAGTCGTGTCCGACTCTTCGTGACCCCATGGACCAGAGCACGCCAGGCACCTCTGTCCTCCACTACCTCCCGCAGTTTGGTCAGACTCATGCTGGTAACCTCGAAAACACTGTCCAACCATCTCGTCCTCTGTCGTCCCCTTCTCCTTGTGCCCTCCATCTTTCCCAGCATCAGTGTCTTCTGATAGCCATAGGCCTGGGTAAAGAGGAATGTTTTTGCCTGGCACCTAAAGACATGAAGTGATGGCACTAGGCGAGTCTCTCTGGGGAGGGCATTCCACAATCAGGGAGCCACCAGAGAAAAGGGCTGTTCTTGTGTTGTCACCCTCTGAGCCTCACAGGGATGGGGGACATAGAGAAGAGCCTCAGATGACAAACACAGGGTCCTGGTGGGTTCATATGGGAAAAGGTGAACCTTAAGGTATTGAGGTCCTGAGCTGTGTAAGTTTTTAAGGGTCAACACCAATCCTTGGAACTGGGCCGGGCAGCCAGTGCAGTTGTGACGCAGGATTGGTGTTATACGCTCAGTGTACTAGGGTAAAGTGTGCGTTAAAATGCATATATCACTGACAATAACATACAAAACAATGCTTTATGCTGGGGGGCAAGGCCTGCAAAAATGTGTATAGGAGGCAAAACTGCCTACAAGAATGCGTATACAGTGGTACCTCGGGTTAAGTACTTAATTTGTTCCGGAGGTCCGTTCTTAACCTGAAACTGTTCTTAACCTGAAGCACCACTTCAGCTAATGGGGCCTCCCGCTGCCACCGCTCCACCGAAGCATGATTTCTGTTCTCCTCCTGAAGCAAAGTTCTTAACCCAAGGTACTAGTTCTGGGTTAGCGGAGTGTGTAACCTGAAGTGTATGTAACCTGAGGTACCACTGTACAAGTATGAGGGGAAAGCTTTGTGAATTTTCATGAGGACCTAAAAATATCACAAACTGACACAGAAATGTGGGAAACTGAGCATAGGACTGGAACAACGAGAAAAAGAGAGGTACCAAAATTGTCAGGTTTGCCTGTCATCTGTTTCATAAGGCAAGGTGCTTTGGTCATTTCCCAACATGCTAACTTTTTCTCCTATCCTTTGGCTTTGAGCATCAGCTACACTGCTTTTGCCCAATAGGTCACTGTGTTTGAAAGAAACAGATAAAGGTATAGGGAACATGCTTTTTGAGGTTGGAAAGGGGAGCAGAAAAGAACTTGACCCATCATCTTCTCAATTTCCAGGCTGATTATATGGTCTTGGTTTTTTATGAGTGGCCCTATAGTGGACGTGTGTGTGTGTGTGTGTGTACGCACACGGACACATTCCTATTTACAATGCTTCAGAAACGTTCAGACAGTAAAATTTCCATGAACTTCCAAACCCGTTCACTCCCATAAAGTAAACACAAAGAGCCGTCCCTTCTACTTGAAATAATGCTATTTTCAGAGCAATCATGCGCCGAGGAGACCAGAAATTGAGTGTCCCTCATGGCGCTGGGAGGAAAAGGCCCCACTGACTCCTGCTATAATGATGCAGAAAAGGCGAACGCTGAAATCCTCAAGCAATAAGTCCCCCTCCCTCCCTTCTTCTTCCCCTCTCTCCTCCCATTATACAAAACATCCATTGGTTTTATTACGGCCTTGGATGTTTTTCAGTTTGGGGGGAAAGAAAGGAGAGGAAAGGAAGTCTGAGGTCTATTTTTGTTCGTAGATTTTCAATTAAGACAATTAAGCAACCCACACAATGTGGCAGCTACTCCCTTCTAACAGTTTCCTCATTTCTTGCAAAGACAGTTTACTTACTGTGGCTGCAACAGGCTTCCTGATCCTTTTAAAAGAAATTAGAAACAACAGCTAATAAAGAGACTAAATAGGAGGCGGGGGGGGTGGAAATAAGGCATGGAAAGTCACCAGGGAAATGCCAGAGTCCCGGGTTGCTTTCATGTAGCTACAAGCAAGGAGTATGTCGCAAATAATTTTCTCCCAAATCCTAGCATATAAATGCACCGGAGGGGAGAATGGGTTGTGTACCAAAGAGAGAGGCTTTAATTGGTTCTGCAGTCACCACAGACTTCCTGCGGGCGACCATGCTATTCTCCTTGTACGTGGATGGAGAACGGTGTTGAGGCAAACAACTTTGGCCCAGTTAGAGACTGGCAACTGGTTGTCCCAGAGCCAAGTCTGCCCGTAGCCACAGACTTGCTCTCCTCGCTGCCAAATCTTCTCTCTCTTTTATCCCCTTCCTCATAGGGGATGGGAGGGAGAAAGGCGGAATAAACAAGGGGAGGAATAGGACTGTGGACCCCCTCTCCCCGAACATATCCACATCTATGTACAAACTGGTAGCTCGGTCATCATTCTATTGCCTTGGGAGCTGGAGTTCTGGGTGAGACATCATGAATTCATAACATGGCCACAAACCTACAGGATTCCTTGGGAGAAGTTGTCACAGTGACTGGGAGCGGCCACCGAGACCATATAACACCAGTCCTGAAAGACCTACATTGGCTCCCAATATGTATCCGAGCTCACTGGAAGGACAGATCCTGAAGCTGAGACTCCAGTACTTTGGCCACCTCATGAGATGAGAAGACTCCCTGGAAACGATCCTAATGTTGGGAAAGATTGAGGGCACAAGGAGAAGGGGACGACAGAGGACGGGATGGTTGGACAGTGTTCTCGAAGCTACCAGCATGAGTTTGACCAAACTGCAGGAGGCAGTGGAAAACAGGAGTGCCTGGCGTGCTCTGGTCCATGGGGTCACGAAGAGTCAGACACGACTAAACGACTAAACAACAACAATGTTTCCGAGCACAATTCAAAGTGTTGGTGCTGACCTTTAAAGCCCTAAACGGCCTCGGCCCAGTAGACCTAAAGGAGCGTCTCCACCCCCATCGTTCAGCCTGGACACCGAGGTCCAGTTCCAAGGGCCTTCTGGTGGTTCCCTCACTGTGAGAAGTGAGGTTGCAGGGAACCAGACAGAGGGGCTTCTCGGTAGTGGCGCCCTCCCTGTGGAACGCCCTCCCATCAAATGTCAAGGAAATAAACAACTATCTGACTTTTAGAAGACATCTGAAGGCAGCCCTGTTTAGGGAAGTTTTTAATGTTTGGTGTTTTATTGTGCTTTTAATATTCTGTTGGGAGCCGCCCAGAGTGGCTGGGGAAACCCAGCCAGATGGGTGGGGTATAAATAATAAATTAGGGGGAGGAGTAGTAAAAAAAACACATTTTACGAGTTAGGCTGTCTCCACACTGTACTTTTAAAGCACATTTCAAGTGCACAACTTCCCCCAAAGGACTGTAGTTTACCCTTCACAGAGCTACAATTCCCAGCACCCTTAATGGGGGAAGCCCTGTGCAGCCGCACAGGACTGTAGCTGACAAAGTCCTGCTCAAGAATAGACCCATCAAGATAAATGAACTTAATTTGATTGTGGCTCAGTTGCATCCATTGACTTTGATGGGTCTATGCTGAGTATGACTTAGTCAGATGTGGTCCCTAGTATAGACATGATCCTTCCTGAACCTGCTAGAGATTACCTTTCTACACACTTGGCGGTGAACCTGGGTGCTCAAATAGGAGTTCAGGCGCCCCAGATGTGGATAACATGCTCTCAATGGCACATGCTCAACAAAGAGGAGATCATCACCAGGCATAGACTGAGTGCAAGCCAGCCTCCTCCATGTGTTTAGGAAGAGCTGCGATGCAGCCCATTACGAACCTGTCAGTCTGTCATCGTAAAGCAATTGTATCAGGCTCTCCTACATGTTCTCCTGCTGCGCCGCTTCCTTTGTGTACGATCCTGCATCTGGAAAAGTGGCAGGCGTAGCTGCCTGGAAATGTCTTTTGGTTTCTTTCTTTCTTTTTCTTTGTAGAGAGATTTGAGAGAGGGAAAGAGAACTTTCTCTCCACCTGTCCAAGCCCCGCGAAAACAATTTGGCAGAGCTCACTGTGAAGTCTTGAAGGAAAGCTTTGCATTTCAAAGATGGCCTTTGTTTACAGCTGATGGACACACACAAAAACACCCACGATATTGTCTGAGAGGTAATTATGTTAGTCAGTGAGTAGAAAAATACATTTTGTGTACTGTTCATGTCCTGGGTTTATGTAGAACTCTGCTTGACTCTTGTTCTAATTTCCAAGTCCACATTCTCCTGGCTTTGAAATACAGTGGTACCTCAGGTTACATACGCTTCAGGTTACAGACTGTACGGAAGCTGTATGCCAGCTCCCTTGGCCAATAAAGCGAGATGAGTGCCGCAAAAATATCTTGTCGTTCCTCCACTTCTGGGTCATGTGGCCAGCATGACTAAGCCGCTTCTGGTGAACCAGAGCAGTGCATGGAAACACCATTTACCTTCCCGTCGGAGCGGTACCTATTTATCTACTTGCACTTTGACGTGCTTTCGAACTGCTAGGTGGGCAGGAGCAGGGACCGAGCAACGGGAGCTCACCCCATCGTGGGGATTCAAACTGCCAACCTTCTGATCAGCAAGTCCTAGGCTCTGTGGTTTAACCCACAGCGCCACCTTTAGAGACCAACTAAGTTTCTTCTGGGTATAAGCTTTCATGTGCATGCACACTTCTTCAGATACACTGAAACAGAAGTCACCAGACCCTTATATATAGTGGGAGGGTGAGGTGGGGTTTTTCTAAGAAGCTAGTAGGAGATGGGTATAGTAAACCTGTTGATGACTGTTAACGACTGCAATTAGTTCTACAGGAAAAAGCAAGGGATGGCATGCAGATGACCAAAAATAGCTTTAGCATATGTAAATAAATGCACAAGAAAGCTTATACCCAGAACAAACTTAGTTGGTCTCTAAGGTGCTACTGGACAATTTTTTAATTTATTTCGAAAAGCTACCTGTTTGCCCAAGGCTTCCCCTGACCATTAGCACTGACACAACTTCCCTGTGCTGTCGCTGTTGACATCTGTGACGCTGGGGTGGTGTGTGTGTGTTTGTGTGTGTGTGTTTATTGAACACAATTCAGTGTGTTTTAATTTTCATCCTTGTAAACTGCTTTGAGATTGCTATATTCATGCTCAGCAGCAAAGAAATATCATCAGGTAACTAAATGCATAAAGATTCACTGCTCTCTCCTTCCCTGACCACTAACCATGCTGGCTGAAGTTGCTGGGACCTAACGGAGACCACCAATTCCCTACCTCTGCATCAAAATAGAGAAATAATCTGACTTCCTGTGAATTTCAAAATGCTGGTGAGAACCTGCACGCTTGATTTTTATTTTTTTTTAATACCAGAATCTCCCTGCCAAGGAGAGGGTTTTAGGTCTCCCTCCGGCATATTAGGTTTTGGTTTCTGTATTTTATTTATTTATTTATTAAAGGTTTTCTTGTTTTACAGAAGTATGTGTAATGTCTCTCGTATTTTTTCCATGTAACATTTTTACAAATCTGTTTCATTTGTTGAGACATTAGGGGAAGAAAAAAAGGGGGTGGGGGGGAAGATGGGGGTTGGGGTTGGGTGGCGATGTTTCTATTATGCTTAATGTATGTAGGGTTTGGTGTCAGCGTTGCTCGTGCTGTTCATTTGTGTTCCTTTGGTGGTGAGAGAGGTTGGGGTTGGCCTTGGGTGTGGTTGGTTGTTTGTGGCTGGCTGTGGTGATCTTTGTTTTCGTGTGTGAGTGGGGTGGGTGGGTGTTTTGGATCAGGTTAGCCATATTGATTTGTATGCTGTTGGTGGATTATTGTCATTGTCTTGTTGGGCTGTGTATGTGATAAAGGGGAGCCATACCGGGGTAAAGGCATCTTCTTCTGTTTGTGCCCGTGTCAGTTTCAGTTTATTTCAGGTTAATTTTTCTAGTAGGGCTGTTTCCCATACTATTTGCTACCATTGGTCCATGCTTTTGGTTTTTGTATTTTAATATGCAGGATGTTTTGTTTTATCGTGAGGGAACCAGTCAGACATGAAATCCTCTAACCTGTAGTATGAAATGGTCCAGGAGTAAACTCTGCATTGCAAAATGTATCTGGATGCATAGGTTAGCTCTCAGAGGCCAGATTACCCTACCTAATTGGTGTGGATCATGTGATTGCTCAGAGCATCACCTGCGAAATCCTTCACTCGAATGAGCAAGGGACTGCCACCCAGTCTTAACCAGTTATTGAGATTCATTCATTTCATTTATTAGTTTATAACATATGAGGTAATGTGTGTGATAGGTCAGGACATTAATAGGCAAGGTGTTAAATTGTTTTTATATGCAACAACTGCGGCAAGAGTGTTGTTAGCCCAGAAATGGAAACAAGAAGAAATTCTGATGAAGGAAGAACTGCAGACAAAATTAATGGACTATGCAGAATTGGACAAGCTGACAGGAAGGATTCGAAACCTGCGGGACCAGAGATTTATAGAAGATTGGAAGAAGTATATGAATTATTTGAAGAGCAACTGTAATCCACAAATTACGCTAGTAGGATTACAAGAAGTTTTGTAAGGAGAAATATACAAAGTGTTACAAAGTAGAAAAAGATAGTGATATTGGTTATGAGTTTGAAATGTAATAGGGAAGATAAGAAATGCATACTGAGAGATTAGACTGGAAAATGTTCAGACAGGATTGATGGAAGTCAAAAATGTGAATAAGATGTAAAAGTATGTTTAATTATTGTTGAAAATGATATGTTAAAAAACTAATAAAAAATTATATAGAAAAGAGAGAGATAGAGAGACCCCTACTCTTCCCCTGCCCAATGGGAGATAACAGTACTGGTGCAAGCCTACACAATTAGAAGTAACGACTTAAGTTACAAAATTGTCGTAGCCATTGTGAAGCACTTTGAAGGCTCCAAACATCATCTCTCATTTTGCTTCTATGTTCTAATGCACCAGTGTGCATGCTAAGCATTCCTATTGTCATAAGAAAAAACTGCTCGTTTTCTCTTAGAGCCTGTACAGAGTCCTTATGTAGGTTCTCTATCGGTAGGAGAAAATAACAGAGACCAACCAGAGAATATTGAGAAGCAAAGCAGCTCGTGAGCCTGATCTTTATTAAACTGTTGCAACAGGGGGCTCACCCCCCAACGCAGGAGGGAGGAGGAACCCAGAACAAAGGTGTGCAAGCTCTTATATAGACTTTTGAATTTGCCACGCTGTAGCTCAAGACGACCCCCCCCCCCATACATCATACATACATCACAGAAGGGGCGGTCTGCAGCAGAATCCTGTCTAGCAGGAAACCTGTTAATGGGTTTACCTGGGCAGCCTGGCCATTCTTTTGTGATGATAAATACTTAATTCCTGAGTCCAGGTCACAGGCTCAACCTATTCACACACAAATGTGCCTTTAAGGCAGCATTTGTGAGCACAGAGACAACGGGGAGGCTTTTCCCATTTCCATCCAAACTGTAGAGGAATATTTGAGGTCACTGAAAGAGTCAAAATGGCTTTAGTTCTGTTTTCCTGTACTGTTTCAGACATGTGGTTTATTTATTTATTTGTGTGTTTGCCTGGTACATCTATGAACATTTATTTTATATCTTAGACCTTATAATTCACTATGATGGGAATTGGCCAGGTCAACATGGAGGATTCAAGCAGACCGCAGCTGTTGACAAAGTTTCTCATGTGTTTCATTCATTGGGGTGTGGTTGGGCAGCCTGAAATCCAACCCATGTTTGCTGCTGTGCTGCCACTTCCAGCAGCTTCACGGCAAATGCAGTCTGATTCACGAGCCTCACTTTCCCCTGATCCACTAGAGGCATATTGTCGACGGTTTGGTCAAATGGACTGGTCCTTCAATTGTGGTCCTTCAATTGTGGTCCTTCAATCCATCTCTACGCTATAATTCCTAGGCACATGAATACGCTTGAGGGAAGGGCCATTCTGGCTAGGGACATCACTCAGTTGCAACACCCTAAGCCTTTAATTAAATTCTGACATTTGTGTGATCTGGAGAACATAGCGGTCTAGCACCTGCAGACTCATAACAATACTTACCTGGGAGTAGGTCCAGGGCTGGATTTAGGTTTGATGAGGCCCTAAGCTACTGAAGGCAATGGGGCCCTTTATATGTCCAGCTGTCCTTTGTCAACAACAAATTGCCGCTGTTTTTGTGTTGAATATATGCTGTAGACAGCATCTTAAAAAGCAGAGACATCACCTTGCCAACAAAGGTCCATATAGTTAAAGCTATGGTTTTCCCAGTAGTGATGTATGGAAGTGAGAGCTGGACCATAAAGAAGGCTGATCGCCGAAGAATGGATGCTTTTGAATTATGGTGCTGGAGGAGACTCTTGAGAGCCCCATGGACTGCAAGAAGAACAAACCTATCCATTCTGAAGGAAATCAGCCCTGAGTGCTCACTGGAAGGACAGATCCTGAAGCTGAGGCCCCAATACTTTGGCCACCTCATGAGAAGAGAAGACTCCCTGGAAAAGACCCTGATGTTGGGAAAGATGGAGGGCACAAGGAGAAGGGGACGGCAGAGGACGAGATGGTTGGACAGTGTTTGCGAAGCTACCAGCATGAGTTTGACCAAACTGTGGGAGGCAGTGGAAGACAGGAGTGCCTGGTGTGCTCTGGTCCATGGGGTCACGAAGAGTCGGACACGACTAAACAACAACAACAACAACATATGCTATATGGTAATTTATGGACCTACACAACACAAAACACTGTTGCTGTATGTAGGTTTTATTTTATTGGTTTTTTATCTTATATTTTGGAAATGTACATCCAGTTTTTTTCTTCTTTAATTTTTTTGGAGGGCCCCAAGAGAGCGAGGCCCTAATCTATAGCTTGTTTAGCTTATATGTAAATCCAGCACTGAGTAGGTCCCACTGAACTCAGCGGCGCCTGCTTCTGATTAGACATGTTATGGACTGCACTGCAAGTTTGCTATATTTTTGAGGTTGCCGAAAGTAGCAATACCACAGGTGCCCCTAAAAACACAGTATGGTGCTTCTCTTTGTCCAAGATGTATGAGAAAGGCCAAAGGAAATTCGGAATCTTTCGGGTCTCATGGCATCTGAAGTACATCTTATGATTTATGGAGGTTCTTCATTTATCTGAAGTCTACATAAGGCTATATCGTACACAATGAACCTATGCCTTCTGCCTGAGGTTTGGCACCATCCAACTTGATGCAAAAAACATGCAAACGGTTTTATTTATTTATTTCTTATAGCCCAGCCGGATGCAAACGAGCTGCTGCCCGCTGGCTTGTGGTGTGCTTCCAGCCTGAAATTGCAGACCTCTGTCTTAGAGGACTTTCAAATATCTCCCCCTCCCCCTAAATAAATAAGACAGCCAGTGTCAAACTGACCTTTGTTTAGGGCCTGAATGGATGAGTTATAAAGATCAGCTACACCGCAGAGAAGTATCTTCCATAGATGTGGAATCTTTCCCTCTGTGAGCAGCCAAAATGCATAGAAAATAGCTTGAGAATAAAGACAGAGGTATATCGGCATGCTCAAGATTTGCAGAAGTACCCACATGAAACTGAGAAGGGGAAAACACTAAGGGGCCAAAAAAAATCTCCAGGAAGGCTCAATGGAGAACGGACATGTTCCGTGGTCATGAAATGCCAAACATCTGGGGTGGTTGGGAAAAGAATGGTGCCAGCCACACAGTGAGCGAGGAAGCCATCCGTATCCCTTCACCTTGGCATTTGCCACTGTGGCGATCACACAGGGTCCCCGGACGTTTGACGGTCTATTGACCCCGTGCCCCCACTGTGATTGCTTTCTTCGCTGCCACCAACCCGTTTCTCCTCACAGGTAATCACGGAGTCCAGACAGTTGTTAACGTTAACAAATAATCAAGTTTATTTATAGGCATGAACAAGCTTATGGTTTCAGTTAATTTTCCTTGGCAGTTTCTTAATCTTAGTTCCTTAACTGTCCTATGCGTTCCTAACAACTTCAAACTGATTATTCCAACTATCTATCTGACTCCACCTAACAATTCCTCTCACTCCCTCACCACACAACTCGACTGACCCACACCCACAAACTTATATCCTCCCTCTTCCTTCTTCAACTCCCAACTCTCAACTAACTTCCACACACAGCTCCGTCACTCTAACTCCTCCTATCAGTTTCTCTCTGGCCAATCACATCACACTCATTTAACCCTTTCCATATGACCCATCTAGGAGGCAAATGCCACAGCCACCGTTTTGTTGACAGCTTTTCAAAAAACTGTTCTCCATGAGTCATTGTCTGCAAACAGCTGCGGGCAGGAACAAAAGCTAGTAAGCAGGAGGGAGAAACCGTGATGAAAAGAGGACCTGAGGTCAGAGTGGAGAAATGTGTGACACAGAAATAGGATGCCTACACACCAACTCTGAGGGAAGCAGCTGCCTTCACAAGTGGGCCACCAGGGACAAAGTGCTCAGGCATGGTCACAACTTTTCAATTCGTCACAACTTTCTGGTTTTGGCGGTTAGGCACTGGAATATGTGTGCTGTGTTGGAGGATTGGGTATGCGCCATCTACCTTGTGATAGGAATTTTGAGGTCTTAGATATATGGTAATGTTCATAACCACACGTACATAGATCAGCACAGGAAGACCGACCTGAAGCCATTTTGATTCCTAAACTGAGCAAATGTTTTCTCTGCAAGGTCAAAGTGGAAAAGCCTCCCCATTGTCTTTTCCTTCACAAATCCTGTCTTAAGGGTATGTCTGTGTCTGAATAGGATGTGAGCCTGTGACATGGCCCAGGAAGTAAGTATTTATCATTACAAAAGACTGGCCAGGCTACCCAGGAAATCCAGTCAAGTAACCTGCCAGACAGGAGATAAACAAGGACAGGAGAAAAACAACATTCAAATTTCTGTTTAGACCACCTTTTCTGTGATGTAGGTATGATGTATCTGAGGGGTGGTCTTAGGTTACACCTCTTCTGTGATGTATGTATGATGTTTCTGGGGGTGCTCTTGATCTACAGGGTGGAAATTTCAAAAGTCTTTATAAGGCCTTGCGCAGCATTTTTCTGGGTTCCTCCTCTCTCCTGCGGGTGAGGGGAGCACCCTGTTGCAACAGATCAATAAAGATCAAGCTTACTAGCTGCTTTGCTTCTCAATATTCTCTGGTTGGCTCTGTTATTCTCTCTCTTTCTTTTTTTTTTTTAGGTCTTTCAAAAGATATTTATTGAAATTTTACAAAAAACAAAGAGTTACAAAGAAAACAGGAAAAGAAAAGAAGAAAAAATACAAAAATACAAAAAAACATATAGAAAAAGATACAAAATACATACAAAGATAAATAGAAAAAATTAAAAACAAATTAGTTTTTTCTATCTTAAATTTCGTTTGCTTGTTTCCCTGACCTCCTCACACCTCCCTTTTTTGTATTCCCATTCACATGATTAGTTCAGCAAATCCTTACCCTCTCTCATTTATCTTAACTCAATATCTCAACACATTATAACTATGTATTTTCATCCATTATCAATCCATTTTTACATATTCTTATTATCTTTGTTGCTAAGGCCACTTAATTTCAATCCAGCATCATTTTAATATTTATTAATTTTACAATGTTTCTGTAAATAGTCTTTAAATTTCTTCCAAGCTTCTTCCACCAACTCTTCTCCCTGGTCTCGGATTCTGCCAGTCATTTCTGCCAGTTCCATATAGTCCATCACCTTCATCTGCCATTCTTCCAGGGTGGGTAAATCTTGTGTCTTCCAATACTTTGCAATAAGTATTCTTGCTGCTGTTGTAGCATACATTAAAAAAGTTCTATCCTTCTTTGGCACCAATTGGCCGACTATGCCCAGGAGGAAGGCCTCTGGTTTCTTCAGGAAGGTATATTTAAATACCTTTTTCATTTCATTATAGATCATCTCCCATGTTATTCTCTCCTACCAATAGGGAACCTATGTAAGGACTCTATATGGGCTCTTGAATACCCCATAAGGGAAAAGGGCAATTTTTGTTTACAACAACGTCTTCTCTTTTGGGTATTCCGTTAAAGGAATCTGGCAGTCGTGGATCCTGTTCGATGCCCTGCTGGTGGCTAGGGGCATGGCACGACCCCCGGTGACGTCAGGGGGGAGTCTCCAGTTGTATTTGCATCAACAAGATCCTCCCATTGGTTGTTAACCCTGATATGACTCCCGGCTGTGCAGGGTGGAGTCTGGTATTGCTATTGCTATTTCATCCAATGCCTAAGCCAATACTACTACATGCTGTAACCAATAAAAGTTGTGGCCTAATTTTGGCCATTAACCTAAAATAATGTGTCTGTGTGTCTTATTATAATCCTATGCAGGTGGAGGGTCCTCGACTCACAAGTACCGTATTTTTCGTCCCATAGGACGCACCTAGTATTTTGGGGGGGGGGGAATAAAGGGAAAAAAATTTATTCCCCCCTCCCAGGCGCAGGGGCTGGCGCGGGGGAAGCCTGAGCTTCCCCCAACCCCAGCCCCCAAAACAGGCTGCCGCCCCAAGCCTTGCTCGCCCGGCGCGAGGCTTATGGACATCTGCCTGAAGCAGGGGGCGGGCTCCGCAGCTGGCCCCCTGCTTCGGGCTGCAGGCTGCAGGCTGCTGCCCGCAAGCCTTGCGCGCCTGGCGGGACCTCCCGCCGGGCACGCGAGGCTTGCAGATAGCTTCCTGAAGCCTGGAAAGCGAGAGGGGTCGGTGCGCACCGACGCCTCTCGCTCTCCAGGCTTCAGCGAAAGCCTGCATTCGCCCCATAGGACGCACACACATTTCCCCTTCATTTTTGGAGGGGGAAAAGTGCGTCCTATAGGGCGAAAAATACGGTAACCTTTTCATTTGTGCCTACAAGAACAATTGACAACAGAAGTTCGCATTTTCCAGTCACAACTGGTGCTCGGCCTTTGTATGGAGGAGATCAGCAGAGCCACCCTCAGAATAGCTTCATTCAGTGGGCTCTGACCTGCTGTAGGCCCCTGTGGCATACAGAGGACCACATCTGTGCTTGTTCTTCCTGTGACATACAACACTTTGCACGCTGCGAGAAAAGGAAAAGGTTGCTTTTTCACAAAAGGTCAAAAGGCCTCAAACAGTTCCAACATCTGACAGTGGTTCTCAACCTGTGGGTCCCCAGATGTTGTTGGACTACAACTCCCATCATCCCTGAGCTCTGGCCTTGCTAGCTAGGGGTGATGGGAGTTGTAGTTCAACAACATCTGGGGACCCACAGGTTGAGAAAGGCTGCAACAGCTCAGAGAAATGCTGGAGGGTATGGAGTTGTGCAGCCCCGGAGCCAAGAAGATAAGTAAGTGTGCAACTTCTAAAGGTTGTACATTGGAAGGCAGCCCTGTATAGGGACTTTAAAAAAAAAAAAGTTCAATGTTTTGATATATGTAGGAAGCCACCCAGAGTGGCTGGGGCAACCCAGTCTCATATGGGCATGGTATAAATAATAAATAATAAATAATAAATAATAAATAATAAATAATAAATAATAAATAATAAATAATAAATAATAAATAATAAATAATAAATAATAAATAATAATTGAATGGAACATCCCTATTTTCACCAGAGAGGCTTGCCTGGCACCATCACTTCATATCTTTAGGCACCAGGCAAAAAGCTGTTAGACCCCCCAAGCCAAAGAGATAAGTAACTATATAACCTTTAGAAGACAGGGAAATTTTTTAATGTTTGGTGTTTTCTTGTGTTTTTATATGTTGGAAGCCACCCAGAGTGGCTGGGGCAACCCAGTCATATGGGCGAGGTATAAATTGTAAAATTGTTGTTGCTGTTATCATTATTATAAAAGACACCTGCTTCTTGGGAGAAAAGCAATGACAAACCTAGACAGCATCTTAAAAGGCAGAGACATCGCCTTGCCGACAAAGGCCCATATAGTTAAAGCTATGGTTTTCCCAGTAGTGATGTATGGAAGTGAGAGCTGGACCATAAAGAATTGATGCTTTTGAATTATGGTGCTGGAGGAGACTCTTGAGAGTCCCATGGACTGCAAGAAGATCAAACCTCTCCATGCTTAAGGAAATCAGCCCTGAGTGCTCACTGGAAGGACAGATTGTGAAGCTGAGGCTCCCAATACTTTGGCCACCTCATGAGAAGAGAAGACTCCCTGGAAAAGACCCTGATGTTGGGAAAGATGGAGGGCACAAGGCGAAGGGGACGACAGAGGACGAGATGGTTGGACAGTGTTCTTGAAGCTACCAGCATGAGTTTGACCAAACTGCGGGAGGCGGTGGAAGACAGGAGTGCCTGGCGTGCTCTGGTCCATGGGGTCACGAAGAGTCGGACACGACTGTACTTGGAATCTTTTGCAGCATCATTCTGTTGTGATCTGGAGATGCCCAGAAGTGATGCAGAAAGGGGCGCATGGCCTGAAATGGCACAAATGTCAACCTTCCATTTTTAAAAAAATAAACAATGAACTCTCATGACTTCAGAGATGAACTAATGTGATTGCAACATGCACTCTGCAGATACTGGGGATTCAGATGTGAAATACAGTGGTACCTCGGGTTAAGTACTTAATTTGTTTTGGAGGTCTGTTCTTAAGCTGAAACTGTTCTTAACCTGAAGCACCACTTTAGCTAATAGGGCCTCCTGCTGCCGCCACGCCACTGGAGCACGATTTCTGTTCTCATTCTGAAGCAAAGTTCTTAACCCGAAGTACTATTTCTGGGTTAGTGGAGTCTGTAACCTGAAGCGTATGTAACCAGAGGTACCACTGAGGTCCTTTGCTCTATCCAGCAATCCTACAGATTGAAAGGTTTCATTGTGCTGCACAGAGGATTATTATTAGTAGTAGTAGTAGTAGTAGTATTTATATATACATACATACATACATGGGACGCGGGTGGTGCTGTGGGTTAAACCACAGAGCCTAGGACTTGCCGATCAGAAGGTTGGAGGTTCGAATCCCCACAACGGGGTGAGCTCCCGTCGCTTGGTCCCAGCTCCTGCCAACCTAGCAGTTTGAAAGCACATCAAGTGCAAGTAGATAAATAGGTACCGCTCCAGCGGGAAGGTAAACGTTGTTTCCGTGCACTGCTCTGGTTTCGCCAGAAGCGGCTTAGTCATGCTGGCCACATGACCCGGAAGCTGTACGCCGGCTCCCTTGGCCAATAAAGCGAGATGAGCGCCGCAACCCCAGAGTCATCCGTGACTGGACCTAATGGTCAGGGGTCCCTTTACCTTTACATACATACATACATACATACATACATACATACATATACATACATACATACCCCACCCATCTGGCTGGGTTTCCCCAGCCACTCTGGGCGGCTCCCAACAGAATATTAAGAACACAATAATACATCAAACATTAAAAACTTCCCTAAACAGGGCTGCCTTCAGATGTCTTCTAAAAGACAGATAGTTGTTTATTTCTTTGATATCTGATGGGAGGGCATTCCACATGGAGGGCACCACTACCGAGAAGGCCCTCTGCCTGGTTCCCTGTAACCAAACTTCTTGCACTGAGGGAACCACCAGAAGGCCCTCGGAGCTGGACCTCAGTGTCTGGGCTGAACAACGTGGGTGGAGACGCTCCTTCACGTATACTGGGCCTTGGTCATTTAGGGCTTTAAAGGTCAGCACTAACCCTTTGAATGGTGCTCAAAAATGTACTGGTAGCCCATGTAGATCTTCACATCTGAGGGCATCAAGCTAGCTTAGCAGACACAGGGCAAGCCTAGCACATACTACACTTCCAACACCTTGCCACTGTTTACCACTACCCCAATATCTGCTGCTTGAGGCAGCTACCTCACTTTTATTAAAAGCTCTGCACATCTGGGGCAAAGGTTCTCACCCAGTATGTCAGCTGCAGGAAATTTTGTAGACAAAGGAGGATTCAAACCATGAAGCCCGCCCCTTACTCGCCCAGGGCTGCACAGGTGGGGAGGAAAACCGATGGCGTACAAAGCGCATTCAACTCCCTGACGATGTTCACATCACCCAGGAGATCACAGCTGTAGAGATAACAAGAGAAGAGCCTTCCATTCCCTGGAGAGGTCACTTCCTGGTTTGCAAGGAGAAGCTGTTTTCAGCAGAAGTGCACAGCTATATTGAGGCAGCACTGGGTGTTAAAATCATGCGTACCCTAACAATTTTGCACCCGGGGCAAGTGCCCCGTGGGCCTGCCTCCACGCTACGCCACTGCTCTTAAGTGTAGCTGCTATGAACTTTGCAGGTTGCCCGTTGCGGTTGCTTTTTTAAAATATCTGGTAATAAATCATAGAACTGCAGAGTTGGAAAGGACCCCATGGGTCATCCAACCCCCTACAATGCAGGAAACTCAGCGAAGAGTTGGCGTAATGATATAACACCAATGTTATATGTACAGTGTGTGTGTGCCTATGTCTTTGGCATCCATGCCTAGTATTTAGGCCAGGCACCCCCAGCCTGCAGCCCTCCAGATGTTTTGGCCTACAACTCCCATGATCCCTAGCTAACAGGACCAGTGGTCAGGGATGATGGGAATTGTAGTCCAAAACATCTGGAGGGGCGAAGACTGGGGATGCCTGATTTAGGCCCATTTCATGATTTAAAACAGGCATGGTAACACTGCCACCCTCCAGAAGTTGTTGGACTCCAAATCCCATCAGCCTCAGCTGGCACAGCCAACTGTCAAGGATGATGGAAGTTGCAGTCCAATTACATCTAGAGCCACAATGGGGAGTCTCTGGCCTGCTAGGCCCAAACCATGCCCAACTGCCCAGTGTAATGTGACTTCAGGTGCAAGTAAACCAGAAGAGGCCTGGAAAGGAAGGTTCTGGAGTACACTCTTAAGGGTGCTGCTAGCTAGTTCTTCCTTTCCAGCCGCTGGTAGAATTCAGCACCTTTTTCCCCCCCTGTCGCCCTGCAGTGACGGAAAAGGGCACCGGATTCAAAAAGCACCAGATTAAAGCGGGAAAGGAAGAATGAGGAGAGCACTTTGCAAGCCACAAGTTCACAGATGTCATAGGATGCCCACTTATCAAAGGGAGTGGTTCTGGATCTGGACCTCCCTGGTGGGTGAGTTAAAGCGGGTGGATGGTGTATTGCAAACAGGTTTCTTTCACAGATCAAGGGAAACTAACACCTGACAGAAGTGACCCACTCAGAAAGATGGGGGGGTGTCTTCCCCATCCCCCACCAGTTTAAGGAACCTGATTTCATTAAAATCGGTAGCAGCATGTTTGGGGACCAAAACTTGGGGCAAGATGCTGTCTGCTCAGAAGCCACCTGGGAGCTCAAGATCAGACTGGCCTTCGCAGCATCTGTGCCAAAGGAGCCGATTGGAGTCTCCTTTTGCCGTCCCTTGATATTGCAGGCGCCTCGTTGTTTGAAGAATCTGATTCACGAAAGCCAGCGAGGCGGACGCTGCGAGTCGCAGCCCGTCACAATCCGCACAAAGATGGAGAGAGAGAGAGAGAGAGAGAGAGAGAGAGAGAGAGAGAGGCGCCTTTGAGCCGCTCAAAGAGCCCGCGCGTCTCTTTGACGCGGCTGTGTGAAGCCGCCTCGGCGAACGGGTGTCCAAAAATCTGGCTCGCCCAGGTGAGGCCCGCTTTGCTGGCAGCCGGATCCAAACCACAGCCCTTCTCCTGCGTGGCATAGCGATTTCAAGGCCAGCTGAGCGAGCCACCGAGATCTGGGGCTTGCGGAAGCTGCAGCCTTGCCAAGAAGGCTCCGTCCTGCCCATGTGGTCTTTCCTCCCAGGTCGCAGCACTGTGTGCCAAACTCGGTTATAATGCGGGAAGGGAAGTTTCCCTTCCCTTCCAAAGGGACTTGTTTGGATGATGAAGTGGAGGGGGACTCCCCCACCGCTCCAAGATTTAATTTCCAGGTATTTGTGCTTAAGGACCGGAGCTTAAAGCGTGACTCCGAGGCTGGCGACGCTTCGACCATTCCCAAGCCAAAAAGCGCGCGCGCTCTGCGCTCCTCCGCACTGCGAGGCTGCAAACCAGAATCCCGCAAACTTTTCCGCTTGAGAATGGACTGGTTTCCCCGCCTCCCCTCCCACGAAGAAATCCGGGGGTAGGCTCGGTTTTCCCCAAGCCGGCGGCGGCTAAAGTGGCAGCACTGAAGAGAGAATCATGTCGCTGACGGAAAGGCCGGCAAGGAGACTCGACCACACCGCCCCGAAAACAATCTGCGAAGCCTCGACGATTGTGGCAAAGGAGGGAACTGCAGAACTGGGACGAAGTCTGCCAAACGGGGTTAGAAGAGGTCGTGAAAATGGTCAGGTCCGTTATTGGCAGTCGCTACAATTGCGTTCCAGTAGTGATGTATGGAAGTGAGAGCTGGACCATAAAGAAGGCTGATCGTCGAAGAATTGATGCTTTTGAATTCTGGTGCTGGAGGAGACTCTTGAGAGTCCCATGGACTGCAAGAAGATCAAACCTCTCCATTCTTAAGGAAATCAGCCCTGAGTGCTCACTGGAAGGACAGATCCTGAAGCTGAGGCTCCAATACTTTGGCCACCTCATGAGAAGAGAAGACTCCCTGGAAAAGACCCTGATGTTGGGAAAGATGGAGGGTGTTATGTACTGAGCTGAATAGGATCCAAACTGCAGCAGTCTGATTGGTCCTAGAACAATAGGATCCAAAAGGCAGCAGTCTGATTGGTCCTAGAACAATAGGATTCAGAATGCAGCAGTCTGATTGGTCCTAGAACAATGCAGCAGTATGATTGGTTGGCAGGAACTACCCAATCATGCTCCAGATAGAAGTGAATCCACAACCTGATTGGCTTACAGTAGAATTCCGGAATTAGCCAATCATGTGCAGCCCATTGTGTAAATAATGTATATAAAGCAGATACTTTGAGGGGACATTCATTCATTCCTCCTCACCACTACGAGCTGAATAAAGAGCATGAAATCACTTCGCGACTCTGAGTATATTTCACTGGCGACGAAGGTGGGATCCCGCTGAGCTGACTGCCACACACAGCACCGCAGCACCGCCACCTGCCGCACCGCTGCCTCGCACCGTGTATCCAGGCTTCAGCTCCGGGACACAAGGAACTCAGAATGGCAACCGACAACAGCTTCTCGCCATTCAACCCAGCATCCGGAGACTGGGAAGCGTACGCCTCCCGTTTCACCTTCCTCCTAGAAGCCAAAGGGGTCACCGATGAAGAAGACGCCAAGAAGAGGGCGATATTCTTCAGCGTCTGCGGAGAGGAGACGTTTGAAATCGCCCGGGCTCTCCTTGCGCCTGAAGATGTCGCTACTGTCCCATACAAAACAATAATGGAACAGCTGAAGGGGCACTTTTCGCCGCAGCCCTCAGTGGTGGCTCGTCGAAATGCCTTCTACGCAAAGCGGCAAGCCCCTGGGGAAACCATAACTGGGTTTGTGACCTCTCTCCGCCAAGCCGCCCGGTTCTGCAACTTCTCAGAGCTGGAGAACATGCTTCGTGACCGCCTCGTCGGTGGCCTGAAGGATGAGAAGCTGCAACGACACCTCTACGCTAAGAAGGACCTAACGTTCCAGGTCGCTCTGGAGGAGGCCCTGGCAACGGAAGCTGCCGAGAGGTCGACGCAAGAGGCACGGCCGAGCCAGCTGTCCCAACCGAGGGTCCACCACGAAGACCTCACCGACGACTCAGGATCCGACAGGGAGGAGGTGCACCGAGTACAGCAGCGCACTCAAGCAGCCCACATACCACAGCTGCCTCGACGAGAAGGAGGGAACTGCGCAAGCTGTGGAGAAAGCCACGAGAGGAGGACCTGCCGTTTCCGCAATGCAGAGTGCAGGCAGTGCAGAAAATCGGGACACATCGCCCGGGTGTGTCGGGCTCGGCCCACCCGACGCCAGGCATCAGATGACCAATCCAAGAGCCCCAGGTCCCGGGGCCCAACGCACCAAGGCAACTCGACAGAGCTCACGGACGTCCAGGTATACCAGTTGCCCCACCCCAACGTAGAGAAAATTTATGTTGACGTACAGATAGAGGGGGCCCCATGCCGCATGGAGCTTGACACGGGTTCAACTCTATCCATAATCTCGGCAAGGACCTTAAGGAAACTGTGTCCTACTGGGGGTCCCAAACTCAGGCCGGCCCCATTCACCCTCCGGGACTTCCAAAAACGTAAGGTCCCCACAATGGGGGTGGGGACCTTCAGGGTGCAATACCGAGGGCGGACGCGGCAACTGGACTTGCTTGTGGTCAAGGGCCCCTACATTAGCTTACTGGGATTGGCATGGTTTGGACCACTGGGGCTAGCCGTCACCGGGGTGAACCACACAAGCTTACAAGTGGACGTGGACGCCATATGCAAGGAATTTCCGGGGGTTTTCGATGGGAAATTGGGACAGTATACGGGCCCCCCCATTGCTCTACAGCTTGACCCCGCAGTACGACCGGTCAGGCTCAAGGCCCGCCGGGTCCCGTTCGCCCTGAAACCCCGTATAGACGAGGAATTGGACCGGCTCGTGGAGCAAGGAGTGCTGGAGCCGGTGCCTAATGCCCCCTGGGAAACCCCAATCGTCACGCCCGTCAAGCCTAATGGTTCGGTCCGCATCTGCGCAGACTACAAATGTACCATAAACAAGGCCCTCACGGCCCATGCATACCCAGTGCCAGTGGTCAGCCATGTTCTTGCCACCCTGGCTGGGTCGAAAATTTTTGGCAAGCTGGACTTGGCCCAAGCATATCAACAGCTGCCAGTAGATGAGGCCACAGCAGAGGCACAGACGATTGTGACGCACAGAGGAGCATTCAGGGTAAAGCGGCTGCAATTCGGTGTCAGCGTGGCACCAGGCATATTCCAGAATCTAATGGACTCTCTACTTAAAGGGATTCCTGGCGTTACCCCCTTCTTCGATGATGTGTTGATTGCCGGGCCCACACCAGAGGAGTTTGAGGACCGCCTCCGCACCGTTCTGCACCGTTTCCAGACGGCGGGTCTCAAGGTGAAGCGGGAAAAATGTCTACTAGGAGTGCCTCAGGTGGACTTTCTGGGATTTATGGTGGACGCAGAAGGGGTCCACCCGACTGGGGACAAGGTACGGGCCATTTGTGATGCCCCAGCGCCCAAGAACAAGACTGAACTTCAGGCCTTCTTGGGACTATTGAACTTTTACCATTCCTTCCTTCCCCACAAGGCGGCGGTAGCGGAGCCCCTACACAGACTCCTGGACAAGCGGGCCCCTTGGGTGTGGGGCCAGCGCCAGGAGGCCGCATTCCAGGCAGTCAAGGACTTGCTTGTCTCAAACTCGGTCTTGGCACACTTCGACGAGAGGCTGCCGGTGGTGCTAGCATGCGATGCCTCGCCCTATGGAATTGGCGCTGTCCTGGGACACCAACTCCCGGATGGAAGAGAGGTACCGGTGGCATACTTTTCCCAGACACTCAACGCAACCGAGCGGAACTACTCGCAAATCGACAAGGAGGGTCTGGCAATCGTGAAGGGAGTAAAAAAATTCCATGATTTCTTGTACGGGCGGCCCTTCACCGTGGTGACTGACCACAAGCCGTTGCTTGGCTTATTTGCCCCTGAAAAGCAGACCCCCCAAGTGCTGTCTCCTCGCGTCCTCAGGTGGTCAATTTTCCTTGCCAGCTACCAGTATGCACTGATTCACCGTCCAGGGAAGGCGATGGGCCATGCGGATGCCCTCAGCAGGCTACCACTACCGGAAACAGGCCCCGACCCAGCACCTGCACAAGAGGTTATGAGCCTGGAGCTGCTTCCCGACCGCCCCATTCAGGCACAAGAAGTTGCACACCATTCCAAGAAAGATAGGGTCATCTCCCGGGTCCTGGACTGGGTGTGGAGGGGATGGCCCAGCAGCAGCCCCGGGCCAGAATTCGCCGGCTACACAACCCGCAAACATGAACTGTCGGCCCACAAGGGGTGCCTGTTATGGGGAAGCAGGGTCGTTGTTCCCCAGCCCCTCCGCAAAAGGGTCCTCACAGCCCTACACGAGACACACCCAGGGGTAGTAAGAATGAAGGCCCTTGCCAGGAGTTATGTGTGGTGGCCGGGGATCGACGGAGAGATAGAGGCCTGGGTCAAACACTGCCAGGCCTGCCAAGAATCCCGCCCAGATCCCCCAAGGGCCCCAGTCCAGTCCTGGGAGTCCGCCCGGGCACCATGGTCACGCCTGCATGTGGACTTCGCTGGCCCCTTTCAGGGGAAAACATTCTTCATAGTGGTGGACTCCTACACCAAATGGCTGGAAGTCGCACTGGTACCGTCCACTTCTACGTCCGCAGCCATCCGGGTACTACGCAGGCTGTTTGCAACCCACGGGCTCCCTGACACTCTCGTCTCAGACAACGGGACTGCATTTACGTCAGGAGAATTCCAAACCTTCACAGCGCAGAACGCCATCCGCCACATCCGTTCGGCGCCATTCCATCCTGCCACCAATGGCCAAGCAGAACGCATGGTGCGGACCACCAAGGACACCCTTCGCCGCATGACGCAAGGGGATTGGGAGTACCGCCTTGCCACATTCCTTCTAGCACAGCACAGCACCCCCAGCTCAACGACTGGCCGGAGCCCCGCTGAACTACTAATGGGTCGGCGCCTTGCAATCAGATTGGACCGCCTTCACCCCGATAGAGCTCAGGATGAGGTAGTGGTGGGGGAAGGCAGGAACCCCCGGACCTTCGAGGCCCAGGACCCAGTGTACGCAAAGAATTTTGGGGCAGGCCCAGCATGGGTACCCGCCACAGTCACCAGGGTCACTGGCCCCGTGTCGTACGAGGTGCTAACAGATGGGGGGCAATGCTGGCGCCGCCACTGCGACCAGATACGGCGACGATTCCCGGGAGAAAACCAGGAGGAGGAAAGGTCAGAGGAGTCCCAAGGGAACAGAGGGGCAGTGAGGCCCATAGAGCACGAGGGGCCAGCAGGAGAGGCAGAATCAGTAAATACAGAGAGGACCTGCGAGGCCGAAAGGACACCGGAACCAGAACCACGACTGAGCGAGCCGGTTGCGCCAGACCAAATAGCCCCATCACAGCCAGCATCCTTGGAACACGAGCCAGAACCTGAACCCCGGACCAGGGAACACCCCAGGCCGCAACGCACACGTAGGCCACCGGCGTACCTCGAGGACTATGAATGCGACCTCCCGGGCAGGACTGGAACTTAGAGGGGAGGGGTGTTATGTACTGAGCTGAATAGGATCCAAACTGCAGCAGTCTGATTGGTCCTAGAACAATAGGATCCAAAAGGCAGCAGTCTGATTGGTCCTAGAACAATAGGATTCAGAATGCAGCAGTCTGATTGGTCCTAGAACAATGCAGCAGTATGATTGGTTGGCAGGAACTACCCAATCATGCTCCAGATAGAAGTGAATCCACAACCTGATTGGCTTACAGTAGAATTCCGGAATTAGCCAATCATGTGCAGCCCATTGTGTAAATAATGTATATAAAGCAGATACTTTGAGGGGACATTCATTCATTCCTCCTCACCACTACGAGCTGAATAAAGAGCATGAAATCACTTCGCGACTCTGAGTATATTTCAGAGGGCACAAGGAGAAGGGGACGGCAGAGGACGAGATGGTTGGACAGTGTTCTGGAAGCTACCAGCATGAGTTTGACCAAACTGCGGGAGGCAGTGGAAGACAGGAGTGCCTGGCGTGCTCTAGTCCATGGGGTCACGAAGAGTCGGACACAACTAAATGACTAAACAACAACAATAATTGCGATTAAAATTGGGTTTGGAAGGGCAAGAGGGACGGGACTCCCTGGTCTAGCCTTGCTGGTGCTGAAAGCAGGACACACTGAGCAGCTCACAAACGTATAGGCGGTCACTTCTCGATCGCTTTATCCAAGTTAAGAGGCCGGTTGGCTGTACCAGTCCTCCCTCCCTCCCTTTCTCACACACGTGCCTCTTCCTTTCTCGGTTTGGAAGGAGCCACGCAGCCACAAGCAAGCAAGAAATTCATCCAGGAAGCGGCGGCGATGCAGTTTAAAGGGCCTGGCTAGGGCATCTTAAGAGAAACTCTGGGCTTGCAGATTTTGTTCACATCTGATCCAAAACAGGGAGGTAGCCCCGAGGAGCTCTGTGCAACCTACTTCTAGGAAAACCCGTGCTTCGCCAGGAAGGCAGCAGCTACTCTTGGACACGCTCGCCTCTTTCAGAGATGCTTCCAAGCCAGTCCAAATAGCTCTGCTTAGCATCTTCCGCCCAGACTTTCAAACTGTTTCTCTGTGATGCACACACCGCACAGTCCCTTAAACGCACTTAGACCTGGAGAAGTCCAGCTAACTACCAAGGAAGGGCCCGATCCAGCCCAAGGGCCAAGCAGGCGACTCTATGCCCCCTCGCTTCGAGGCTCGACCCACTGGCGTTTACTTTGGAGTAGCGGCTTCTGCGATTTTATGGGCAGTAAATTACCGTAGGGTTAGTCCTCTTGAGCTCAGTGGGGACTTCTAAGTCAGCGTGGACAGGATCTGTCCGTAGGCCCCATCCGGATCCTGACCATGCGGGGAGAATGGCAGCGGGTGCTGAATTATTCTAAGTGAATCTACGGGGAGTCAGGCTGCACTCCTATAAGCACATGCCTCGTTGAACTCCATGCGACTGATTTCCGAGTCAGCGCTGTGAAAGTGCTTCATTTTGACTGGATTGCGCCCACTCAGGCGGATTGAGCGCCCTTCTCTTTTCCGATCAGGGCTCCAGAGTTTCTCTTCCTTCTTCCCACAGGGCATCGACCCTTAAAAGTTTGTTCATCTTTTCCTCAGAAAGCCCTGTTCGTAGACATTGGCATAATCAGGGCGGCAGCTGACCCTCCCTAAA